>NC_134955.1:52725415-53028446 GCF_965638725.1 Aptenodytes patagonicus | reverse complement strand
TGCTCTATTCATACTCCGAAGGCAGAAACAAATCGCTGTGTCTGTCAGCAGCACATTTTGTGATACAAATTGCAGGCAGAAGCAAATGAACTTAAGTCAGTCCCATCATCATTTGCTTGGGCAGCACCTCTATAGAGTTAGCAGTGGCACCAGCAGTTTCCAAATTTCTAGAAGGGTGTGTGAGGGATGGTGTTCCAGAAGTGTCTGTATGCTACTCTTAAGTGATATGTGTACAACTATCAATACTCATATCACAGTTTAGAAACTTCTGGCTTAAAAGGATACTGACCTGAGTTCACTGGATAGTTGTGCCTGTGCAAGATGGCACAGAGTAATCCAGGAGCATACGCTACCATGTGCTGTAACAATTCTCCTGTGGGAATGGTGCTATTATTCAAGGGTGCTAGAACACTAGCTCACGAGCACGTCCTACACGACAAATGTTATGTGCTGGCTTCTACTGCTACAAGAAACTCAACATTATGTCATCCCATGAACATGCATTTTGAAGGTGTTTCAATATCTAGTGTCAAACCAACCAACAGATAAAATATATGTATATGCCTAAATGTGTAGACACAGTGTATTTAGATTCTTCTACATGTATTGGAAAAAAATCTCTTTTGTTAGTATAATCTGTGCCTACAAGGAAGCCCCCCCCCCCCGCCAAGTGTTACTAACTTCTACCCTCTCATATTTTTAAGTGAAAATACATTAGCAAAACTCTAATGCACAGCCGGCCTCACCCAGAATCAAGAGCAGAGAAACCTTGATCCACTGTGCTTCAGAGAAAGTTGCAGGGTATGATCTGGAGCAAAATAGCTAGTAGAGTTAATGATTTGAACCCTGTTTACTTTAGCACATATTTCATTTGAAGCATGCAAGAAATCTTCAGTGAAATGGGACCAATCAGGTACTTAAGTCCTATTACAAATTTAAATTATTTGCTGAATGAAGATGGGATTAGTCACATTAAGTGACTAAAACTCACTTAATAGACTATTTGACTAATGGTCAAATTAAGGATAGGTTTAAGTGATTTGCTGAGCCAAGGTTTTAATTTGGTAAAAAGTTAAGGATGGTGATTAACATTTCCCAATTTCAGTTAAAATGTACTATTGTATTTCAAACATAATTTCTAAACACACTTCCTTCCTTGAAGATACAAATAGATTCTTTCTCAACTTCCCCGCTGGTAAAAGGCAACTTCAGCATCTGAAAAATTGGTATTACCAAACTAATGCTTGAGTTTAAAAACTCATTTGTTCAAGTGGCAAATGAAGGAATACAGAGGAAAAAGAAAGAAGCTCTTAAGTCACAGATGTGTTATAACACCCTTCCAGCTCCAGTCAGATTAGCACAAGGATTTCCTGCAATGCAGGAAAAATCTAAACAGGACGGTGTTCTCTGTAAATATGCAAAGCGTTTTCATTTTATTTTAGAATCCTTGAAGCCTGTGCAAACTGCCTAAACCTAACAGCAGCCTCCACGCAGCAATGATGATGACTTCCCTATCGTTGTAACGTAACAGTGACACAAACACTTGTCATTGATTAACAATAAGCATATGATTTCATTGCTGTTCAGGTATGCGCCAATCACTGCCTGTGGGAATTAAACAGCCCAATGCAGAAGACTGTATTTAAACAACAAAGCTGCTTTAGAATTACAGGATTCAGATTATTTGAGGTCGTACTATAAATCTGTGACTGTATTAACCGACTGCTGAAATTACTACAGTAAATAACTTGGAGATTTATATCTGGAATTAGGCAAAAACATAAAGGATTAATTCTTCAATATTTTTATGGGGGAGAAATCTCAGCCTTATTTGAACTTTGAAAAGACCTACATGCAAATCCTATATAGTCCAATATATATATAAAAAAAAAAAAATCAATTTTTTCTTTTTGCTCAGCATCCTCACTAGACAAAACAGAAACCCTGATACAAAACAAGTATAAAATTTTCGTTCTTTCTTTACAATGATGTGGCCAGGTCTGAACAAGAAATTTTGCACAGAGTACACTATGACATGAAGTCGGGTATCCCACCTCTTCTGTATTAATGTTCTAGATAGACAGTGCGTGGATACAACTGTCTTATAGAGAAACCACAAATATGATGTGTTCTGCCTCTTTCATAAACTGTCCACAAGCAATCCAATGGCTGTTCTGCCAAGTTTGCTCAGGCACACAGATTTCTAGGTTAGCTCACCATAAGGAATTAGTATCTCTGCCTGTGCTAATCCCCCTTGTCTGTAAGGATTCTTCCTGTGTGTCTGTGAAACTAGACATCGGGCTGTCCACTCACATACTACTGACTCTGTGATAACCTCCTATGCAGACAAGCATTAGCTTCCCATGTAAACAGACACACATTCATTCTTCTCTACTTTTGAACTATTTTTTTTTTCTTAAACAGAGTCATTCACACAAAGCTTGCTGCAACATGAATGAAATTTAGATCTTGCATCCTATTTATTCTCATTTTATGGTCAACAGACAATCAGCATGCTTTCTGATTGTCTATAAAAATATTTTGAGAATAAAAAGTAAGAATAGTTAGAAAAAGGATAAATCTGTAATAAAATTGCCTTCACGCTACATAAGAGAGCATAAAAATTAGATGCACAAGATACTAGTTTATGCTCTGAATTTCATATCCCCATGCAGTATTAGAATTCATGTTCAAACTCTACTTTGATATCAGATGTCTTCTGGAGTGACATCCATCACTATCTCCAAAGACTGGAACTGACACCAAGATGCAACATGAAAGCATAACGCTATCTTAGAGGATCTGACCTTATGCAGCTATGTGTGATTTTGACATTACAGTGCAGCACTGAATAATTCCTACCATTGTTTTATATTATGCGTATCATCCAGTTCAGATCTAAAAATATTTTAGGTATTTTCCAAGAGCCAGAGTTGGCTCGTGCGAACATTTTTGCATGTTTATGCCTGTTTTTATCATGAATGACAAAACGCCCCTAAGATTATTTACAGGAATGGAGCATAAGAGCAGCCCATGGCTGGTTAAATCTGTGTAAGGAATCACTTTGCAAGAGCTTCAAAAGCTTTTGAGTCTTTTATTTTTCAACTACACACTTGCATTAAAATTCCACCAAACCAAAAAACTTGGATCCACATCCAAACACCATGTAAGTGATGTTCTACACACAGGGTGAAATCCACTGCAATCCATGAACACCAGCTTTGGAGAAGAAAAAAGTTGACTCCAAACGGCACAGAAACTTAGGCCTTGAAAATGAAGCGGCTGATACTGGCAGCCTGAAACATTCACCACTGCAGCACTAAATGCTGTTAAAATACGTATTCACACTTGTGATGATGGATGTAAGCTGGACAATTTAAGGCCACGTTTCTAGGAGGATTATAACCTTTCAGGGGTTATATGTGTAATCTTTCATAGCCCTAGCTGTCAAGCCTCTCTCACTGAGCACAAGCGCCTTTACTCGGCTATGTTCACCGCCGCACGGGTGGCACAGCAGCGCTGCCCCACAGCCCGGCCCCGGGCCCAGCTCCCCACGCGTGACAAACAGGGTGGCACAGCTAAGGGCAGCCGAGTATGAAAGGAGCAAGCCCTGAGCCCCCCTCAGCGCCGGCTGAAAGAGCCACGGCGCCTCGAGCGGACCCCCGCAGCCCCGGGGCAGGCTCCGTGCCCGACCCCCCGCGCAGCGGCACCGCCACCGCCATGCCCGCCGTCATACACCGGCGGGGAAGGGGGAAGCGCCGCCTGCCCCCAGCCCCGGGCGGGAGACGGCCCGCGCCCGGCACCCCCACGGCCGGCAGGGACGGGGGAGGCCGGGCGGCAGCGCGTCCCGCCGGCAGGCAGGCAGCCCCCGCCCCACCGCCTCCCGCGCCCCCCGCTCGGCCTCGGAGCCGCCACCGAGCCCCCCGCACCTTGGCTCCGCCTGCTGCCGCTCTCCATCCTCAGCCCCATGCTCCCGGCCGGGCCCGGAGGGGCGGCGCAGGCCGGCGCTCGGCTCGGCGGCAACGGCCGTTCGTCCCTCGCTGCGGGCGGGAGGGGCGGGGCGCTGGGCCTGGCCCGCCGCGGCCTGGCTCGGCCGCCTCCGCCGTTGCCATGGCCACGGCAGCGCGGCGCCGGGCGGGGCGGCCTGCGCCCCGCGGCCTCAGCCCGCGGCCTCCGGCCTCGCCGTGAGGGGTGCCCGCCCTCGCAGCCCCAGCGCCGGGTTGGCGGGGTGGAGGAGGCACAGGGCGCTGCGGGTGCCCCCTCACCCCTCGGACTCGGCCCCAAGATGTCTCTTCAAGCGGTGCATTGCAGCCAAGCGAAAGTTTTGCCTCGTCAGTGAAAGGTGCCCTAATTATTTAGGCCTTTTTCTTGTAACTTGACAGGAAGTCGAAGAATAATGGATGCCACGGAGTGATTTAAGGCAAATTGCTCGTGTTTCAGAGGAGTGAATGACAAATCGAGAGCCTAGAGCATTCCCAGTGCATTACACTGAAGAAATTCATTCTCAGTATCTTTCAAAATAAACAGCACCTTAGAAATGAACCACAAAAGTAAACTTTTGAAAAGCAGCATTTGATCCCGTCACTGATGAATATATTCATGCTGATGTGTTGGATTTTATCGTTTTGAAGAAGCGATAGGCTGGTATTTACTTTTTGTCAGGCAGGTTGCTATTTTCCTTAATGTGAAACCTCCGAGGATTTTTGCAATAAAACCCTTTGTGTGTACATTTTGTCTGAAGTTTTTCTCACTGATCGGCCAGGGGTACTGCAGTCACCTC
The DNA here is from genome assembly GCF_965638725.1 of Aptenodytes patagonicus. Lineage (NCBI taxonomy): Eukaryota > Metazoa > Chordata > Aves > Sphenisciformes > Spheniscidae > Aptenodytes > Aptenodytes patagonicus. Next base: position 53,023,666 of record NC_134955.1, on the reverse strand, counting down.
CGTAGCCAGACACCTCAAAAAAGGCTATGTGTCATCCCAGCTGGAGAGTTATTCCCCTTCACCATCTAGAAATGATTATTAATTATAGGCTAAATACGGGGGGGGGGGTTGTGTGATTTGCTACCCTTCCTTACATGCTAGGAAAAACAGTTTGAATGTAGTTCAAAATCATAGCAAAATCAAGGGGATGGTATTTTAAAACAATTTTTCTTCCTTATTTCTGCCTCATCCAAAGCTCCCAGTAAGTCACACAAGTATTCATGCTAGATGAAACCTGTAGTTTATCTACCCCAGTACTTTGTGTAGATTCTACCAAATACTTCAGAAAACTTTTCAGTAGTCGATACTGAATGTTAGCTGAAATGTCTTGCTAACCCCTAGCTGTTGGTGGTCAGCCTGTGATTTCCCTTATAATTTTAGATACTCCCTTTATATGAAGTACTCTTTGGATATGGCCTTAGTTCTTGTGCTTCACATTGTAGTAATCATTTTGGCAGTCTAATTCTGTTTTCTGTAAAAACATCTATAAATGTAGTTCGTCTTAAATTTGTCTGGGAGAGGTCAGGAGAGGGAATATATGCCTTGTAAACCCGTCAGTCCTCAGTCCTCTGGTGGTCGTCTGTCTTTCTGGGTTTTTTTATAAAGTGTCTATTCCTATGGCATTTCAACTACCATCAACCATGATGCCACAAACATCTTACCTTTTTGTCAAAACAAAATAATTTGATAGCATTTTGTCATTTTCTCTTATGTCTCTTGGATGTGAGGGCAATGTCATGGAGAGTATCTGTTCTCACTCCTCCATGCAAAACCTACAAATCCAGAAAGCCCCAAATCCAACAGGTTGTGTTTTGTTTTGTTTTGTTTTGTTTTTCTCTGAAGCAGATTTTTGACTGCATGTAAAATTAGAGATTTGGGGAAAAGGCTTCAGGAAATTAGTTGCCATAGTTCTTGTGTTTCAGGGTCTCTGGTTTAGACTTTGATATAATCCAAATAGTTAAATCTGTAGATTGTATAGGTAGAGATAGTCTTAAAACATTTTCCATTTCAGATACCTGAAGATACCAGAGAGAATATAAGTGCACGAGATTCTCGCCTCTACGTGGTATCCTAACCATTAGCTGTAATACTCTCTATTGGCTGCAGAGATCATGCTACCCAAAACACTCCTCTGTTTTCTTTTTTTTTTTTAAATGAACTGCTCATAGAAATATTTTTATACTTTTTAAATACTTTTTTTGTTTCATTATCTGAATTCTGATTTTCAGGTTCCCGAATTCTCAGTGTGTGGTACCCAACATGAAGTTAAGTAGGCTGTTCTGTCCGACCCAAATGGCAGATTTCTCATAGTCTCCTCCCTATTGTTCCTATACTTTTTTCCACCATGTAGATAATTAAAACACCCAAATGTAAGTGAGCATTTTTAGAAACATATCACAACTATTCCCCTGGTTTCTAGGCAACGCTGAGGGAATGTAGCGATTTCCACTACTTCCCTCTCAATCAGCAGCCACAGCATCCTAGAGATGTCCTGGCTCTGAAATTTTTGACCTCCAATGGCAACACATACCAAAGCTTTATGTATTTCTAATTGGTCTGACTTATGGTCCTTTGGACTTTGGCTCCCTTTGGTCTGTGAGAGTATATATATTTTAAGTGTAATTAAAAAGTAACCCAGATGTATAGCGATGTGCTAACACATTAAGTACTGTAACATGTACTAAATAAAAATAAGCCTTAACAAAAACTGAATCTGTCCTGAACTTTGATCCATCCAAACAAGTACAGAAATAAATAACACAGATCACTGCAGAGAGCCTGCCATTGTCGAAGAAGCAATAACACTACAAAACCTGTAAGATCTGTCCTTTTCCAATTATAAAAGAGGAAACACAGCACTGAATGTTGTTGGCTGTCTTTTTCAGCAGGGCATTTTCCCCTTTTCCTTGGAATGCATTACAACAGAACATGGTTTCAAAATGCATCTACACTGGGAGGGAATGAAAGCATATATTACGAGAATCACACTTGCAAGTGTAGATGGGCATCTGTCCCTACCCTGACACGCACTTACAGAACTGTCGCCTTCTTGTCTACTACCTCTGCCCTGTGTATCATCCAGTGTAGACACCTAACTGCTGTGAAAATATACAGTTAATTGTATTCAGCAACAAAACAGCATTTTTAAGCTCAGGGTAGTGTTTATTTTTGTGGAAGAAATAAAGTCGTTAGAGAAAAAGATTTCAAAAAAAGGAAATACCCATATGATGCCCACTTTCTTTTGCATGCTTAACCCAGAGACAGGATGAGTTTCCTCTGAAAAAGACTGTGCGTCTGGCAGGACCTCAAACAGTTACCTGCTCGCTTGGGACAGAGATCTGTTCATAATGTCAGAACTCTGCATTTGTGTGATTTGGCTTTCTTGGAAAAAATAGTTTGTATGTACATTGGAAAATTCAGATCTGCAGTTTTTTTGAGTCTTTGCTTACTTCAAGCCATTGATTTTCTTTCATGCTTGCTTTTCCTTACAGCTGTCTATCAAAGTAAGCCTACGTATGCAGGCAGAAAACATCCCAACAACCAGATCTGCACACCATATTCACAGAGTGTTCTGGAAAAGCCCTAAATTCATCACACTGTGTACTTTATGATGGAAATAAATCTCCTGGGTTTAATTGAATTTTTATTTGGCAACAGTGCCCTTTCTCAGTGCGGGTTTGTCACCCACCTGTGGCTTGGGGTGTCAGTGTTCCAAGCCCCTCGCTGCTGATCGCAGCAGGCTGCCACTGACTTGCAGCAGTCCTCAGCCAGCACATTCAGACCGCTGACCTTGCAATCCATTCCTCTACAGCTAACTGGAAAGAAAAATATTTCCCTGAAAGATCAGAGGAGGCAATGCTTTCTAAATGCATTTAAACAGGCTGTCTGAGCAGGTTTTTTTGCTACCTACTTAGGAAATTCTTGAGTCGAACAATTGGAGTAGCTGTCATGCAGCTGGTGTGAGGGGGAAAAAAGACAATAACTAGTGAAATAGTTGTTTTTTTTTTTTTAAAAAAAGCATACTTTTCCAGGAGGAATGGTAGGTTCTTTTCTGCCTCATGTTTGCTGCATGTTCTTTGGTCATATGGTTCTTCGAGTTATTTAAAATCATGTACAGTCTTGAAATATCATTGCAACTTTCTAAATGATAGACAGTTATGTGTTCTGGCAGGGCTGGAGACTCTTTCCCTTTCTTCGTGGCAATGCATTTAGTTGTTTTGTTATTGTCTGTATGGCAGCAGTAGTCAAAGATTTTTGTAAAGCTAGGGCTCCAGTGGGAAAGATGATGCAGAAACCATTCAGGGGAAATGGTCCATGTCTTAAAACCTGCAGTTTTTAATACCCTGTAATTTAGAATGCAATAAGGGAGCTAACTTAAAGTAAGAGGGAATGTGATAAGGAAGATGAGGAGAACTATAAGAATATATAAAGACATAAGGTTTCTATGAACACAGTGTTAAACCGCCATACTAGTTATCAGCTTAGAAGAGAAAGTCTCCCTTGCAGTGTGAGTAACTACTACCAAAACCCCGTCAGGAAGCTGCTGTGCAGACCTACTCTGTACAACTATTCTTTCTCTTCAGATCTATACAGAGTGTTATAATGCATCCATCCCCGTGATAGAAGAGTATTTTTAAATGTGGCAAGGAAGAAAACTCTATAAATTATATAAGAAGTTATTGTCAGCTGTAATGTAAAACCTAGTAGCTGGGGTGACTCAAGATCTGCTTATATTTATTCTTACACTGTGTCATTTTCTGTTTATCTACTGTTCCCATGAAAGTTTGCAGACAGGAGGCTTGTACGTGAAAAACTGTCCTTTATTAGGGCTGACTGCTGAGGGCTGTTCTTTTCTTATTATTTTACTTGAACTATTAGGTATTAAAGAAAGCAGACTGCAGTAGCTAATGGAGTAATTGGAATTTTAAAGGGAAAAAAGCCTATGTAAATGTCATAACTCAGTTGTCTAGACCATAAGAAATGCTTTATTTTCTAATAGATTTACCTATTGTGCCACGTGAAAATGCTTACTCATAGTAATTAATGAGAAAAAGGATGAAAACATTTTTAATATTTTAGTCAATATCAGAAAATTAGGACTCAGATTAGACATATATAAATGATACAACTCCATTAAATCCAGTGATGCTATTCCTGCTTAGGCTGAGATGGATCGTCTGTGTCTACCCAGCAGGCAGACCGAAGAATGTCAGCGTGGCATTTTGTGTGGCCCATCCACCTTCTACAAAGCTCCTACAGCATGCTCAGGCTTGCCTAGCAGTGTATTAGTCCATGCACATGCTTGAAGAAATGGGATCCTATGTGCTGAAGAGAGTTCCTTCAGCTTTGCTAAGGTCAAGAAGAGGAATTCTCAAGGGCAGCTTTAGAATTACCTACAAAAGACGATACAGATATACTATGATTTTCCACAGCACTTTGATACGTTTTCAGTATCTGTGTGAATGTGAAATACAGCTTTACTAGAAATAGGCTGAAATTCCCAACTGGAAGAGTTTGGGGGTTTCATTTCACTTTAAAAAGGTACTGTAATGACATTGCCTGTGTGTTTATGCATACTGGAAGATAAAGAAGACAGACAGAAAATCTCTTGCATGCCGTGTTTCATAAGTAATAGCAATTTTGGTCACGTTAACGACTTGTAACTGTGTGTGAAAGAAAGCAATGGGCAAGAAAATGGCAGGAATCAAAATGGAGTGTGTGAAGTTTAACTGTTACAATGAAATCCTCTAAGAATAATTTTTCTGTGGAATCATTTCATTAATACTAAAAAAAAAATCTTAGGAAGAATTGCCATAAGTACTTTCTGTTACATTGTTTAGGACTTCCCTTCAGCTAAAAGTTATATTCCAAGGAAAACATCTGCTATTTACTGAATTTGTATGTTGTTACTGACATCATAAGACTTCAGGAATATCCATGTTCAGATTTAGACAGAACCTGAATTTTACTGTTTTAAAATTTGGTATAAAACCTTTTTTTTTTTCCTTCCCATTAACACATTACATGCATCAGAAAAGAAAGGGACTTCAGTTTGATGGATGTTTCACAGGCCCAAGAGTCAGGATGCTCAGGGTCTGTTTATAGCTTTACCAGTGACTTGTGTGACCTTGCATACACCACTTTGAGTGCCTGAGTAGGTTGCAGTCTAAATCACCTTAATGTGATTCATAGTTGGTAGTAAAAATGGAGACAGTTAGAGTTAGTGCACTTCTCTGTATTTTTGTGATGAGTATTTTTGCACTGTGCTTATCGCCAATAGAAACAGAAATGACACCTCTCCTTTGAATAATAAATATAAAACCTGCAGATTACATGATATGGATGAGACCTAAACATAGAATAATATTTATCCCTAATCTAATGTCACAGAAGCCAGTAGGGCCAGTGATTTTTAATGTTAAACATGAATATCTGTAACAGAGTATAGCAATTCCACACAAGACTAGAAGGGGTTGAATTTACTCTGAGTAAGCAAATCAGTTATACAATGTAGAAATAAAGGAAAATAGGACTAGGGTAGGGAGAAGTCTTATGCGTTATAATTGTTTCTTTAATGACAGACAACATCATCATATAAATCTCTTCCATAAGCTCTTCAATCTCTGTCTTAAAAGTTGTATGCTTTTATTCTTGCAGCCCTCTTTAAAAGTTTGCTCAAAAATTCAGTTCCTTAGATGGCTAGAAACCTTTAAATTAATGATCAGTGTATACTCAGTTAATGTTGTACCAGTATTAGTCTCATGCTCTTCTATTCACTTTTCAGAATTTAGGATTCCCATTCCCCCAGTTCATGTTTTTCTTCATATGTTCTGGTAAGATCCGTGCTAGAAGTATTTACCTGATTCATATGAATTTTATTTTCCAAGACTTCCCATGTTCAGTTAATATTCCCATGTGTCTTCCCCCCTGTGTCATCTACTCTTCATAATAACAATTCTTTTTTGTCCTCCAATGCATGCCTTTGCACTTGGTGCTACTAACGCTAATTGTGTTCTAATCTGTACCACACAAATTTGCAGTATTAATAAATACTTTCCAAATTATAATCTGTTCCTTCTCAGTATTGACAATACCTTCCAATTTCTGTCATTCCCACATCCCATACATTATAAATATGCACAATTAGCTATTTTACAAAATCTACTGTGAAAGTATCAAAAGTCTTCCAAGATTGGTCTTCCAGGATCATCACCAGTAACCTCTCTCCAATCCTTGTAGTTAACCTATCAAGAAAACCTGTTTTGTCTCCCTCTTAGCTAAGTGCATCTCAAGAACCTCTCAGGTTCTATTTGGTTAATAAAACCTATTCGGTTTTATTGCACTTACTAATTGCTTCTACATGCCCTTGGTTTCTGCTTTCTTTAAAATACATCCTTGAAGAGTGTTGAGGTCAAACTATCAGGCCTGTCACCACTTGGATCATTTTCCTCCTTTCTAGATTACAGATACTATGTTCACAGTTTTCCAGTTATTTGGTATCACCTTCAGCTTGGTAGCTTGGTTATGGTTAGTCATGTTCCTCTCCCCCATACAATTCTCTTTTCCTTTTTTCAGTTTTCTCAGAACTATGGAAGGATTTCTGGAGAAACTTCACTATGTTGTGAAACTTCATAAGCTCACTCTGTCTGATAGATAAGGACCAGTGTCCTCACCTTCATCCATGAAGGGCTAAGACATCTGATAACCACAAGGCAACATGCTCTTCAGTAAGTACCTACTAAACTATACATGAATACCATGAGTTAGAAAATATTAGCAGGTTCTTTCCACCTCAGCGGAAGTTATGGGGAAGGAATTTCTATTCACTTACTGGAGGTATAGTAATTTCATTCTTAATGGTGTTCGTTAATCATATCTCTAAGTCTAGGGATTGAGGAGATAGCAATTTAAGACACAAGTTACTTGACTGATTAAGGCTTAATGCAAGTTTTAAATAGCCTCAGTTGTTCTTGGCCTTAACAACATTAACAATATTTAGGTGGAATAAAATATCTCAGAAGGAAGATGACACATATAAAACAAAGCAGTCATGATCAAAACAAAATGGAGGTGAATGCAAGGCTCCCTCTAAGACCGTTGTCTTAGATTTGCAGATATAGAGATATATTTTCCTTGTTGCTTTGGAAATGACTGAAGAAAAATTGGTTCTTTTAGTAAAAGTTGAGACAGTAGCAAAAATCTTTGATTTACAAAGTACAAATGGGGATGGAGGTAGTTCAGCCATGTCAATTCTACTGTTTTTTCTTTGTGTGTAAGAAAAAATGATTGTTGTTTCATTTGCTGAAAGTAGAGCTAGACTGCCTTTTTTTTTTTGCTACTGATAATTTCCCTTTCATTTGAAGATTTCAATGGCCATTTCTTTTGGATTTCAGTAGGTTTTGAGGATGACATTGCTGGTAACTAGCCCATGTTTGCTGTGTTGTGACTGCTGCAGTGTTACTGATCTGAAAACTTGTTTCTCCAAAATAATGAAATATATAGCTATATTGGTTTACTTTTGTCAGTTCCCATGGCAGCCTTTCCAGCTCTAAAGATGCTATGGGCTGTCAGACTGTTGTGTAACCAATGTTTGCAACAGCTGGATTTCCTCCTACCACTATGTGTGAATCAGAAACAACTACTAACATAAGGAAGTTGACTGCCTTTTATTAGTAACCCCTGATTAATGAATAATGAATGTCACGGTAGAGGATAAAGTAGGCCAAAAATAGATGTTTATTTTAATGACATCATTCCTAAGGCCAAAACTGAAATATTATTGATTTTGGAAAATTTTGTGACAAACAGCCACAATCTTAGGGAATTTTCATGCACAAAGCACCTATTCACTGTATCTCAAAACTTGTTGTTTTGTGCTCGTTGCATAAACAAAGAAAAAAACCCACTTGTTTAAATATCCATCCCAAATCAGAGTGAAGCAGAACCAAACCAAGTCCTATCTGCCATGAAGATGCCGCACCTCTGAAGCAGAAAAAACCTGTTGAAGAGTCAAATACCAAGTATCACCTCGTTTGTTTTAGAGTTTGTCACAGCTTAAGTGAGTACTGATTTCAGTGCTTCAGTGAATTTCCTACAAGAAATGAGGAAACAGTAGGGTCCCAGCTTTTCTGTAGTTTGCCTTGAGTGTATGTCTTTACCCAGTTATGAGAGAAACAAAATGCATTATGATGTTGAAAAGCATGGAAGATAATGCAAAAAAAGTTTGCTCTGTAATTAAATAAAGTTGCAATAGAACTTTACTGAACATATCTGTGTTTCATTCAGTTTTGGCCACTGCTTCTCAAGACAGTGGAATGAAGATCAAAAAAGACAAAAAGAATTATGGGAGTGAGAAAAAGGAAGTTGACATATAAGTATAAATTGGCAGGTATAGATTTCTGTGATTACACAAAATGAAAAATTAAAGGGCCTTTGTGATTTATTCTTTTCGGACTGTTACAAAATCAAGAATTAGATATTTATTATAATTAAAGGATAATGTTATATTGCCAGAAAGTAATATGAAATGCTGATTTATAACCCAAATAACCAGCATGTATAATTTATAGATGTTTGTGGTAATGGAGAGGGAGGGTGGTTTTATGCAAAGATTTTGTATGGAATAAACTGCTGGAATAAGAGGTATATTCTCACCAAGCAAAATGATAGTGACAGATATGTATATGTCTTGATTCTTATATTATTTCTTTAACAACAATATTTTTCAGTATACCAGTCTGGGTTCTTATGTCATAAAATTACCCTTTTTTTCTGATTAAGTGGTTGGGCTTTGGAAAACCTCATTTTCATTTTTCACTGTGTTCAGGATTCTCATGAAATTAGATGAGATGCTAGACCATTCTATATACCAATTACTTCATCTGTAAATGGCCATAATAATATTTATTCTAAAAGGTTTCCATGATTCACTTTTGCTAGTAGAATGTTTTCAGATACTCAGCTGGAAGATGCTAAAGAAAATAGAATTAGCTGTATTATGTTTCTCCTTGAAATATCAAGTACAGGCATTGGCAAAGGCAAGTTATTGATCTATCTAGCAAGGACCTGTAATAGCAGACTTCCATGCCTGTTTATATATTTAGCGGCATCTAATGTTAGTAGAGTCAAATTTCTGTCAACATTTTTATAACCATAGCTGCTCTGAGTTCCAACTTGGCATTCAGAAAACTTGCACCATAAATGTACACTTTTGCACTACTTCTGAACTCTACAGTGGAGTCCGTTTTTACCACTGTCTGTGCAGATAGCTAATTATGGTGGTGACAGAGCCTTCATTCATTCCATTGCCTTCCTTTACCCAAAATGCTTGCCAACATAGTTCTGTGCTAAATTCTTTTCTTCTTTAATTCCATTAGCATGGTTACAGTACTGATGGATTTGGTGGTGTGTGCTTAAAATGAGATCCACAAGATATTTAGGTGCCTAACTGCCATTGACTCAATCAGACTTCCTTGCCTAAATACCTTTGGGAACTTGTGCTATAGTCATTTACAACTATGGATCAGGGCTAATTGGTTTGGATTCCTGAATTCTTGAATGGTCAACTGGAGATGTTTTAAAGGGGCATCTTTTTCTCAGAGTGAATACTCAGCGCTGTCTGAAAACTGTTTTTTTCAAGGTGTCTTCAGCTGGGGATGGAAATTACTTGTCACTTTTGAAAGCTTTGGTTGACAGCTGCTGTAATAAAACAGTCACCAATCCCCACTACTCTTTAGTATTTCAAAGAAGTGTTCTAAATGAGGGGGAGGTCTTTCCCTTAATAGACAGCCTTGTGAAGCTATTTCTTTGTGACAATAAAAAAGAAAAAAAAGAAAAAAAACCCAGAGTGCTTATCTGAGTTGTACATGCATTTTGTAATACAAGTAATTTTGATCTGACTGTTCAACAACCATGTTAAGTCTCTGGGAACTAGAGATTACCTGCATTGCATTATTCTGTATAGTAAGGAAGCAGATTAGAACTACTAAACGGGATCTTTACAGACAAATACAATGTAAAGAAGTAAAAGATATATAGTGGTTTATATTGTTCCTTTTAAACGGAAGTTCCCAAGACTTTTCTATGTATGTATTACATACAGAAGTAACTGCAGTTGTTTTAGAGCTGTAAGGATGCATTCCTGAATTACTCCATAAAAGGCTTAAAGAATGTGTGCATTCAAAATGTAAATGGATAAAGGAGGCTGCTTGTAGACACCCTGCAACCGTTAGCTTAGGAAGTTAATGTACATTACATTTTTCCATTCTTCAACATAAAGATGTGTTATCTCAGTACAATTCCCAACTCACATAATCTCTTCATTGCCTTTATATTCCCAGACTACACATAGTCCAGAAGCTTACTATAATTATATATGGTGACACATTTCTTTTCACGGGTAGCAGAATGAAATGCATGTCACCTGTTGGTCTGTAGGCTGTAGCGGATCTGCTAACTGTGAGAAGCCACTGCCTATGGGTTGATTCACAGTGAGCTTCTCACTTTGCTGACAGTATGCCATGTGTGAATAACACTGCAGTCTCTTGCCATGTTACATCTAAACTGCTGTAATTCCACTATAAAATACTATGAAACAGTTAATGAAATGGAGAATATCTTCATCAGGGTAGTTGTTGTAGAAGGTGATGTTATATACTAGGATGAATCTAGTCTTTTAATTGCTCTCTTTTTTACCAAGTCCACTAGATTCCACTCACGGGTTTGTATTTGCGTTTCTTGTTCATGACTATATATGTGTGTGTGTGTGTACAATTTGTGTAGAAACTCAAATTGGGATGCACCTACTGTTAGACTACGCATCTTCAGAAATGCAGGAATAGCTTTTTCCTTGCTAGTATGTGAAGACATGCAGTCATGAGCTGTTTTCCTGATTGTTATTATAGTGCCTGACACACTGTTTCTATAATTAATATTAATGTTTTCTAATTTACACTCAGAATATAGCCCCCACTCTTCCTACAACAGAATAATAATTTATTGATTCAATTTTGCTTGAAGTATCATCCTATTTCAAAGTCATTTTCCCCCAAGACATCCAGCATTGAAGGTGCCAGAGGTGTGCAGATACAAAGACCCAGGCAATTCAGAGTGTTAGCCTTTCAAACGATGGCTAAACTACTGGTTGCAAAAGTTCTACATCTGTGTGGCTGAAAAGATGCATGTCCTGGGCTACAAAGTTGAGGGAAGGTGGGGGAGAGTGCTGGGAGTGAAACTGAATAGGAAGCCTCCTCTCATTTCTTATTCCACAGCTCCATACTAAATACCATGGCTTTCATATTTTGGGAACAGCTTCTTACTACACGAGCCATGTGAGAAATACGTTACCTAATTTAGAAAGTAGTAAAGCTCTTCTAAGTACTGTAAAAGTGATGATGATTAATGCAAGAGTTGTAGTTAGCCCTTTAAATGCTCAGTATAGCTTCTTTCTTCCCCTGCTGTTCAGAGTAGAAAAGAAATAGGCACGACTGAAAGCTATAGGAGGACTGGTCACAGTGAATGGTGTCTGTGCAGATTGTTCCTCCTTACTTTAACTATTCTATAGCTGCATTAATCCCTGCATTTAATAGGCTGCTGAGATGATATACTGCATTGAAAAACACTGAAAGGAACAGCTGCAATTAGTGGCATACTTGATTCTAAGAAATGATGGAAGTTTTCAGTAAAATGGGAGGTAAGACAATGCTTCTGAGACCAGCATTAATGTCTTTGGTGTGTTTGGCCCCTGGCCCTGCCCTACTGGCTGATAAGGCTGCTGTCATGTCTGCGGGAAGTAAGGTCAGAGTACAGGATAAGCATTCTTCCATCTAGCTGAATTAGTTCTACTAGTCCTGCAGATTAAAAAGGAAATAGGCTATGCAGCAATACAGAAAATAATCTGAAGTCTTGCCCAAGATCCCTGCGTGTTCTAAGTACAATGCTTTGTAAGTGTATTTCTTAGGCCTGGAGGCATTAAACAAAAAAGCATTAGAGCAACAAGCCTATACATAAAACCATGTTATTTGGCTCTATTTTCTTTGATCTACTCAAGTAGTGCAATTTTATACTACTCCTTGGAAGCGTCCTATATATGCAGATGTGATTTAATATATTTCTGTTGTGCATTAAACACTTCCACTCATTTATCCCCCATTCTGCCTTCAAGCTAAAGAGTCTGTGTCCCACCCGTTTATCCTTACCCTTTTCACGTCAAGGCCATCTATTCTCCAATCCTTCATTCGTATCACAGGCTTTGGGGTTTTCCCGTTCCCTTTTTACCTCGTCACTAGCATGGTTGCCCATACTTCTGTCAGTGTGTATGTACTTCCTGATGTCGTCTGCCCTTCATCCGCTGCCCCTTATTTTCCCTCTCCGGATACGTTGTGTGCTACTCTTCCCCTGTGCCTGCTGCTACGCTCTTTTACAAAGTCTGCACTGTCACTGCATTGACACTGCATTGCCTTGGCAGGCCAAACTCTCACGTGGGGCCAGGAAGCTCATGCACCAGGGAGGCTCATATCCACGTTTTCTTGCATCGCTTGTTTCTGCCGTACAATCGGCCCCAGGGGTCCGCCCAGAGCCCTGGCGCCAGCGGGACCGGTGGGTAAATGGACGGCCGGGTGGCAGAGGGCTGCCCGCCAGCTCGTAACTGTCCAGGGTCCTGAAGGCCGTCAGCAGGCGGGGCTGACTTCTGCGTGCACCCTTCCTTTCGTTAGTGGTGTGAATGTCAAAGAAACGTAGGTATCTCCGAAAGCTAACCCCCAAATTTCCTGTTTAATATAGAGGAAAGTTATCAACCTGCTAAGGTAAAGCATCATCTATCTATCTAGTAAGAAATCGTGAAAAAATGACGTGAGGGAACAGAATAGAACTGCTATAAAATGAATTTGGTGGCTTGTTTTTATTAATCAGGCTTGCTATTTTTGTCAGATATCAGCCTTTGATCTTATGAAGATTCTTCAGGGACATCATGGAAAAACTAAGAGCCAGATTGTAATTCTCTCATGACTATGATTCAGGAGTAATTGTACTGAAGTCAAATTAAACTAATGTGAAACAGATGTAAGTGGGTTCAGACAGAGACTCAATACTATGCAGCTTGAGTTCATACTTTTTTACATGGCAGATCTTTTACTGAAAAAAATTTGCTACATTATACTATTACACTAATAATGTTCATGTACTGTACTTTTTCAGATAGAATAAAAATGTGAAGTAACTACTCCACTGTAGTCCTTGCTGGCCATACAAAGGGATTGATATAACAGGTGTCTGAAAGCTGGAGTCTGGCTAATGAGGAATGGTTACCAGAAAAGAACTGAGGATGAAGAAGGTGATTGCAAACTGTGAACCAGGTACCACCTCTCCTGTTCTGGCATTTAGAGGGTGGATGCTTAAAGTGGGTCTGAGGATATGAATGATATGTTAGAATATGAAAGGCAGGATCCATAGTGTATTCTGTTTAGTGTCACTGGCCAAAGGAACCTGCAGACTGGTTGTGGTAACTCAAACAGGTCAGATCTGAGAAGATACCATCCTGGCAAAGGTGTAGCTGCCTCAGGTAGACTTACTGATTTCATTGAAACCATTTCTGCCCATAAGTAAATTTTCTGTTCTGTGGATTCATCCCGGAATGAATGAAGACACAGCACTGCATGCTATGACTTAAAAAGTGCTAAGAAACTGCATGCAGTAGAAGACAATAAAAATAGTAAGTTGCTTTTCCTTGCACAGTACATAGTAGTCCTGATTCTTAGTTAACTTCTTGATTCCTAACTACACTAAAGCTTCTGAAAACCATCTGAAAAAAAGATCTTCAGGTTATCCTAGAGAGAAGGTTTTAAATGTCCTCCTAGACAGAAGGCTTCCTAGAGAATAAAGAAGTTATAAAAGGATTCTGCACTGGATCCTGTCCAAATTCATCCTACTGAAGGATGGGCCAATAGTATATAAAGAACAGGATGCACTTCACTTGGGTTATTCTCTGACTGTCTTGGTCTGAGTGTAAATAACAGCAGTCCTGTAGTGATTAACTGAATGAAGAATGATCTTCACAATCAGAAATACCAGATTTCAAACAACCATATAGTTAACCATAAACTGAATAGTTATATACACAAATGAGCATATTCCAAAATGATGACACAAAGACTGTCTAGACTTCCATCTAACCATGTCTCATCTCTTCAGTGCATCCAAGAAAAGGAACATACAAGTTACAGATGATTTCTATCTACTATTGATGCATTTTTCTGTTCCTGTTTCTGTTTTAAGTGGGTATAAGAACTATTTATTCATCTGTTCTGCTATGGCTTTCTTTGAGTTACATCAGAACAGCTTCTAAATCACTCATGCCATATTACTAATGAGCAGTAAAAGGGCACTTAACATTTTATTTTTCTTTCAGTGAGACTGCTTGTAATAGAAAGCCTCTTGTCTATTGTGTTGTGACTGTCACAGGCCCAGTCCTGTAAGGCGCTGATTCTCAACTAACACCGACTCTGAGGATATTAAGTCTGAACAATGAGCCCTAAATGAAAAGGCAGACCGGTTTGATAAACTACTGATATAAAGTCGAGTCCTGAAAATTCTTATGCAGGTACTGAAGTAGATTGTTCATGTTATACTTAGTTTTTTGTCTTGGTGGTCTTTCATTTAAATATCAAACATTACTGAATCCACTTAGCTTATAAAAGTTGACAGAGTAACAGCTTGAAACACTATAGCTTCAAGGCACCAGTTCTCCCTATCATGAGAATTCGACATCACTGAGGGGTGAAAGGGCTTTTATTTGCATAAGATAATAGTTACGTTTCTATGCAACAGCTGTGCTGTCAGTGAAAGATGCGCTCATTGTGCCAAATCCATCTCTGGAGTAACCCTATTGATTTTAAATGAGTTACTTTGGGAATAAATCGGCCCACTAGACAAAACTGCAGGTCTGAAGCATCGAAATAATTGAGCAAGATTTCCATGATCATAACATGGTAAAAAATTGCAAAACAATTACATGATGTCATGCATTTATGTACCTGACAGATCACAATTGATTTGCCACAAGGTTTTTAAACCATATAGCTAGAGCAAACATTTATGTAGAGCTTACAGACACTTTTTGGTAATATGGGAACATTAAGAGGATACAAGAAACAGGAATATGGTATTGTGTCATTATTAGCTACTTAGTGTTACTGTAAGTCAAACAAATATGAGATGTGATGTCTCTCTAAGGTCAGTTTAATAATAAAGGATTCATATGGCCACATGAAAATTTCTCTTCTTTAGACAGTAACAATCAGGATCTGTTTCTGGTAATGAACTACCTGAAGATTTCACCTCTAGACTATAGACTTCCTGCATATGTTAGCAGGAATTTAATGCTGTTGGCTTTTCAGCAGTCTGTTTGAGTTTGGTAATCTTAGGAGAGTTCTCAGTGGACAGATGTTTACGGCACAATATCCACCTCATCAGTTAACTGCTGCTAGTTATGGCACAAAGACAAAGTAGTGCTTGGGTTAGCGTGGCTGAACTCCAAATCACAACTGAGTAGTATATGTCTATATGTTAGTTTTTCCCAGTAATGTACAAGGAAGATGCCAGTAAACTGGAAACTGTTTTGAATGCTGAGGAAAAGTTGTATACATGCATATATAGATGATATATTTGTGTGTATAAATATATAAGTAGTTCTTTATTGATACATATTTGATAAGTGATCTTTTGGAGGGTTCAGAAGCCTTCTTTGAAGCCTTTTTAGTTATTAGAATAATGAAAAGATTTCCCAATCATGATTCAAGTGATCACACAGCACAATTAGCAAAGCCTACCCTCCCTTTTGTTTCCATTCAGTTTGCAGAAGTAACGTCAACAGGAATCCCGAAGCCTGTTCAGAATGCATCGTGGTTTGCTTGCAAAGGAAATACCTTGTGCTCCTGATGTCATCATTGCAATCATCTCAAATTCAAGTCTGACTGAGCAGGCTCATTATAATTCTCACCATGTCCTCCCTTAGAGCAGCCTCTCCCGCCTCCTCCTGTACAGCACAAAACAAGAGCCACAGGGGTGCTTGGATTAGGGAAAGGAGCGACACCCAGCACCTCCCCCCAAGAAAACTTGCTGCACTACTTCCATCTAGTTCCTTCAAACTACATACTGCTTTACAGGACTTTGCACACCACCACCAGATGAAGGTGTGGATTCACAAATATTGATTTCCCCTTCCTGTTTAGGGTTGAACAAAGACTGGGGACAAGCATGGTTGTGTGTATTTATTTAGCTTCTGAATGCGGATATGAAAAGAGTGTGCCAGCCTCCACAGTAAGAGTTTCCTGAGGAGAGCTGAACATTTCAGACTGCTTTTTTTTTTTCACCAGGGCAAATTTCTCCCTTTCATCTTACAAGGTTAACTAACATCTGAGCAACAGATAGGAAGGCAAGACAGAGAGGGCGGTTGAGCAAAAAGAAGTACAGGGCAAAAAGCAGGGGACAAATTGTCTCAGGCACCAAGTTTAGATCACAAACACGTTTCCTGAAAATTCAGAAGGTCCTGGCTATGGACCTCAGGACTGATTCTGTCTCTGACCCATGGCCCACGTGAATTTGTGGATCTCTCCCCCAAACCATCCCCAGCCAATGATCCCCTTCACACAAGGAGTTGATTTCCACTGTGGAAGAGAGGAGGCAGGACAGGGTTAACCTCGCACAGTCTTCCTTCAGGCCCCCAGAGGGGCTGGGGTTTTGTTTTCCTGGCTAAGGGAGGGGAGCTGGGGCATGTATTGTGACTGGAACTAGAGACCTTTCTGGTGTTACCAGCCTGTTTTGGGTTTGAGGGAAAGCCTGGAGCAGGAGGGAGAGGAGGGAGAAGGCAGACTTGGAAAGCAGCGAGTGTCTGGTAATTGCACAAGGTAAAGCCAAGTGTCCTCCATTTCCCCGAAGCCCCCTGAGAGCTTAGGGGGGCTCCGAGAGGCCTCCAGCCTCCCTCCCAGCCCTCCTGTCCCCTCCCCGCAGCCTGGCCACATCTTCCAGCTCTGCCGTGCCAGCCTTTCCCTTGACGCCAGGTGTCTGTCCCTGTCCACAGCGCGGAGCGGAGCGGGGACAGAAAGGGGAGCAGAAGTCCCCTGGCTTTCGGGGTGCCCGGTCCTGATTCCCCAGAGCCTGCGGGGGCTCGGACGACCCCCTGCCTTTCCCCTCCCCCTGCGCTGCAGAGGCTCTGGATGCTGCCGTACTCCTGCCATGTGCTGCCGCCGCCGCTACTGCTGCTCGTAGCTTAGTCGAGCGTGTCTCCGGCTGCAAACTCCGCCAAACAAGCCTGCATCCTCCTCCAGGGAAGGATACCCAGTAAGTACCAGCCAGAGCCTGCCCCCTCCCTAGGGCACCCCGCCACCGCCTCTTACAAAGGGACTCGCAGCCTCTTCCCCTCGCTTCCTCTCCCCACCCCCTTTTTAAGCCAGTGCAGAGAGGGGCTCCGTGAATTCCCTCCAAAGCTATAGGGTGGCTCCCTCCTCCTCCTCCTCCTCCTTCTTCTCTTCCTGCTCCGGCTCTCCTCGGCGAGCCAGCCTGCTGCTGCATTCAGCCGGGGTGGTCCCCAGCCTCGCCCCAGCCATGCCGCTGCGGCTCGCCCCCCATGGCTGACTTTTGTTACCCCTCTAGTGCCCGGGGCTGAACTGAGGTGGGCTCATTTTTGCGGGTGGCTAGGGCTAGAGATTGTGTGTGAGTGTGGGAGGTGTCCCTAGGGGTATGGGGGGGGCTGGCTGACTCCCCGATCCTTGCAAGCCTGCGGGTTCGCCAGCCCGGGTGCCCCCTCAGGTGGGCGCAGTAGAGGGGCCGAGCTGCAGCGGGGACCCCGCCACGCTGACATCTGCAGGTGGACTGGGCGAGCCAGCTGCGGGAGCCTCCCCAGGAGCCAGCAGCACCCTGGACCCGCTGCCCATCTCAGCCTGCTTCGTTCCCGCTCCCCCCCAGACCCTCTCCGGTCCTCACTCCATCCCTTCTCCCGCTCTCTCTGCTGGGGTGCCTGCACCCTCCTCACCTCGCCGCCGGTACAAACCCCTCCACTCCCCTCCCCTCCCCGCCCCTCCCCACCTTCTTTGATTTATTTGTGTATTTCTTTCCTTGGCAACCACCAGTTCCCCTCAGTCAAACAGCGCAGGCTCCCTATAATTTGAAATTAATTTGTTTGACTGCAGCATTGAGACAGGAAGGTTGGGAATTTATTTAATTCTTTTTCCTCCCTGTGCAAAAAGGAAGCGATGAAATTTCCAATCGAGACTCCAAGAAAACAGGTCAACTGGGATCCTCAAGGTTGGTGATTCTCTATTACTATCATGGCTATAAGAATAACAGTTATTATTATTCCTTGTGTCTAGTGACTCGTAGGAGACTATTTGACTCCAAATGGGAGGAGGCGTTGGATGCTTGTCTGCTTCCCATGTGCACTGCTCAATCTTTCTTGCTTGATCCTAGCAGTGTGTTAGAAAATGCTCCTCAGATGTGGGGTTGGGTGGGTGCATGGGTAAAACCTCTTCTAGGTGTAAGTTTTATAGTTCTATATTTGATATCTCTTTTCCCTCCCCTCCCTTTTTCTTGAGTATTTCCATGGCAAACTTGCCTGGGATGGCAGTGATCTCTGGCTCACAGCATTGTTTGTTTTATCTGTGGCTCCTTTGTTGTTTCTAGTGATCATTGTCTCTGCTAAATGGGTGGTACAGGAGTGGACACAGATGTGACTGCTTGCTCAGGGCTCCTTGATGGCAAATGTTTGTTGGCAAGCAACTGGAGCAAAATGCTGCAGCAACGTAGCCCGTAGTGTGGACGATATAAAAAGACACATTAAATAATGGACCTCAAAGGGACCTTTAGACTCTTTACTCTGTCCTGTTAAGAACTGATCGGCCCGAGTGGATAGTTTGATTAACTCTATAGTTAGGTTTGGAGTCTGTCTTGGGGAGTGTGTTTGTGTGATGGTGGATGGAGATTTACGCCAGTGCAGTGGTTTTCAATAAAATGATCCAAGTGGTGTTTTAAAATAAACCATAATGAAATGCTCTCCTTTCCTGGCATAGGGAGGAGGTTCATATGCAACCTACAGAAGAAGTGACTGAAAAAAACCCTACTGGTAATTTGTGTACTGGTGTGTCATATTTCTGTGCATCAGTACAGGAGCCCAGCAACTTGAAGCCATATGCTCAGGTTTGCAGCAGAACTGCTGGCAGCCAGTTGCTGTACGGCAGTGCTTGCAGGAAGTATGAAGTGATAGCACAGGCTTTGATTATTCATCTGTATTCCGCAGGTTTGGTTTTAGTGGTCAATTTGTCTGTCATCTTCCGTGCCCTCACATCTACAAAATGAAACGTTAGAAACAGTTTCTTCTGGTGTAGAAGGAATACGGCAGAACAGACATCTTTCTGCTGAGCAGATCTGCTGTGCTGTTTGAATAGTATACACAATTAAGCTTTAGTTTAAGCCTTACTACATCTTTAATTAGGTGAAGGCTGAAACTGACAGATCAGCCTCCTCCGCCCTCAGCTTCACAACGAACACATGGATAGTAGTGCTAACAGAGACTTGATTATTTTAATAACAGTATATGCCTTATCCTAGGGTCAAAATTCTGTGTGGCGAAAACTTGCTCTTGCCAGGTGCTTTTCTGAATGTGTGTTTGCCATTGCTTCATTCTAATTCATTTTATGTATTGCAAAATGCCTTTTAATGCAAAAAGCCCTCTCCTCCCTTCCCCTGACAAGGCACACAGGAGGCTGTACTGATGGCATTCTGTATGCAGCTCCTTTGCTTGGCAATCAGCTTTAAAGCATATGGATTCAACAGGTGGTTGGTCACAATTTACTAATGTGCCCAAAACCATAGAGTACTGTAACAGGTAAAAGACCTCAAACCCAGCAGGTTTCCTCTCTGCCAAGCTGAATCCCTGCTAAGGACTGCAGAATCCTACCTGTTATTTCCCCTCAGTGTATTGACTTCGTTAGCCAGGCAGCAAGGATGCTAATGTATAGCCAGGAAGGAAGCAAAAAATGTTAATTTCTAATTCTCCAAGGGACTCAGGAAATAGATAAAATTTGGTGGAATGGAAAAAGGCAAATTGGTAAGGAAAAGTTGTCTAAGGCCCAATCCTTTAACCAATAGAGGAACAGTGCAATGACATTGTACTCACATAGTCCCACTGACGAATTAGTGGTGTGGGTAGAAGACAAGGTAGGTCAGAGTTCCATTCTTTTTGAAATGAAAATATATTTACGTAGATATAAATGTTAGCAAAGATCTACACAAAATCACTTAGAGCCCTAAAATGAATTTGATTTACAGTCACATATGTAGTCTGTTCTGTGCATGTACCTGTGAAGAATGATGTTATGTTTTGCATCCTGTGTGATATCCCTGGAGTTAAGAAATGAAGTAGCTTTTCTCAGATACAAGGATCAACATGTAGAAAGCTGGTGGTGCAAGGATACAAAGAGTCCCAGGTATTAAAAGCAGAGCTCATGTCCGGTTAATGTTTACACACAAATACCAGGCTCATTTCAGTGCGTATTGTATGATTGTGCCCTGTTCTGGTCGTCAGACAGAGAACGTGCAGTTTCCACAGTTTTGTCTAGTAGGAATTGTGCTAACTTGTGCTAACAGTACTTGAACTATATCAACTGATGTTCCTGGCAGGCAAGCTAGCAGTCCAACGATGTAAATGGGAGCAATGGTATCTCAAAGATTGCTTAGATCTTATTATTCCAGGCAATGTTTTCTAGAAACTATACACATTTCTAAAGGCCAGGGCCCTTGTTGTGGAGATATGTCTGGCTTGGGACCGATTATGTTGCTGGTTTGAACCCAGGTCAGAATGATAGTCATTGAAATGAGTTAATGCTCAAACTCCATAATGCTGACTGAACTATAAATATTAACATAGATAAATAGATTAGAGTCTGCTGGTAGCTTTCATCTGGCATAAACCTGGTATTCTCAGTTCACGTCAGCAAAGATCAATATACCATAGAAAGACTTTGTGGAGAGAGCAGGTTTAAAAGAATAGAATTGACATGAGGGATGGTGTCTGACAGACAGCTAATGAGAGGCTGATTTCTCAGCCATTAAACTGGAATGAACAGGGCATGGAGACTAAACTGTGCTTTTATCCTGTTGTGTAGTATCTTCACTTGTCTTTGGTATAGGGTATATCTGTGTGTTCCCTGTAAATGCTGAGTGTGTTTTCTAGATAAACCAAATATTTCATAAACCTGGAGGTATATAGGGTCCAGATTCCTCCAGTGAAGTCCCCTACTATCCCAAGAAATCAAGCTATATAATCCCATTAACAAACAGATCAAACTCCATGGCAAAAGTCACTGGGACTTGTCCCTAACAATCCAATGTGAAATATGTCCTAGAACCTCATATATATTGATTAAATACCATACTATTCATATACAGTGAGTGAATGGGGTAAGAAATGAGTAAAAGACCCAAGCAGGCACCTCAAGAATGTTTTAGGGGGAGTTGGATACATCGAGTAGGGGTACAGGATCTCACACTACCTGGCCTTACATTTTAAAAAACAAGCCTGCCATTTGCCTTACTGGTGGAATCAGCCTGGATATACACAATCATAAAACATTTGACCTGCCTATCACTGATTTTTGCTTCTCCCATTTGATGCAATTCAGGTAAAGCAATAATAACTGAAATCAGTGAAAGACCAGATTTTTAGTTTCATACCTCATACAATCCCATCTATACTTTTCAGAATATAAGATTGGGTTTATAGCAGCATATGAAGACATTAATTCTTGTAATTATTGTTCTCATCTCCCCTCTTTCCTGCATTCCTCCTGCTGTTTGTTACACCCACCTGTTGTCCATGCTTAAAATGGCTTATAATCTCTTTGCACATATATTCTTATACAGTACCTAAACCACTGTGGGTCCCTCATCCTAACTGAGACATCTGGATGTAACAGCAATATCAATTTTTTTTCCTCATGAATTATCTGCTTAAAATTGTTGTTTCTTTGTAGAAAAGAAGGGTAGATGAGACTGTTTCCAATATGCTCAGAAATTATCCCCAAGCATGACTGTCTTGCAGGGTGATGATGAGATGTCTTCTCCAAGGGAAGGATGTCTATCTTGGTGATGCTCTTAGTAGGCAGAAAATGGAGTTCAGCCTTGTTCCATCCTTTGTGCCTGCAGTTTTTTGCTGTCATTGCAGTGATATGAATGTCAAAGCCTTTTGAATTTCCAGGTAGATGTTTATCTCGACACTGACCTTTTGGAACTCTGAGGTTTTGATACATGTTCCCGCGTCCTTTCACAAAGACATCGTTTGTGTAGGATGGCTTTCTGCAGTTTGGAACCCTAAAACCATGCATTTATTATCATCCTTACATTTAACGTGGGATTTAGTGGTCTGTGGGGAATTCAATTCTGTGGTTGAGAGTCTGGAATTTCACTTCAGATTTTGCCACTGACTTACTGTTTAACCTTCAGTAAGCCACTTACCCTTTCTTTTCCTTCCTTTTTCCTTGACGGCAAAACGGGAATATTAATACTTCCCTAATGCACAAGGGTGTTGTGAAATATAATTAACTTGTTTAGAGCAATCTAAGATCTGCTATTGAAAGAAGAGCATATGTATTGCAATCAAATGCTAAAACAATTAGGAGGGAGCAAAACAGCCTGTCATCATACACAGATCACATCAATTAAGAAATAAGGTTATCTCTGCACTTTACAACTAGAGAAAACTAGTATTACTTGTGTTTCTTTACAGACACTGAAGACTCAATTGAGTTTCCCATTAGAGGTATCTAGAGACCTTTGATATTCCCCAGCTGCTGCTCCAGAGGGGCTCAAGTATTCCATAGGTCCTGTGTCACCTGCCATGGGATTTCTCACTTCACCTGAGACACCTCTAGCAGCACTGGACACCTATACGTGGGACAACTGAGCTGAGTCTCAGATGCCTTCATGCAGGTATCAGGATTGGATCATCCCTTGATGACTGTTTCTTGGAAAAATCTTCAGCATCAGCTACTCAGTATAAATTAAACTGACGCTGCCTGCAGAGTGTTACAAACTGCTGCAGTTCTTGCTTTTTCTGTCCTTTCATTCAAAGAGACCAATGCAGAAGGCAAACTTGATTATAAAGGCATAGATGAGTAGAAGGAGGGTGTTCATTTCTGTCCTCTGTTTCCAAGAAGATATATGAAAAGAAGTGGAGTGCAAATGTGAGCTAGACAATATCTTTCTGCACTAGTAAGTCAGTTCTTAGTAGCTCAGTGTAAGAAGACTGCTATGGAAAGCTATAATGTGTAAAAAAGTAGCTCTGATCCCAGCAAATGACCCATGGTCAGCAGGGTACTGACCATATACTACTTGTATCACAAAATCATATTGGCTACTGACCCATCTGATAGACCAGGACTCTGCTGTGTCTAATAAGCATGGGTTGCAGAACAACTGTAAGGAGTTTATTTTAAAGAGAGATTTGAAGGAGAACAGAATTTGGATAAACAGGAGGACACTCCTGGCATTGCACGGTGTAGGCACAACAGTGGCAAATACAGTAAGGTGGAAAATTTGAAGAGTTTGGAAAACAAATAAAAGAGAATGAAGAAATCAGAACTTTATTAAAGGTTACGTGGAGCCTGCAGGGGAGGCAGATGAATACTGTGGACCCTAATGTGGTAAGAGATAGGAAGATATGACTGAATTAGCAGGAGAGGAAGAAAGACAGCAGAGAGCTATTAGTTTAATCATTGTCATCTTTAGGATGCCCTGGAAATGGAAAACCTAAGGATTCAGAAAAGTAAAATTAGTAATAAGAAAGTGGCAGAGTGAAAGACTGGACAGCAGCTTTCTTAGCAATAGTGAGGAAAGACTGAACTCTAGTCAAGGTAAAAAAGATGAAGGGTAGGGTGTCATTAAGATGTCATCTGTACTGTGAGAAAAAGGGAATGAAAAGAATCAAAGGCAATATGAAGCTGTAAGTCTAAGACAGGGAGAGCAGTAGAATTGTCAGCAGTGGGAGAGGTTAAGACAGAATTATTATTTCAGTGAAGAATACCAATGCTATTTTTTGCCACATATGTACAAGAATAATCCATTAATAGGCTTTTGGCCTGAAAAGTCCCTTGGGCAACTCTTGAAAACTGGTGCTACCTGAAGTGATGGAGTTTGCTTTTGGGAGAAAGTTGTATGATATCAGTTGTAATTGGGTAGGTTTTGGTTCAGCTTTTGGTGTTTATGCGGATTTATGTAGCTAGCGTGTGGACTATATCAGCTTCAGACAGAAGAGTGCATATATATGGTGATACAGTTTAATTCTTACTCTCTTGATATGATCTGAAGCTAGGAATTTTACCACTCACTTCAGGCGAGCAACATGAGATTCTTCATTTTAAAAGTATCAGAACTGTGTTGTCCCCGCAGGCTTTACTGAGTTAAAAGTAAAGGAGTGCCTGGAATCACTGGGAGAACAGGGGCCCTAGATGTTGTGTTGTAAATAGGGTAAGTACCTGGAGTGAAATGGGGAGGGAACAATGAGGAGGTCAAAATACAAAAGGGGTAACAAACATACTAGTATTCAACAGGTAGAGTATGACAGAATTCAGTGTGATAGGAATGCCTAACCTTTATTTTGTAATAATCTCAGTGTAATAGCCAAAGCCAAAGCAGAGAATATAAATGCTGAACAGTTGTCTGTTTTTTATAGAATTTTTATATAAAAGAAGTGACATTCAGCAAAAGGCTAAATACTACCTTTTTTAATACCTTTTTTATAGGAATGACTCTGTTTTTTGTTTTCTGTGAGAAATTGAAAACAACCTGGGACCTGGCCTTTGTCAGACAGAGGCTGCTCATATTCTAGTTCCTGAGACATTGGTTATACTTCTATTGTTTGTATATAAAGCATGTATATGAAAAACATTTTAACTATAATGGAAAATGTGCTCTAAGATGAACCCGCTCATTTTCATAAATAACGTGCCATGCAGTTCTCACTGGTTACCCCAATGAAATAAAACAAGAAGTGAGAACTGCACATATCATATACCCTTGTACTTCAGGGTGGTGGTACCAATCCTTTTTAGTCCATGGACTATTATTATTCTCCCGACATACTTTCTGGGCTGCTTTTCACAGTTACAATCAGAGAGTAACTCAGATTATTTAAACAAAATGATATTTCAAAAGTGAACTATGAATCTCTTACCATGTTAACAAACCACAGAATTTAGGGGATATTTTCTTGGTCTGGGAATGCTGAGACCAAGAATTCAGATTTCATCTTTTTCTTTAACTGCTAATACAATTCTTATGCTATTACAAATCTTACTATTGGCAAGGTGTCCCAAATGCATGTATTATTATGTGTTATTCAGATGTCCCAAAATACAAGCATAGGAAATCACTTGTAAGATTTTGAGGTTAGAGTGGAAATTTCAGTGTGGGTATACCTCAGTGTTGGAAGTGGAAATGAAAGTCAGTAAGGTGATAGAATCTGTTATCAAAACCTGTATAGAGGGAAAAAAAAGGTGGAAGAGAATACACAAGCCTGGCTTCATTTTATTTTTCTGTTTTTAAAATGGAAGGGGAACATCCTGCAGAAAGCTGGAGCTGTCACAAGAGGCATGACATAAAATATATGAAAGGGATTGAAACTTGTTGCACTTAGGATCTGGAGTCCTGAATAGGGGTAGTGATCAGCTGCAAAGTCTGGGTGTGGGTCCAATTTTTTTTAAAAGTCCAGACATAGTTCGGTCTAGCATTTTGTCTGAGTTTGCTATTTGAAATTTTAGAAGACATTTGAAAAGAAATAAAGACTTAACAAGGAGAGACAAAGGAAAGCTGCTTCAGGTAATGTAGATTACAAAAGAATGGACCCAAAGTGTGACAGGGTCAGATCTGCTGCCAGAGGTGCAGAAAATGCAGAATGAAAAGAGTGTACCTGTGGTAAGACTGAAAACGCTCTGAAAAAAAAATGGGTGGACACGAAGACAAGTTTGGCTGCCTCCAACTAGAATTCACTGTTTTCAAGCACATGATGTTCTTTCTACCTTTTAGAAGTAAGCACGTAACCTAGGACATATTTAAAAAAAAATAATGAAGTATCTTTATGTTCTCTATCAGGTATGTATCAGGCTCCTCCTCTGTAAGCAAAACTAAAGCACAGTATATATAATCTTATGGACATATTACAAAATATCTTTATCTCATGAGGTAAGTATCTTTAATAGATGATGATCTGTTTATTGGGCTAGTCCTTCATTGGAGAAACATGCTTATGTTGCTTCTGTTTGTTCCTCAATTCTGCCCCCAAAGAGATGCATTCAATAGGTCTTTAAATTGCTTCAGTTCTCTGTATTTCTGATAACCCATGGATTGGATTACGCATGACTGTGTGACCTTTGTTTGCTGAAGACAACAGACTGTTTAACTAGTAGGGGGTAACAAAAGTTAACACCCTAAAAACCATCTTCTTACAAAGCAATACAAGTTATTTTGGTATCACTATCCTACAGGATCATCACAGTGCTTTAAGGATCAGGCTTTGAGTACCTAGATTTGTTAGAGCCATATGTTCATATCTCAGCAGGACTGACTCATCTTTTCTTCCCTAGGAAGAAAAAACAACATGTTACTGACTTTACTGGATGAGGATTTTGGATTTTGGCACCTTAAACTTGTGCCACTGAGGTTCTTAAGATTCAGTGATATGCTGTTAAAGGGTGCATGGGTTATTTCTCTCTTACTCGATACTGTAATATAATAGTACTGGCATGATTTGAAAACAGCGAATACATACTGACAGCTTGTCCAGGGCTTTTATCCTCTCAAATTTCAGCTTTTTATTTTAAAGAAACAAAAGGCAGTCACTAGCTACTATGTGTGAAAAACCTCAGTGATGGAAGAATTGTAAAAGAA
Organism: Aptenodytes patagonicus; assembly: GCF_965638725.1. Classification (NCBI taxonomy): domain Eukaryota; kingdom Metazoa; phylum Chordata; class Aves; order Sphenisciformes; family Spheniscidae; genus Aptenodytes; species Aptenodytes patagonicus. The sequence continues at coordinate 52,996,699 of NC_134955.1, read as the reverse complement.
ATGGTACCGCAGAAACTCCCAGCTGAAATGAAGGAAGCAGCACACACATCTCAAAGACACTCCTCTAGGTTAACTCAGATCCGTCACTGATTACTTAAATGTTAAGACTGCTAAGTTTGGATTGCACAAGAAAGGGTCGTGCAGAGAGGCCTTGGGTAGCAGCAATCATGAGAGCTACAGAACCACCACCAAAGCCACCTCTTCATGATGCTACGGCCACCATACTAATTTGCCTTCATGAGAAGCAGAGTTCATTACTGGGTTACAATGATATACTGACATGTAACCTTGTGACCTGAATTTCTCATTGCTACCAGACGTTATTTGTTGATTCAGTTTTCTAAGAATACGCATCTGCTGCCATTTAAGGGACTCTAAGGCAGCTGAGATGTTTGCATAGGCCTGGTATATATGATAATGGAGCTAAGGGAGACCTCTGCCCTTCTGGAGCAACAGCTTAAGGCCAATTAGGATATCCTAGGACCTCTCACTTGGTGCTATATGATATGGATGGGCAACTGAATTACGCCATTTGAGTGTGACTTAGTTGGAGAATAAAACAGCTAAATATAGGTAGGTATCTGAAATACAGAGGTATTCTAAGTTTCTAAGGACCCACTACGGTTAGGGGAGATATAGTCAAATATGGTTTGTGGAACCTGGAGAACTTTCAGTAGGTGTCTGGTTTAGGGTCAGCAGAATCACTCTCCAGGCTGCACTGACCAATTTGGCCACATCTGTATTGACTCTAATGGGATGTATTCCAAGTTACAGCAAAGGAAAGAAATAAGGCAAGGGTTGTTCCTGCTCGTATTTTGAACTTAAGCTCAAATGGCTTTGGGTAGCTTCTCACTAGGAGGATTTAGGGCAGGTATACACCACTTTTTCCTGGTGGATTCATTCTCAATTTGCGCGTGCTTTGGGGTTACAAGAAATTACACCGTCATGGTTAGTGTAGCTCTGCTGAAAGTAATAAAATACTACTTTGAGTTTGCCATTATTAGCAGCGATTTCATTTGTTTTCACCAGCTCTGAGCACAGGAGAATGAGTTCATGTCCACCTGCTATACACTGTGCAGGCATACGTTGCTTAGGTGAAGCTTAATTATGGGCAAAACTGATTAGAGGGCCACAGCTGTCTCTTTCTTAAGCCTGATCTGTGAATGCATGTAGCTACATGTCAGTGATGCAGTATAGCAACACTGTGAAGTACTGCGAGATGTTAGAGGCTATACCATATCATCAGATGCCATCCTTGTGTAGCTATAAAGTTTTATCATAGTTCAAATTACAACTGTATTTCTACAGTTTTATCTGAATAGAAGCTGAGCATGAGATAAGAAAAGTATTGTGTAATTCAGTTGTTGTACCAGACTCCTTATCATCTAAGATACCCTACATTATATACTATATAGCAAACTCCAAGCCAGCTTTGCACAGCCAGAATCAGCCTGGCATTGATCTGGAGCTCTGTGTGCCCGCCCAGCCACCCAGTGACACTGTTCATCTGTTCTGTTTATTATATACTGCCGTGAGCAGCATAACGGGTCTGGTCTCTTTAACCTAATTCCTTTTGCTTACCTGAGCTCTCTTTGACTCTCAGTCACTTTCTAATAATTGTCTTACATGCAGACTGGACAGGTAAATCATTCTGACTGTGGCAACTTTATTGGTGCAACTTACATGCCAAAAGTGTGAAAGAAAAATATGTATGTTATAAAGAATTTAGAATAAGAGAAAATAAAAATGGCTATGCTGAACAAATGCATTTCAAACAGCAACTTTCTCTTCCTTGTGAAAGACCTGTCCTGCAGAGTAATTTTGTAATAGCTATCTTATATGTATTCTTCGTCTTGTTCCAGAATAGGTTTTCAAAGTACTGAAAAGCCTTTGTTCACTTTAACTGACTGTTACTGTGTATAGGAACTTAAGACTGCTAAATAGACTGGATCCTCAGGATATGCAAATAGTATAGCTCCAGTGAACTAAAAAATAGCCCAACTGATGTGCTTCTTACAAGATTTCTGACCATTACCACATGATGAAAGATCCACTTTTATTGCTGTTGCCCAGAAAATTTGAGAAATTATCACTTAATTGAAGTGGTGGATCATTATGAGATTTGCTTGAATTCAAAGTATTTTTCTGTAGATTCCAATCATTAGCCAGATTGGGGAAAACACCACTAGATTGATGCAGAAATTCTTACTTCTTGTTTTTACTGAGGAGCATCAGTATGAGCTCTTTAGGTATGGTCAGTAATGTGCGGATACATCCGTAAGGATGCCTCAAGAAATCTTTGAAGGGGAACATTTAGTGCTGACACTATTTTTATTCTGGGGTTAGAGGTTATATTGCATGTGTTTTTCTGGCCTTACTCATATGTAAAAGATCTGTTCCTTGGCTATTAACCTAAGAGAGTCCTGCAGGAGATATTGTACTGCCCCAGCTGAGCAATGTATTGGTGTCTCACAGTTCCAGTCTATACTATAGTCAGTGGTGCTGCTAAAGTCCCCTTCGCCTGACTGAGGTAATCAAGAGATTCCTTCACTCCACTGTTAGGCTGTACCCCTGGCGGACAGCCAGCATCAATCACATTTCAAATGTAGATTAGATAGCTTCCTGCTAGGAAGGCTAGCATGAATCTTTGCTTTGTTGTTTGTCTCCTCCACTTGCTTTGTCTTACCACTAGGTTTCTGTCAATAGGAATGTTTTTCCCTTCATACACAGGCCTTCTTATGCTAAGTTGCAAGACTCTTTTTTTTTTGTGAATCCTTGAGATAGGATATTTGGAAGATCCCAGTCCAGCTGCTTTAGCAGAAGGACACCAGCTAAAACCCTGACCCTACATCATCCTGTGAGCACTTTCATAGAATCATAGAATAGTTTGGGTTGGAAGGGACCTCTAAAGGTCATCTAGTCCAACCCCCCTGCCGTGGGCAGGGACAGCTTCAACTAGATCAGGTCGCTCAGAGCCCTGTCCAACCTGACCTTGAATGTTTCCAGGGATGGGGCATCCACCACCTCTCTGGGCAACCTCTGCCAGTGCTTCACCACCCTCAGCGTAAAAAATTTCTTCCTTATATCTAGTCTATATCTAATCCCCTTTCGTTTAAAGCCATTCCCCCTTGTCCTGTCGCAACAGGCCCTGCTAAAAAGTTTGCCACCACCTTTTTTATAAGCCCCCTTTAAGTACTGATAGGCTGCAAGAAGGTCTTCCCAAAGCCTTCTCTTCTCTAGGCTGAACAACCCCAACTCTCTCAGCCTTTCTTCATAGCAGAGGTGTTCCATCCCCCTGATCATTTTCGTGGCCCTCCTCTGGACCCGCTCCAACAGGTCCGTGTCTTTCTTATGCTGAGGGCTCCAGAGCTGGATGCAGTACTCCAGGTGGGGTCTCACCAGAGCAGAGCAGAGTAGAGGGGCAGAATACCCTCCCTCGACCTGCTGGCCACGCTTCTTTGGATGCAGCCCAGGATACGATTGGCCTTCTGGGCTGCGAGCGCACATTGGTGGCTCATGTCCAGCTTTTCATCCCCCAGTACCCCCAAGTCCTTCTCGGCAGGGCTGCTCTCAATCCCTTCATCCCCCAGCCTGGATTGATACCAGGGGTTGCCCCGACCCAGGTGCGGGACTTTGCACTTGGCCTTGTTAAACCTCATGAGGTTCACAGGGGCCCACTTCTCCAGCTTGTCCAGGTCCCTCTGGATGGCATCCCATCCCTCTGGCGTGTTGACCGCACCACTCAGCTTGGTGTCATCTGCAAACTTGCTGAGGGTGCACTCGATCCCACTGTCTATGTCATTGATGAAGATATTAAAGCTTTGAAGCAGAACACCTTGAACTCCTGTGGTGGGAGATTCAGACTCTTCCTAAATGTTACTGGAATCCTGGGGCACTTCCTGGTGAGAAAAAGTAATCAACTCATTTCATCCAATGGCATGTCATGGTGCAATGGAATTTTTTTATTAGTCTTTAAAAACAAGATTATGGATAAGCAGCAGCATCACTGCTTCAGCCTGTCTGTTGTTCATTGAAGGGTGAAGTCTGCAGAGAACCAGAGAGCAGCTATTTATTCCTTGGTGTTTGTACTCAAGGCTTGTGACATACTGACAAGAAAGCAGTTTTTCTATATATTACCTAATAAGGAAAAACAATGGTATGTTCACCTCTTCTGACAGGAACTCTTTTTCACAAAGTCATCTCTATACTCCAAGATCTTGAGCCAAAAGCACTTGCTTCCTATTTGGCTCTTGACAGAGCAGAGACCTGCATGAACTAGAACTCCCAATTTTAGCAAGAGCAAGAAATACTGATCTAATGCTAGGGAAACAGGTTTCAGCAGTGATCTATCGGTTTTAGTCTTATTTCAGAAAGGGAAAGGGAGAATTTTTCTTCGGTTTCTCTGTATTCAGTTTCTCTATAAATAGCTTCATAAACCTGATGATAGCACTGCTGCCAGAGAGTGTGTTGGAACAAACACAGTCACCAATCTTGAAGCAGGAGGGCTCCCTATTTGGGACTTGCCCCTGTCAATCACTTCTAATCTCCCTTCAACTCTTCCTGCTCCTCACTGTAATGCTCTTCCACTCTATTTTCCATTTTCCAATACCTGAAGTTCATTGATGAGTCCCGTCACATGTGAACATGTGCTTGGCTCTTTGCTCTGGGCTCAAGTGTCAGAGGCAACAGGGAGGGCAGCTGAGTGCCGAGTGCCGAGAAGAGGAACTGAGCAGGGAGTTACGGGTATGCTGCCTCCCACGCTGCCAGCAGGGTTGGAGAGAAGTGAGGGACAAGAGCAGATGGGTGGATTTGGAGGAGGGCAGGGTGGAAGAGAGGTCACGAGAGAGAGAAGGCAAAGCAAGGGAAACAAAATTCGAACTGCCCTCCAGCAGTGTACAATCTCACTCCAGCACAAGACAAATCTCCCTCAAGTATTCGTCTGGACTTGGCAGCTCTGTAAGTAGTGCTACAAGTGGTGTCAGTAGCAGTGCATCTTCATGTTAATGCCAATAAGTGTTAGCTAGGAACCCCCGGAGGACTGCTGTCCTGAAGCCAAACCAGAAAGAAAAAAAGGAAGATGCTTTCAGCTGTTCCTGGAGTTCACGTTCACGTCCTGCCTTAGCACATCCATTCTTTTGACCAGTGAGCTGTCACGTATGCCTTAGAAAAGTGCAGTGCCTGGGAGAGGGAGGAGGGAGGGGAAAGTATCCCAGCATCCCATGACTGTGACTTTTGCAGAGATTTTTTTAATGTCAGTGGATAAGTTCTGGCTGATACCTGCACAAGCCAGCCTTGGGCTTCCTCTTGTTTCCCTGCCATTTGCATAGCCTCAGTAGTCAGGAGCTCTAAGGCTGTGTTTGCAAGAGAGTAGCTCTTGGGCAGTCCATTTTAGGTTTGTGGGCAGGCTCTGACTGCGGTTCTGACAGCAGAGAGGCTGTGTCAGAATCTGGAAGTTCTTGTAAATAATCAGCAAGAGCAGCTTACACATGGGTATCACATTTTTCCTTTATAACCAACAAAAGAAAGAAGTCTGATTTATGACTGTCTATTAATCTTGTAACAGACAGACCAGCATTTTGTCATGTATAGTGGAAAAGAGCATGTCCCCTAAAAGAACTTGAAGATTTGCTAATACATTGATGACAAATCATTGTAGCTGCTTGGTGGACGTATGACAAAGACCTTGTTTTAATCAACTTTCAAAATTACTCTTGAATTTAATTAATTTGCTAACACCTCTGTGGCAGTGTTTACATGAGACAAACTGTGAACACACACACACAGAGTATTGTTTTTCCTCAGTGTCACAGGGGTTTATCTATTATTTGTGAATCGCTTTGAGATATTTAGATAAACATGAAAGATTATTACAGACTTGGCACAACTGATGCAAAGAGGAATGTTGAGATGTGTTTGACTGTCTTACACAAAAGGGGAGGGAAAGGATTTCAAGAGCATTTTCCTGCTGTGAGTTGGGACTAGAATATCAAGATGAATGATTTTGAATTATTTTTTTTTTATACCCTTAACATTTCACCAGTTTGTTTACAGATCCTGGATGATGAATACAAGCCTACAACATTAGGCTGTTTTTCTTTGTTACCCTTCACCGATAGCTTTTCTTCTTGGGTCCATAGGAGTATGCAGGGCACAGATTGAAAACACTGACCTAAATGATTTCTGGCAGATGATTTTATGCCCTGTTCTTAGACACTTCCAATGAAGGAGATTTCAATATCTCGATGGCTGTTCCCATGCTTAGCTATCCTTGTAACTAAACTTTTTCCTAATATATAACCCCCCTACTTCCTTGGTACAGATTAATCAGTCATTTTTTGCCCTATTCTTAAGAAATCTGGGGAAGAATTATTCACTGTCTTCAGTTAGTCAGTGTCTTATTTTCATTTGTGAGACTACAGTTCACATTTTTACACTTAGTCCAAACATTTTCATTTATATTGAGATAATACTTTGGAAAGTTGCAATGAAAATCGAAGCGGGATGTTGAAAAGATGACTGCGTTGATAATCATTTTGTGTCACAGACAAATGACATTTGAATATGTGATGGAGTTTGATTTACTGTGGTTCAAACCAAGATAAGAGATCAGTCAAAACTGATTGAAGGAAGAGACTGATATTTCCCGTATTTTTTAAATACAGATCCAGTGTTTGCCTCCTGTAGTTTGCTAACTCATTCTCTCTTTCTATATTCCTGTACTCTTAACACTCAGTTACAATGAAGCAGGTCAGTATTTAGTCACCATTCAATATTTTGGTGACAAGTGAAGTGGAGAAAGATGTTGAATAGAGCAGCCTTTTCTGTGCCATTCAGAGTTTGCTTCCCTTTTCTATTAGCCTGAAGAAAGAAAAAACATATCTTCATCTTCACTGGTTGCTAACTATATGCAGTCATATGAAAGGTTGTGCGGAAGCCAAAAATGGACATAAAGTTAAAGAAATAAAGCACAGATGTCCAAAATAGGAGTGGCTCTTTTTGGATAGGTCTTAAAACACACAAGTCTGGGAGCAGGAGAGTGGATTTCTACTCCAGCCTTGTCATTTGTTGTGTGATCTTGGTTAAGCAATTTCTTTTTTGTCTAGGCTATATCTACACAGTTGTATTCAGTGAGAGTTGAATGCTGCTGTCTGAGCTAGCCCAGCCCAAGGAAACTGTGGACTTGAACCTATCTGGTACAGCACTGTTTTGAACCAAATATGTCCTGCTAAGTGGCTAGGCCTATAAACAGAAGCTCAGCACTATGCTAACAAAGCTACCCAGCTTTTCTTGGCTTGAACCTGGTTTCTGTGCAAATCTTAATGAAAGTTGGATCAGTCTGCAAGAAGGAGCCTAAAAATACTTTTGAATTCCTCACATGAAAGATTAAGGAAAATTATTGTTGTCCAGCATCAGCCTGATGATGTGATAAATGGTAATTATTGCTATTTGTAATATATTCAAGGCCGTGACACTCCTATTCTAAACAGTGCTGATGTTAGGGCCCCTGTTCTGAGGAGTTTATTCTCTATGAAGTAAATAATTATAATAAGTAACTATTAATAAGGACAGATAAAAAAACTGATTTAGGATTGAATTTGTTGGCATAGTGAGATTTTCTGGTTTTTATATGGTTAAGGGCACTGAGATTTTAGTCCTGCAGACTTTTTACTTTCCTGAGCAGCTATTGCGAGTTTTTCCGTTCCCTGCTTTGAAAGCTCCTTGTGAGGTGGATGCTTGAACTGCCATTCTTCTGTGCTTTAAAGAATTTACAATTAGAAATGGCAGTGCCTTTCAGAAATACAATAACTATAAAAATGGTATTCAGACCCTTCTCTCTCCTCGCTATACTTTCTTGACTAAAATTAAATTATCTTATACATACTTCTTTTCTACCTCTTTAGGGAGACTAGGTTCAGAATTGCTAAAGTGAAATGATAGAATACCAGAGTCTTTCAACAGCCTCACAAAATCTGTTGAAAACAAAGAAAAGGGACATGGCATAGCTCAGGGGAATGGTAATTGCATAGACCTTTTAATCTTTTACACACTTGTTAAACTAATCACAACTAGATTAATAAGTAATCCAACCAGTCAAGTTTACCCAGCACCCAATTTTGACATCTGCAAGCAGATTGCAATTTTCTTATATTTTTTAAAATTGTCAGTCAGAGATAACACATTGTGTTGCCGCTTTTCCTTGATTGGTTAAGAGTGTATGCACTTCCTGCCAGCATGAAATATTTAATGAATTTGACATTTAGCTTTATGTGAAAATGTATGCTGCTAACATCAATTTTCTTAAATGTGTATAGAAAATGAGTGAAATAAAATGCTTATGTGTGGGAAGGAAAAATGAGAATGAAAGATGGTAAAAAGTGAAAAAATCAAATCTACTCAACAAGACAAATGATATTCTTAGGGCATGATTGTAATGGACTGATGACTTTTTCACCAAAATCCATATGCACTCCATGACTGGTGAGACTCAGAGGAAAAACAGTGCTGAACAATACAGTCTGAGTTGTGTCCTCACCTTTATTGCCCTTGTGCAAAGTGCCTGTGGTGGGTTGACCTTGGCTGGCTGCCAGATGCCCACCCAGCTGCTCTCTCACTCCTCCTCCTCAACAGGAGAGGGGGAGAAAATAAGATGGAAAAGTTTGTGGGTCAAGATAAAGACAGGGAGATCACTTAGTAATTACCATCACGGGCAAACCAGACTCAACTTGGGGAAAATTAAGTTAATTTATTGCCAATTAAAATAGATTTGAATGGTGAGAAACAAAGACAAAGGTTAAAATACCTTCCCTTTCCTTTATTTTTTTCCTAGGCCCAACTTCACTCCTTCATTCCTGACTCCTCTTCCTCCTCCCCACTCCACATGGGGTGGGAAGATGGGGGATGGGGGGTTGTGGTGAGTTCATAACAGTTCCTCTAGGCTGCACCTTCCTCCTCACACTTTTCCCTTGCTCTAGCATGGGTCCTTTCTACGGGCTACAGTCCTTTAGGATAAACCTGCTCCAGCATGGTCTCTCCATGGGCAACAGTCCTTCAGGAAATATCAACCCGCTCTAGTCTGGGGTCCTCCACATGCTGCAGTGTGGATATCTGCTCTGGTGTGGTCATCTCCATGGGCTGCAGGGAAATACCTGCTCCACCGTGGTCTGTTCCAAAACTCGCACAGGCTGCAGGAGAATATCTCCTACAGCTCCTGGAGCACCTCTTTCTCCTTCACTGACCTTGGTGTCTTCAGGATTGTTTCTCACACTTTTTTCCCTCATTCCTCACTGCCTGCACAACATTTTTCCCTTTCTTAACTATGCTTTCACAGAAGTGCTGCCAGCTTCACTGATGGGCTCAGCTGTGTCCTGCTGTGGGTCCGTTGGAGTCAGCAGGAACTGGCTGTGTCTGGCATGGGGCAGCCCCTGGCCTGATCCCACAGGGACCACCATTGTAGCCACCCCACTACCAACATCTTGCCACCTAAACCAAATACACTGTCATGGAGACCAGATAGGCAGGTACTTGGTTTCAGTCAGGCACTTGCTGTACAACTAAATGGAAACAGCGGTGCTCTGGTAGTATGGACAGTAGAAATTGGAGAAGATTCCCACAAGATTTGTCCTTTGGAAGAAACTGCTATCAAATAGGAGTGACAGTGTCCTTCAGTGGAAGGCAAGATTCATTCTGATGACTTACTGCATAGCTAAGTTTCTTGTCTGCCACTAAAGAAGCTCCCTAGGAACAGAGAAAAGGCTTAAGTTCCCCTTAGTTCTTCTGATCTGCAGTGCACCAGCATCACCACTCTGTGAAGACTCTCATAGTTGGGAAGCCCTTTCTGCAGAAAGAGAGGCCTTAACTCAGACCACACTGGTTTCTTAATTTCTACCATGTTCCAATTTAGGTTGTTTAAGATTTTTTATTTTTGCCTGAACTGTAGTTTTCTAATGAAGAACGAAAGCCATGTTATAAAACAGTGGTGTTTTTTTGTTTTCTTGTAACAACTGCGTTCCAAATCAATTAAGCAGTTGGGGCATTCCAAGAGCTATTAATTAGTATGTTTCAATTATAACTGATGAAGCAGAATCATGTAGATTTTTTTTGAAACTTACCAAGAATCATAATTTTGAGCACGAGCTGGGAATATATAACAAATGATACAAAAATTGCAGAAGCCTTTTTATATGACATTTTCCCCAAAGCTGCTGCCAGGGATGGCAAAGCAATGGTTGGACATAATTCCCTCCGGTACATATTACTGACATTTCTCTCCCCACCAACAGAGAGAACTCAATATATGAACTTTTACTCTATTTCACCAGCATTATCCTGTAATAGGAAGCAAACAGTGACTTTATTCCTTATGCAGTTTTGTAACCTAACAAACCCCTCCCTTCTCCCCGCCCCACTCTGGGAAAGGAGAAATTGGGAGCAATCAGTGCTACTTTCTTTCTAACAGCATATTCAATCTTTTTGTTTAATGTATGTTGCCTTTTCTGCTTTTACTTGTCTCTCTTTCCGTACTTCGTTGAATGCCTTGCCACTGATGACTGCATTTGCAGCAGACTGCTGAGATGTTGCTGAAGTCAGCAGCGCTAATACTGCATTAGAGAATTCACTTCAGGGAAAACGTTAGATTTAACCAGTGGGGTACTGCTGCAGTGAAAAGCTATATGCTCGGAGGCACTCTGTGCATTTTCCAAACAAACAATATGTCAAGCTTTGCTTTCACGAACAGTGAACATAATAGTAATGCTTCTCACTTCAATGGCAGTTTGCAGCAAAATGCTGTACAAACAGTAGGGTGAAATTCCCCTTGTGTGGCAGGTTCACGATGACTTTCACTGCTCAAGTCGTGTGATTGAACACCTTGGGGATATGCAGAAGGACCAGGGCCAAACTGGTGTAAAACATGTCAGTGCTGAGAGCAGTTTTCTTGATCCATGGCTGTATGGATCCCGTGGTCCCCAGACAGCAGTGCTTATTATTATGCCTCAATCCAGAACAACAGCTACAGGGATACTAGTGTTCTGTCCCATGTGTAATCGTAGCCTGCAGGCAGGATGTTGTCTCCCATTTCTTGATCACAGCTGAAATGTCACCTGTTAATTAGCCCACATCATGCAAAGATGCTGAACAAACACAAAGGCAGACACAATCATTGTCTACTGGGATTTTTGCTCTAAAAGTCAGACTTTCTAAACCAGCGTCAGATTTTTGAGAGCCCAGCGTGTAAAAATCCAACATTCATTGTGTTGGTTAAATGGATGCTCTCTGCAAAACCTGTTAAAAAACCACAACAGACAGAGATGAAGAATGGGAGTGGGGAGGGGGCTGGAATAGCAAGCAAAGCAGGTGGTGGAAATGATTAGCCATGTCCTCATAATGCAAAATTTTAATGGCTTAATGATTTTTTGGTTACACATGGACAGAAACTTCCACGTTTCATTACTTCCGTCATGCATATAGCAACCACCCGCTTCCTGTTGGACATACGAATTCCCTTCATCCATAAACCCGCAGGCATTTTCTGTTTGTGACATATTAATGAGAAGTTCATATAGCTGATAGCTTAATACACTGAATGCCTCAGCTCTTCCTCTAACATACCTCTTATCCTAGCTCTGGCTTCCAGACACAGCCCTGCTATCTTAAACCAAGCAGCCAGTAGCTGAAATCACTTTGAGGTGTCTGTGGGAAAGTTGTGAGGTTGGAAGCAAATGCTAGATACCCATATCCCCCAGGAACTTCTATTTGGAGATGAGCCAGAGCCTTGGAGTGCAAGATCATGTTATCCACTGGTGGGCTGCTCATTTTCCTGCCTTCCCACACTGTTCAGTCAGGAATCCTTTTGATGTTAACTTCAGTGTGTGGCCATTTCAGAAGCGGGGGGGGGAACCCAAAAAACTAGAATACTCTGTCCAGTGTAAACAAAATAATTGAGGCTCCTGCTAGGATGCTAAACCAGCTATGGCCAGTGGAGTCCCTTCATCCCCCAGTCCTTTATGATCCATTTTAGAGAAGGTATCTCCACCTACTTTTAATGGCTGGTTCAGGGAAGCTGTAGTGGACTTGGCTAGCACCTCACAGACATTTCCGAGCCTTGGTGCTCCAGGTCTCTGTTCTGCAACTTCAAACACTTGACAAAATATCGTATTTCTGAATTACTTCAGGAGACAATGCTGCGTTATTAAGTAGTGCTACAGGAAGGATGTACAAGGGCTGATAACCCAATGTAGGATCTTGTGAAAGCTGTAGGGACGATGATTTACTCATGAATTTTCTCAGTGAAACTGGATTGCATGATAAGATTACTTTATAATTCAAGCTAAACTTCTAGTTTTAAGACAAAGATAAGGAAGACTCTACAGGAAATTTTGAGTGCTCGACTATGTAAATTTTTGAAGAAAGCATAATTTCCTTTCTTTAAAAAAACCTCCCATCATATTATGAGGATTTTGGGGAAACATACTGGTACTTACCTTCAGATGCACATCAAAGAACCTTTTTACCTGAGCTGAAAGTACTTTGTTGTCTTCCTTGGATGGACCCACTAAAATGGAAGATGAAATGTCCAGTTTCACTTTTGATCAACTCATGTATTAAACTTAAAGCCAGCTGCTGGGTTTATGAATGCATAAGTATATACGGCCTCAGTCTAATTCTGTGCTGAATCCTGTGAAACCAACACTTGCATCAGATGTGTCAAGAATACTCTATTATACTCTCATTAAAATGTACGTACATTCCTGTGTGCTCATGTAACACACGAACATGGAAGAAAATCAAGTACTAAATAAGACACTCCATTAAACCTGACTTACATTTTTTCACAGATAAAAATTGCGACAGCAATACCACAGAGGAAGGTATGTTGATTTAAAAAAAATTATATTTGGTTTAAACCAGTTGAGAAACTCTCCTTTAAAACCAGGTTTCTTTGGTATGTCCTTTGTTCTTGGCATACTGGGTAAGATAGTTGCCAGGATATGGGTCAGTGTGGCAAAGCCAAGCTTAACATTTTTATAGTCAAAAGCTAGTCGAACATCCTCTCAGCATTTTGGCTTTTATTTGAAGCTGTCCTTCTGAGGTGGCTGTACTTCGAACCTTTCTGTCTGGAGATTTTCCCTTTAAATTAGAACTATTTTCACAGAGTCATAACAGGTTATCTAGCTCACCCTGCTGCTGTAAAGCAGGGCCAACTATACCTAAATATTTCTGGCAGAAATTAGTCTAACTTGTTCTTAGAAACATCAGTCTCCTAAAGCAAAGCATACCTGCAGTAATAAAGGACAATTTTTAACCTGAAGCAATGTCTTATGGTGCATCGTTTCAATAGCTCCAATGTTTTACATTACAGCATTTTGCTTTAGAATAGAATATTTCAGTTGGAAGGAACCTACAACGGTCATCCAGTCCAACTGCCAACTGCTTACCTTGGGTTAAGCTTTGCCACAGTCTTCTTGATGGTCAATGAGTGAGAGTTTTGATCCTTAATTCTCATCAATATAGCAGAAATCTCAGGTATTTAAGCTCCTCACATATCAATGGGAGGCCTGGCTGTACTGTTTGTCAGTACGTCAAGTGCAGGTAGTGCAGTACTGTTGGAGGTGAACAACTGTACAGATCCTAACATTTTAGTTTGACTTGTAACATCAATATCTTCAGTTGCTTTATTTTGAAGCTTATCCAAACAAACAGGAACCCACCTTTCTTTCCCCACTGGCATCCTCTTACTGGGGTAAGGCCTGTGTCGAAACACTGGTGTGTTCCTTTGAGGGTAGCTGTTCCTTTGAGGTTACCTGTCTATTAATTTAGTGCATGCATGTGAATGGAGATTCACCATTGCTTTCAGTGAGGCAGATTAAGTCTTCTTCGATATGATTTAACAAACACACATGGATGAGACTCTGTTTTGGGAAAAGCCTGTTCTGACAGCAGCTTGTTTTGAAAAAAACATGGATAAATAACGCAGGGATTGTTCTGCATTTATTGTAAACATATCCTCTTCTCTTTTGCTCTACATTTGTCCTAAACTATAGTCTAAACTATCTCTACAAATTCAAGAATTTATGTAGTCCTTAATTTTCTTAAACTGTTTGTATACCTCTGCACATTGTTGAATTGCTACTATAGTCCATCCTTTGATTTTAGTAAAACTACTTGTTAAACTTCTGGAAGTTTATATCACTTTTACGTTCATATGTTTGTTCAAAAATTGTACAGGCGTGGATTCTTGCAGGACACTCATGTTAGAAAAGTAAGCACTATTTTATCTTTTTCTAGTTGGTGGAACCATGGTTTAAAGGCAAATGGTAGCACTTTTCTGAAAGCACAGGTTTGTGGAGGCAGGGTTCCAATTAGAAACCGGGACTTCTGACTTCTTACCATGTGGTCAAGTCACTAATCCCACTCTCTTGTCGTAAAGAGTGAGATAGCTGCTAGGCGGAGTATCTACACTAGTTTTCCAATATCTAACTGCTGCTTAAAATCTACCCTGAAACATCTCTGGGGTCTTGACTGCAGTTGTGCCTTCTGCATCAGCTTTGTAAGAAAACAGTCTCTTTTACACATCAGTTGCTCAACTAGCTGCTTCAGTAGAGTCTTCCCATGTATTAATTTATATAATATAAAATACTTTAGGATCAACATTTCTACATACACTTAGGGTAGCTATTGCTAATAGCAGAAAATGAAACACAGTTCTTCTTAGGAAAAGAGTTATCTTTTATTTTAGAGATAAGCAAGCCGAGCATAGTAATCCATTGAGGTCTTTAAGTGACACAATATTTATAAGAACATTTTACGTTCCCTACCATGAACTTCCCATCTTGTTCTTAAATCAGTACAACACATTTTCCTTTGAAGACAGAATCAAACAGGCCATGCTTTTACTGTAAAGCTGTTATTAACACTCTGCCAGAAATAGGATTTGAATAAGAAACAACATTTGTACTAGCAGAGAGGAAAAGAAAACTAACAGAAGCTGTTTTAACTCTACCAGCTCTTGACTTCCTTCCTCTTGACTTATCATTTGTGAGATATCAAAGTCAGGCATCTCGCTCCACTGAAAGGCTCACCCAGCCTACACTGGACTATGCCAGCCATGGTAAGGTGAAGAGCTGTTTCAAAAAATTGTAGCATGCTGTTTCTGTCATTTGAATTCTGCTCTCTTCTTACCATTTGAGCCTCGGATCCTGAGACTATTTTGCTGAGTAATCTCAAGTGTGCAAAATCAGCCCTCAGGCTTGCAGATTTTGTGTTGATTCACAATATACACAGTAGTTAGGGGCTCTAACTAATGTAAATTGATTGAATTCCATGGAATCCATGGAAGTTATGTTACACTGATTTACATCAGCTGAGCCACTTCTGGGAATACTCAAATTTATTTAGTTCAGTAAGGAGATGTTGTGACTCAGATTTAAGATATTTGTTTATAGAGGAAGGGAGGTTCTAACGGCTTCACACAACCTCTCTATTTTACGTTTCTTCTGAATACTTTTCTGATATTTCCTGCTGAAACTGACTGTATCTATTACAATAATCCTTTCCTTTCAGGAGATTTAGAGAATGAAATAATTGATCTCTTTTACAAAAAATGTGACTTCTTTCTAATACTGTCACTCTTCTCCCTATTGTCACTTCAAGTTCTTAGAACTTACGTGAAATATATGTGGAGGTACGAGAAAGTATCCTTTTAAGTTTGATGTCACTCCATCCTGGCTGGTAAGTGTTGGGAACCACAATGAACATTTGATGGTCAAACTGAGCAGGTGTGCCGCAGGGTGTTGCAAAACTGAGATACGCATAAAGGGGATCAACCACAGAGGCTTTTCCTCTGATCCTGGATCCTTTCTAATCTATTTAGTATCTGGAGCCTCCAAGTCACATATGAAAAGAAATATTAACTGTAAGTGTAAAGCAACTACAGATTTCTGTAGTTTATTGATTAGCAAGTAAGCTGGAAACTCTATCCTCAAGGCAATGCTTCAGAGACGTATCACTTCTAGGAAAATGTGACTGTAGTAAACAGCTGAGTTCTTAAATTATTCAATGTCATAAAATGGTTTCTATTGGGAAAGAGTTGTAGCCCACTTCAAACTCAAGGTGTAATCACGTTGTATCTTTAAATTGTATAGAATCAGTTTACGGTGCCACTCTGATCAGATGTTGTAAATCCTTCTGCTTTAATTTTTGAGCAAAACAGCAAAGACACTTTGGGAATAAGTTCAGAGAATGCAGCTAAAGTGACTGTATTTTAACTGTGATCTGATTTAGGTCTGATATGAAATAAATCAATCCGGTTTCAAAGAAATTACAGGCCAGTGACAGCTGCACCGTGGTAAGATTACAGCAGGGATTTGGTTTAAAATGAATCCAGCATCTTTAAAGCCTGCATGTGGTACCATTATACCGGTGGATGCTGAGGAACCCGGCCTCATCCTGCCATTGCTAACACTGGCAACAGAGAGTGGGGAAGTGGTCTGGCTGAAAGTCAGGGCTTATTAGCTCTGATGTACTGCTAAGGTCACATGGGCTGTACAGCGTCTCAGTCCCAAGCTGGGAGGTCCATCGTTGTGCTTGGCGTGTGAGTGACTTTGACCTCAGATATCTAGTATGCTTTGGCTGAAGAACAATTTATGCTAAAATTTGGGAAGCTTCCAGGCTTTAAGAACATTTTCAGAAGTAACGATTTTGTGAATCCGTGTAAACAATATGGACCTGCTTATGTTGGTGAGCCAAACAGCATAGTGGTTTGCAAAGCATTTTCTGTTTCTGTCAATACCAGGCCAGGTAGCGATCACTGATCATTAACAGTTCAATTTCCTAGCACTATTAATACTATTAGTATTATGATTTAAGGACATAAATCACTGCCAGAGTCCCTCACCAAACACCACTTTGTGTAATTTATACCTTAACTAGTCAAAATTTTCATGTTCTTTTTGGATAAATGGTTTTCTGCATCCTTCTGAAGTTTTTGCATATGCAGCTGGCCTGTCCAGTTCTAGAAGTAATGGGTGAAGCAAACCCTTGAGGTGGCTTGTGTATGGATGGACAAACACACATGGAGCCTTCCAGGTGAGAAGAATCGCATCTATGTGAATAACATGGTTTATGCGAGAGTCTTGAAAATGGTATTTAGGAAAGTTGTATATGAAGATCAAGGTCATACCCTTAGGGATTTGATTTTGAATAAGATTTTTTTACTTTGTGTTTCAGTGGCTGTACCCTCACCAGTGCCAGCTTGTGAACCAGAGCCCAAAACTAACGGGCATTACCCAGCTCCACGGCTCTCCATTTCCTCCCGAGCCACTGTCGTTGCTACCATGGAAACCCCTTCTCAAGGCCTGCAGACAGTCATGAAGTGGAAAACAGTGGTGGCCATCTTTGTCGTGGTGGTAGTTTACCTGGTGACAGGAGGACTTGTCTTCCGTGCCCTGGAGCAGCCCTTCGAAAGCAGGCAGAAGAACACAATTGCGCTAGAGAAGGCTGACTTTCTTCGGGAGCATGTTTGTGTAACCCAGCTAGAGCTGGAGACGCTGATTCAGGTAGGCCATGTGAAGAAGACAGTACTTCTTGGAAGTTAGGGTAAACAGCTTGATGGCCCGTTGATCAGCTGAGTCGGTGGGGAACGAAATTGTTCACAAAGCCCTTGCAATAGGCAGTGTGAAAAGCAGGCTCTTTCCCAGTCATTTTAAAGTCCGGGAAACAGAAACTATGTCTCCAAAACATTGTAAACAGAGGTTAAATGTATTGACTAGAATAATGAAAAATGTGTGCAAAGAAAATCAGAACTTAATATCTGGAAGAAATTTTTGTGAGAGGTGACAGATTTGCAAGACATTTGCCCATCAACTCTGTAAATTTTCAAATGATATTAAGTTCTTAATTCTTCCTCCAAAATTAAACACAGCAACTAGGAGAGTAAACAGAAAATGATAAGTGGGAATTTTGAAATAAATATTCAGCCAAGAATTCTAAACTTACTGATGTATTAATTTACAGGTTTACTATTGCAAATTTTAGGTAAATGAATGATGATGAAGTATACAATTAAAAATAGAAAATAATTGGCATTTAAGAACTACAGAATTTTTAGTCTGGTCTAGTATGCAAAGCTGTAGAATCAATTTTGAAGGAAATAAATATCAAGTATGTAGGGAAAAGCGGAAAATGGAATAACATGCAAGAAAGGTCTATCAAGGATAGAGTTATCTTTCATTGGTTAAAACTCTAGACAAGGAAAGTATTATGGATCTTACAAGACTTCAGTAGAGTATCTTCTAGGATCCCATGTAGAAACCTGTCAGCCTGGAGAAAATAGAGATTAGGTAAGAAATGTGAGATACCTAAGGAATATATTCCAAAGTTGAACTTCAGCCTCATATTTCAGACCTGAATTTGTGTCTTAGCCTTCCAAGAGCACAATGTGTTTCCCTCTGGGGTGTCACACCAGAGCTCTGTTGTGATTTCAGGTGGTTTGAAAGAACAAAGAGCTATCCCCTGGATTCTTGTGTCTGTCCACCCAACTGTGTTATAAAACCCTTTCTATAAGTGAATCAAATTTATAAGATTAGCATTTCTTTTAAGAAGCTGTTCCAGTATCTCCTTGCTGTGATGGAAAAAGCATTCTCCTATTTTTCAGCCTAAACTTGTTCAGTTTCCTTGTAGTTGGTCTACCACAGACAACATCCCATTGCTTAATTGATTCCTCTCCCTTGCCTACATGTGTAGACAGCAATGCTCTTCTGTCTCTCTTAAGCAAAACAAATTCTTTCTGTTTCTTTGCAGATAGATGTGGGCTGTCCCTGCTTGTGCTCTGTGTTCACAGAAGACAGGTCAGTTCTGAGTCAGAAGCTGTGTACCTGTACCTTTGGGCAGCCTGGTACTGTAGCTAAGAAGCCAAACCTGCTTCAGCAGGAAGCGGTATTGTGCTGATGTGACTATACAGCTTTTGGATCAGGGCTGGCTTGGATCACATCCTTCATCTGTCTGTAAAAGACAGGTGAACATGTTTGGCTGGCAGGGTGAATTCTGTTCAGGGATATTGGTTCAGAAGTCTTTCTCATGGCAGTGTTGCAGAGATCTGTATTTCCCTCAACTCCATAGGTATAATGTGTACTGGCTGATTAAAGGATTTCTAAAAAATACTAAAAGCAAGAAGTTTGTATTCCCTTGATGCCACTATTAAAAGATATGCAAAATGCTTTCTTTTCTAGCAGAAAGCAGGACATAGGTGCAACAAGCAAAGCACCTCAACAGGATGGTAGACTTCTGCATACCGACTGCAGTACAAAGATTTCTACATAGCCTCTCTTCTCTAGCCTAAGCTATGTACCAGTTTTAATTCTTTATTTTACACAATATTTTTCCTTCTTTCACCTCAAAAGTGGTGACACTAAAATAAAAAACAAGCATACTGTGTCATTAGAAGGCAGATATTCTGAACGAATCTTATCTCCTGAGATTTCAGTATGTCCTCGGGCATTACACTGGGTAACTGGAAATCATTTTGCAAAGGTAAATTAAATGGGTTTAGCAGCTTAGCATGTGAATGTCTTAAGGCCAAGTGATGTGAAATATTGAAACAGATTTGTCAATAAAGAACAAGTTCCTTTGGATTCTTCTGTATGTCTGGGGGTGAAACTGGCTCCAGGGATGTAGTTGGGTATGCTGGTACAGAAAACTCTGATTGTTACTGACTTGCATAGAAGAACAGTGAACTACTGCTTGAAGATAATGTCAGGGGGTTAACATTGTGCTTTCATGCCTTCATGTCGATGATCTCAAAAGTGACATCTCCCTGGCTGGCACAATGCATTTCTGCATTGCACCAAATGCTGCATCTGCCTTTACAACTGTGATTTCAGACTGATGTGGCAGCCTCCATGGGTCCTGGCTGCTGTGCTGTGTGCAGTCAGCACCTGGCTACCGCTAAGGGAGCTATTTATAATTAATGTTAGTTGACTACCTGAAAACCTTTAGATGACTACAGATCATACTCTCCAGAATGACTGTGTTGATTCACCTCTGTGCTTTGGAGAATATGGAAAAAATACAAAAAGAGAGACCTTAGAACTGGCTTGTATCCTTTTACTGTGGGGGTGGCTCTGGAACAATCCTTTAAGGAGAAGAGGAAAGGAGTGTCATGGTCTTTATAAGGCTAATGATGGAAAAATTTATCCCTTTGCCTAAATTTTAATCTTTCAAAGGATCTTCCTTTGGAAAAACTGTAAGGAATATGTACGGCACTGCATGAAGAAGCTGTTAAAATTTAGTGTGGATGAGACATCCTTTCCAACTTCATCTCTAATAACTCATTGCAAATATTAGCACTGGTAGCACAAATGTGAATTGCTGAGTCCAGACTGTGAAGTTCATTCATAGACTTCAGAAGTAATATAGTGATGAAAACTGCAAATCCCTAGGAAGATTCAAAGTATGTTAAATTTGTATTTATCTCTTGGGTTTTGGTTCAGGTCTGTCTAATACTAACACAATGACAGATAATTATTTCTTAACAATAGCAGGTATTTCACAGTGCAGTCTATATTGTCCAAAGTCACCTGAAGTGGAAGTTCTTAACTGTAAATATTTAAAGCCCATTTCTGCTTCTGAAGACATTTGTTGCAGTGAAGCAAGTTCATTATTTAATGCCTTATGTGATCTACGATTTGGCACAATGGTGAATACCAGAATAAGAAAATGGCAAGATTGTGTACTCTATCTCAATACTTTTGAATTTTCAGAGTTAGAGGGAAGTGAAATCTAGAATATGCTAAAAGACAATGACACTTCAGGTGCTTCAAGTACATTTAGCTGTATTGTACCCATTTGAACAAATAGCAGAAGGCAGCAGGACTCAAGTGGCTGGACGTACAGTTGAAAAGAAAAATAACATTGGTAGTTACACCTGCTAACATATTAAAAAACTTTTTTTTTGTTCTTATATGTTATAGCATAAGCTTATTTGTAGCTGGGGTCAAAAACAAGTCTTCTTGCCTTTGTAATAACATACACTTAGAGTGTATATGAGGCTATGCCTCTCAGAAAGATCAGATGTTATCTATCATCAGGAGAGGCAGGCAGGAAGACCATCACTGTGTTTTGGCAAAGTAATTCCTATGGACCTGGTAAGAATATTCATATTCTGTTTCTACGTAGCCTGTGCACCGTGTATGAGTAAAAACTTTTGTAATGAGCCCTGCTTTCATAATGAGCCCTGTACAATGATGTAAGATAGAGTGGCTTGCTACTGTGAGAAGTTACTTAGGTTATTGGCAGGCTGCTTTCTTCTTCCTTTTCCTTCAGGGTTTAATTTAGGAGTGTGAGTGATTATAGTATAAAAAAAAAAAATTACCCACCTGGGAACTAAGTCATATTATCAATGTCCACTAATGACTACAGCAACTCGATAGAGTTAGCCTGTACGCTGAAAAGGAAGCAGAGCTGGAAATAAGCTAGTCAGGCTTTACTGGCTAATTATGTTAGTAAGAGTTCATATTTTGGATAGGCACTTTTGATTAGTGTTCTGAACTACTTTTGCCCTGAAGGTAAGCAAGAAAGGGAACATCCTGTAAAGATGTTTCAGTTTTCAGCTGCTTGGCAGGTTCACTAGTGGCATAAGCCAGCTTGTCTTTTCAGGGTGTTTCCTTGTAAAATGAAGATAACTTGGATGGCTTTCATGTGCTAGAAGAAAGCTCTAGATGGAGCAGAAAAAAAAAGTATTTTGAGTTAACTATGACTTGCCTGTTGCTGAATACAGGAAAGGACTATTTGAACTGTTAAGAAAAACAATGGTAAATGTCTGATTATTGAACCTTCTGCCTGTGCCTCTGGAGGTTGTCTTCTATATGTCTCAACTTCCCTTCTGCCCCTGATCTTTATTTTACCTTATTCCCCCTAAAAGGATGTGAAAAAAGAATTCAGATCTCTTGGGGTCTGTCTAAGTTGGTGCAGCACCCTAGTTTGTAACTTCAGTCCAGAGATACTCCAGTTGTATAGGAGACAGACTGAGCCTAGGATGCTGCAGAAGTCTGCAGCTGTACTGTAGCTACATTGCTTCCAGAACTTAACTAAGAAGTTTGCAGGGAGCTAAGCCCTTTGGACTTAGATCTCTGTGCATGTCCCTTGTTGAATGCTGTAGGTCTGCCCTCAGACACAATGCATGCACGACAATCGAATCACTGCAAGTGTAGGTAGATCACTATCTCGCTGACTGTCACCTAAAGACCTTTATGGGATAGGCAGAAATATTTAAGAGATGGGCTTTCAAAGCTTATTATTTTTGATTATACCTGAACAAAAATTGCTGGCCTTGGTCCTTCAAAAATGCTGTTGTGGAAAAGTGAATAAATAGGAATTTATAATGAGGATCCCTTAATCACTGTATGAGGAGTGGTGAGAATAAGTAGAGAGGTAGGGAGTATAGAGAAAAGTTATTAAGGAATTAGTCTTTAAAAGCTGCTTGCTAATGAGAAGCATCCTAATAATCGTAATAGAGAAACATCAGAGTATGAAAGGCAATTGAAACAACTTTTTGTATGCTTGATAGGTATCTGCTTGGAAAATAATTGTAGAGGGAGATAATCATTATTGGATTAGCATGATCTGTGGAGAGGAATTAATGGAACTGGAAAAAAGATGACAAGAATTTTCTTTTCTTATCAAATTCCTATCCTTGGTTACACATAGGGTACATCCTTTGAGTAGCTCAGCACTCAAGAAGGGTATTATGCTTGTCCTTGGAAAAGATTTGTCTTCTTTATGCTTGGGATCTTACTGGAGAAATTAAAGAAACATGAACAAGTGAACCAGATAAAAGCCTTTCTTCCCAGAGAAACCAGAAACAGTCTGTTTGGTTCCTGTCTCCTCATCAGCTGCACCAGCTCCCAGCTGTCTTGTTGCCTATGAGCATAACTCTAGACTTTTTCTTGATATAATTGTCTTAATTAGTGATCAAAGTACATAATACATCAGTGAAGGCTGGCATGTACTCACTCACGCACCAAGGAGGATCAGATATGTGAGTATCCGGGCACAGTGAGGACCACCTGCACCCCAGGGGACAGGGAGCTGGCAGCTGTGGACCCCACCACTGCCAGCCAGGGAGCATGGCTGGCCGGAGGCAGCCAGGGGCATCCCCCAGCCCAGACTATCAGGCACCTCCCTGGGGACGGGGACGAGCTGAGGCTGGGCCGGGACATCAGCCCACACGTCAGGCTCCAGCTCGGCGGAGCCTGTGGCTGGGCAGGGCAGGGCTGCGGGGAACAGGAGCCCGACGCTTATACGGCGTCGCTGGGGCAGGGACTGGGACGGTGAAACCCCAGTAGTTTCTATTTGGTATAAGGAGATTATCACTGATTTTATCAATAGAGAAGAGATACTGTTTCGATCTTATGTTGTAGGGGGGAACTCTTGACATCTAGTGAGACAAGTTAGAGTTCACTATACCTTTCTTTGGCCTTTGAGTCCTGTATGTGAATGACTAGGCAGTCCAGGGTGAGCCCATGCCTCATAGCCTTTAAATATTGCTGCCTGAATATCAACAGGTGGAATTGATAAAGCCTATTCCAGATTGAGATGGAGTCTGGATTGCACTCTCTTTGGGAATACAGGATTCAGTCGTCCCAGTATCACCACATATGCTGGGCTTTTGCTGTGGGGTTTGCCTTCAGTCCCATGCATATTCACCAGATCATGTCTTTTTGGTTAGAGGGACTATAGTGTGCTGACACCAAAGGGGCCGAGAGTAAAATACACATCTATACAATGATAGGGAACCAAACTGAAAATTGTGATCAGAAATATATGTTTAAAAAAAAAATATTGAGTACTTTGATTTACTTTGGTAGTTTTGTCATTACCCTCACTCCTATCTGCCTATCGGCTCTAGGACACATCCATTACTTGAACAGCAAGAAAGACAATTTCAGCCCTTTGAGGTATTCCAAGTTATTGCCTTCCCTGAATGGGTGGCATTTCAAAGATAAATTACCATAGATTAATAATCATTAATTAAAGAAGAATGCTTTTTGAATTCATAAAAAATATTGAAAAAATGTTGTGCACTGTGCATGTAACTCCTCTTGAGAAGGAAGAAGGGATCAGGAAAGGAGTAAGTGTCAAACAGCTATGGGTACTTTGATGACCTGTTACTTTTGATGATACTTCAACTATAAAAATACCTGAAACTACTAGTTTAAAAATGTCTTAAATGCAGAAGGTTTGCCAGCAGAGTGGTTAGCACTCTGGAAATTGGTTCTTTCCCTACTCCAAGATAACCTGAGGATGCAGCTCTTCAGGTCATGCTGCAAACCCTATCTGAAGTTTCACAGATGGGAAACTGTTGTAAAATTTCATGGTCTGTGTGAACCGGGAGAGTCTTGCCAGTGAAAGTGTCCTTGTTTGAGTTTTGTGTCGGTCTTCATCCAGCAGGATACTTCTGTGTAGGTGGACTTGTGGTGGTGGTAGTAAGGCACCCTTTACTCATCGCATGACCTGAAATTGCATATTTAAGTGCTGCTAACTGCAGGGCTGCTCTCCTCTTACTGATCCCTTTCTGTCCTCCATTGCTGTATGCAAAATACTATGTATTAAGAGATAGCATTGGAATAGTTGGATATTTATAAATGAATGATGTCAGTCAAGCTTTAAAGAAAAAATGAATTTGTTCTGGATCAGAAGGGAACTCAAAGCTACCTAAGGCAACGGGACACTCCTTCACTTCAGGGGTTAGTGCTTGGCCCTAATAGACTTGCTAAACTGTGTAAACCAAATGTGATTAAAGTGTTGTAATTAGCTCGCTGACATTCACACACTCAAGGGGAAGGCAAGCAGCATTCCTTGGCAGAAGTAACATGCCAGGGTAGCTGACAGTGTGTCATGGCCTATTTAAACAGGCAACCTTGTCTGTTATGCTGATTTACGCTCTTCCGGGTAAACAAACAAATGATCTCTGCTTTCACACCACCCGCAATATGCCAGCAACTGGGACAGAAGCCCTTTCAAAGGGTTTGGTCCTAAACACTTCCTTTCTCTATATCCCTGTTTCTTGAGGTATGGACAGGTGCTGAGGAACCCTGGCTTTCTGCCCACATGAAATGCAACCAGTTCAGTCTGGTGCTTGCTCATGCTGTAACTTCACAATCAGCTTAGCCTGGCATATAGCAGCTCTACGGTTAAAAAAGGCTGTCCCGTACTGATGTCTTTAGATATACCTAGCCTCTGTTCTTGCCCATGCACCTCTTCTCCCACTCCTTTCCCTTTTTGTGGGGCAATGTGATGAATAAGTAAAAACTGGAGAGCATATTAGCTGAAACTAGCCCAAGGAAAAAAATGTGGTAGAGGAACATTTGTGATGGTGAAGTCAGTTGGAAATACAGGCAAAAAATGAGTGAAGAACAGTGCAAAATGGAAGGGGAAGAAAAGAAAAAATGTGATAAATGAACCATCAGAGGGAAGAGGTGAATGAGGAGGAAAGTGTATCATGAAAGCTAGGGATAGAAGAGGTGTTAAATAGATGCATTTAAAAGTCAGTGCTAAAAGCACAGGAGAACATGAGGTTATAGAGAAGATCAGGAGAGAAATCATAGACATGAACAGATGAGAAGTGGGGCAATGGTAAAATAGAATGGTTAACCTTGCTTTGCACATGGACTGTATAGAAAAAGGTGAAATAAAAAGTCACAGTGACAATTCATAGATCATAAGTCAGAGGGAAAAGAGAAGTGGTTAAAGAAATGAAATAAGAAAAGTCAAAACAACTTGTATTGATAGGTGGGAATTCTGTGTTGAAAAAAGTCAAAGAAAGAGAGGATGTAAGAGGCAGCACTTTGCCTCTCCTGTTGAGCCTGGCAATAAGTTCACTGAAATAACCAAGGCTAAAGGCTGGTGACAATATTTAGGAGGAGGAGCAAATATCAGAGTGAGAGAGAAGGGGTAATGTTAGTAGCATGATAACAGCAACATGAAGTGAGGTTGGAACAGAATGGGAGAAAGGCAAAGAGCTGAAAATGGTAAGAGGCAGAAAGAGAGAAACTTGATTCCTTTGCATTGGTTTTACGGAAATTAATCTCAGTTGGGAACATTTGGGAAGGAGAGATTTACTTTGAAAGGCAGTCATTTTAGCTGCTGTTCCAGAGTGAGGACTGAATTTCTCTACAATGGGCAATAGATTGCATGAGATCTACAATCAACTAGAGAATATGTACCAAAGGGCATCTCAAAATTGAACTCAGAGCAATTCAGCTGAATGTGCCAGGTGCTGATGAGAGATTTATTTCTCTACTTTGGAGACTGTCGTGGTTTAACCCCAGCTGGCAACTAAGCACCACACAGCTGCTCGCTCACTCCCCCCCCAGTGGGATGGTGGAGAGAATTGGAAGAGTAAAAGTGAGAAAACTCGTGGGCTGAGATAAAGGCAGCTTAATAGGTAAAGCAAAAGCCGCATGCACAAGCAAAGCAAACCGAACCAAGGAATTCATTCACTACTTCCCATCGGCAGGCAGGTGTTCAGCCATCTCCAGGAAAGCAGGGCTCCATCATGCATAACGGTTACTTGGGAAGACAAACGCCATCACTCCGAACTTCCTTCTTCTTCCCCCAGCTTTATATGCTGAGCATGACGTCATATGGTATGGAATATCCCTTTGGTCAGTTGGGGTCAGCTGTCCCAGCTGTGTCCCCTCCCAACTTCTTGTGCACCTCCAGCCTGCTCGCTGGTGGGGTGGGGTGAGAAGCAGAAGAGGCCTTGACTCTATGTAAGCACTGCTCAGCAGTAACTAAAACGTTCCTGTGTTATCAACACGGTTTTCAGCACAAATCCAAAACATAGCCTCATACTAGCTACTAAGAAGAAAATTAACTCTATCCCAGCCAAAACCAGCACAGAGGCTGATGTATTTAGCTCTACCTTACTTTGGACTGTGAAGCTGCAATGAAAGGCAAATGTGTATGTCTCCATGATACAGTATAGTGCATTTTTAGAAATTCCCAAGCAAACATTCAGCAGGCTGATACGTCTGCCTGGTTTGATTTAGTGCTGTGTGAGACATAGGACAGTGACCTGGAAGCAGTACAGCTACTTCAGCTTCTGTTCTGGATTTAGTTCATTCAAGCACTAGCTGGGAGTCTCTGTACCATGCTATACTTGTGGACACGTGATCATGTCCAGTGTGGCAACTGGGAAGTCCTAGCTGATCACAAAGATGTTTCATGATGTTTCCATAGCTATCCTATTTGTTCATTTCAAATGGGATATATATATCCTGTTTTTTCTTTAGTTAGCATAAAATATAAGTAACAATCAATTATTAATTGTCTGGGAATTAAAATCCTTGGCTGACTAGCTTCAGTTGACTTCACGAACATCATTTGTGTTTACCACCCTTCTTGCTGCTTCTAACATCAGCTGTTCCCATTGGGGAATTTTTCCTTTGGCAATTATTGCTACAAGAACGATATTTATGGATCTCTTTGTGGTGTTGGTCCTCTACTTCTCAATTGCTTTGTATCTTTTGTCATTTGTCTGTGCATCTTATCTTTCTTCCACCTTAATAGCTATTTAGTTCAGTCATATATTCAGCTCTTGTGTACAGAGGATGCTACTATACTTTGAGCAGGTATTAAAAAGTTTAACTCTAAGCTATTCCCATGGTCCTAGAAATTTCCCTTTGGAGCCTATACCGACTTGCATAGGATATGATAAGGCATGCATAAGGCTGATTTGTCGTCTCTTTCTTTGCAGCATGCTATTGATGCTGATAATGCAGGAGTCAGTCCCATAGGAAATTCCTCTAACAACAGCAGTCATTGGGACCTCGGAAGTGCCTTTTTCTTTGCTGGAACAGTCATCACAACAATAGGTATGTTTATCGTTCATCTTTTAAAATACATAGTCACATTGAGACCTGGATAATGAAATAAATTTGAGGAAGGTAGATCACAAAGAAATAAAGTGGCTGAACTGTATTTCTCTCAGTTCTCAGAAGGCATGCCTCTGGTATGTGTCAAGGGCATTGAGCCTCTGGGTAAATATCAGAAGCTGTTTACACAATTAGGGTAGAGTAGCAATGCTGAACTGAAAACAAGTAGCACTGATGTAGCTAAGGCTTTATAACCCTGCTCTTGATGTCGATGCAAGTGGTCTTAATTTTCACTAAAAAGATCAAGACTAATACCCAATGAAATAACTATTCTATGGTTGTTGGGAATTTGGATTTTAATATTATAGATGAATTTACCCATAAGAGTAACTTTCTTCCTCAGTACATCAATTAATTTTGGCTTATGCTCTGAAGTTTGATATAAGTAATTCTTCTCATACCCTACTCCTTGCAACTGGAAATGTATTCACAAAGGTATCACATCCTTTTTAAAATCTTTTCTCGCTTTCATACTAATAATTGGAAGGAATTCTGTGAATTGTACATTGTGTAAAAAACCCCTTTTTTTTTTCCATTCTAGAATTTGTGGCCTTGAAATATTGACATATTTCTCTGTATTAGATGAAGGGTATACTGAACTGCTCTATTCACTTTTCTTGAACCACTAATTTTAGTAAGTTCATTATTCAGGCCCTTATCATCTGTCCCCCCTATACATTGTGTTCAATGTATTTAGTCTCTTGATCTCTGAATGCTGGCCTTAGATATGCTAGGGTTTTTATCCTGTCCTCTGTGAGCCAGTTCCTCTCTTGAAGACTGTTCAAGCAGCTGGGATTTCAGAAGATGGTCTGAAGGAAAAAAAATGATAAACTGATAACATTGATGAGAAAGTTAATCTGCCGATAATTATACAGTGGTTTTAGAATTTTAAGCTTGATTTCAGTGCTGTCATGGTTAGAGGTCAAGATGATGATTATTTGGAGATCACTGGCAAATTGTTGCTTTTTATTTGCATTGCCTTTGTGTATTCTTCTGATTTAAATACTGTATAGAGTGCTTCTCCATATTACAACTGTGATGCACACACTGGTGACTGTATAGACAAATAATCTGACAACCACATAACCCTTCATTAAAGTGTGAGAATCTGACTGAATTCTGCAAGTTCTTTATGCAGGTAATACAACAAAAAAAATCCTGTGGCGGTTACAAGACTTGCTGTGGTGATCATCTCAAACAGTGGAGTCTGTGCCTTTAGCTCTGCCTTTTCTTTGTTGTCAGAGTGAGGGTGAAAGAGTGATTGTACAGAGCGCACTCCTCCCTGTGTTCCTCTATATACTAAGCTACATTACCATGTATTTTTAATGGTAGCATAAAACCAGCGGGCGTCGAGAAAGAAAACACTTCTGAATCAAATATAAGAAAACCCTCCCTTAACATTTGTTTACTCAATAGACCCAAGTGACAAGCTTCTAAATTACTCATTAAAATGAATGCCACTATGTAGGCATAGTTTATGTAGGCATATTCATTGACATCTGCTATTTAAATAACTTATTGAAAAGAGCTTGGATTTTTGCCCATATTTGCTTTAAATTCTCCATGAATGAGATTTTTATAGGCTGCATGAAGTCTACATATTGTGTCTGGGCATGAAAATGATTTAATTTAATCCACCAGAGCCCTGTTAAGGCTTCTCTTAGGCAGACACTCAGCAGACTACCTAGTCAACCTCAGTCCACTGGCCTGTGGAGCCTGGATTTTCTTCGACTTCTAGGAGAAATCTGGGATCATTGATGCAGCCATGAAAAGGACTGTGGGTTGGGGGGAGGCAGTGTTGTGTGTCAGCATAGTCCTTTCACCATCCCATGACAGAGAGATATACCCAGTGCCATTGTCACAAACCTAACAGGATTAGGACCTGGGAGCCTAGCCTTAATTCCCAACGATCAGGAGGAATTGCTGTAGATGAAGCAGATGATACTCTCTTAGATCTCCATCTCTGTGGGTGCTCTGTGTTTCCACTTTATTTCATCAGTGATTTGTGATTGTGTGATCATTTTTAATATTCAAATAATTATGAATAGTCAGAATACAAATCTCTCTAACATTTCAATAAAGATACCTGATCTTAAATAAGAAGATGCAAATATTACTGCCACAATTCCTGTTTTTTCTCTTTAACATTAAAATTTTAACAGAAATACCATGGCTACTGGACTCATAATCCTCTATGTAGATTCCTAAAGTTAAATTCACATGGGTGGTGTGGGGAAGGGAAGAAGTGCCTGAACAAACCGTGGTGACTACATGTAGTTTACTGCATAGGACAGGTGGAGAGCTGCCTTTCTGCCAGTATCAGATGTTCCCGATATTTTATCTGAAGTTACAAGGCTGGGAATTGAAACAAAACGTGCCCAAACATGCTTAGGCAAAAATGAGTGTTTTCACTCAGGATATGCAGCTGGATAATTATGTCTTGGTCAGAATCTGTCATCTTTTCAACAGCCCCAGGTTACCCTAACAGAGGATGGAAGGAAGGCATGTATGCACCTTGATTACAGCATCAATAATGATTTTTAAATATAAATGAAGTAGGGTCTTCAGAGGGAAGGCTTAAAAACTTCCTTGTTAAAAGCTACTAAAAAACCTCATGAAATGCAAATGTTAGGCTCTTTATTGTCAAATTGAAAGGGGAACTGAATAAAGAGTTCAAGGACAGATTTGCATAGTGTGGGTACAGTTTGGAGGCTGCAGTGTAACTAGTCAGTGTGATGAGGGGCTGAGGAAATTATGAACTAGCCACTGAAAATGAGCCTTGTCAGGTGAATCACACTCCCATCAGGAAGTCATTGGCACAGCCCAAGAGGAGGAGCAGCAGCGCGCAGGCACCAGGCCAGCATGGAGGGATTTTTGTGCCATGATAAGTCAAGCTAGATTAATTAATCAAACATCAACTTTAGATAGGACCTGAATCTATAGAAAATATGGGTAACTGAGGCTACAAGAAGAACTAAATCACAGGGAGTATCTTGCCTGGGAAATGACATCATGCCATGGAAAGTCTGTAAATAGGAATTACATGTGGAACAAAGGTATGCCTGCAGGAACAGCAGTTTTTCTAAACCCGTTGTGTTTTTTAAAAAGCCATGTATAAGTTCTGAGAGTCTGACAATTGTTTTTCTCCTCAGGATATGGGAACATTGCCCCAAGCACTGTTGGAGGCAAGGTTTTCTGCATCTTGTATGCCATCTTTGGCATTCCACTGTTTGGCTTCTTGCTGGCTGGGATTGGAGACCAACTTGGAACCATCTTTGGGAAGGGTATCGCAAGGGTGGAAAAAGTTTTCAGAGTAAGTTCACTGTCAGTTTTTTGCTTGTCTTGTATAACTTGCTTTTAATTCTGTTGCTATTACCTGCAGGGTTTTTTACATGTTGGGCACCATGAAATATTTACATGACTAGTTGAGATGATGCTTAACATCCTTAGGGGCCTCTGTAATCAGTGGAGAGAAATAGACTTCTCTAGATGGTGATGCAGGGGTTGTGGATCAGGCTCTGAGTTTCCTTCTTGAGGCTCTCTCTGGGGAATGTATCTCCTAAGCTAGGTTCCTTACAAGGACTGGTGGTAAAACAGCCTTCAAAACACCACAGGTTGCTTCAGATACGTACACACGTTCACTGAAAACAGGGAGAATGTAGTGTAACTTCTGGAGGAACAGGGATGCAGAGTAGGTCCTGACTGTATTACTAATAAAGCTTAAAAGACTTGGAAAGCAGGGTTACTGGAGTGAATGTGAACTTGGGAAGAGAGATGACTGAGTGATATGCTTTCACTGCAAGCGGACAGATGCGTTGGAGTAGATCTGCAGCTGCAAAAACTGGCATAATGCCACTGACTGGAATCATCTTCATGGTATTTACCTGCCCTGCCTACCATGGATACATCCTACACTAGATTTCTGTATAGACTTTCTCATATGTAATTTCCCTTCATGTTGCCAGTACCCTCTATTTTTGAGTCTGTATCACGGTAAGCAATTCTTTCGCAAGCAGAGCCGCAGACTTGGCAAACAGTGTTTTGCTAATTTGCTGATGGTTCACTTCAGGGATTCTCTCTTTGAAGCAGAACTTCTAGAAGTGACCTGTGTGATGCCTCCCTTGGAGGCAGTGTAACTGGAGGTAAGTCTTTCTAGGGATGGAGTGGATGAGAAGCTGTCCAAGCTGGTTAGTTTAATAGGCATCTATTTCTAAAACATTCCCACAGATGAGACCAAATTACTTGTAACTGTTTTTGAAAGGAAGTAATTGAGTATTAGACTGGAGTATGAGCAATTTCCCTTTTGATTAAATTACTGTGAAGTGTCCCAAACCAGCCATAAGGAGTATTTCTCAGGCTAAATGTGGAAAAAGGTGACTAGTGATTATGGGTGAGTAAGCATGTACATGCCTGACTGGAGAGCACTTGAAAGTGGCCTACATTTTCATGAAATGAAAATAAGGTTATTGAAAGGTGGCTCAGGTTGGGCCTGCAAAAATAGAAGTAGCCAAGATCCCTAATTTCTTTTTTACCTAGCTTCTTATTATACCTGCTTCACTTCAAAGGAATCTCTGAACCTTCCATCCTGCTTCTGCCCAAGAAAAACTACAATCTCGAAGTGATTTTCTGACTTGAGAGTCAGAAAATCTTTGATTAATTGTCAGCTGTAGTATTGGCTTTCTGGGTGACGTGGACAAGACCATTAAACTGTCAGCATGATAGTTTATGAATAAAATAATACATGCTCTACTTGAAGTATTTTAAGATTCACAGATGAATGCTGATACTAATGTTTCATACAGAATATAGCCCTTTGGCACATAATGGGAGTTCTTTTGTTATTCAAAGTACTCCTTCCTTTTCTTGAGTTAATGCAGTTGCTTGTTGTTTATAACCATCTAAACTATTTCTTTTCCTCCTTGGTGTTTTGTCAGCTTCCAAAGCAATTTAGAGATCTGTGGTCCCCTTGTTTAGTCAAGATGTATGTTTATTTCTTTTATTTTGATTCTCCTAAATCCATTATATCTGTTCTTTTGTGATTTGGTGGATGAGGTTATACATAATTTCCTTCAATATTCCTAGTAATGAGGTTCAGCTATTTGAACTATTCCTGACAGAGTTTACAATTTACATGCATCTTAGTAACTAGTCTTAATATCAGTGGTTTCACTCTATATGATTATTTACATAACATTTGATATATTATATATGATCATTAATATACATGCTATATACTTTATATTGTTAGCTAATGCAGGATATAATGATCATTATAATTTATAATTTAAATTACATTATAATGTAATTTATTATCACATTGTGTTTACATTGTTAGGCTCCATAAATGTTTGGACCTAATCAGATGAATCCACAAGTGGAGTAACAGTTCTTGATTTAATCCTGAGCAGTGAACAAAATTTAGTTCAATGTGTAACTCTTGTTTCTTTCTTTGTAAGTGTCTCCATAATGAACTCAAATTCAGCATGTTTGTGGGTGTAAAGCAAGCTGCTACAACCTTTAAAGAGAGGACATAAAAATTAGGAGAATAGTTAATATAACATTATAATATATCAAGTTTCCATGTGCATATGCCTCAACACTCTGCTTCTGTCTGTCTCCAGTTGCCTCTGTTTATCCCGTTCACCCTTAGGGATCTTATGCGGCTGGTGTCAGGGCAGCCAAGAGTTCCTGAAATCCTTGCAACTTTGCCGTCGTCTGTACAGGTGGATGGGATATGAAGGCAACTTGATCTTGCATTGTGGTTAGGATCATTTTTGAAGCTAGGTAAGAGGCAGTATGTGGGAAAGAGAGGAAGGTTTCTCTGTTGGCACAGCAGTCTTTTCACCCAACGCATTTCCTTAACAGGCCTCTTGCTCCATCCGACAGTGTAACTGTGAGCATGGAGCCCATGCCATGCAAGGGACAGCCTGCCCCTGGCATCCCCTGGCATAGCTGGAAAGATGAAAGGAGGATTCCTCCCAGAGGAATTGTGCTAGTGCACTTCTGCTGCCTCTGACATGACTTGTGTGGAGCCCCACCAAACCTACATTAATTAGCAGCACGAATTAGAGAATGCCACATTTAGCTATTGCAGTGATCAGCCCACGCACTCTGTGGGAATTTTAAGAACAATTTGAACTCCATAAAGGGGGAGAAAGATCTGCTCTTATCAAGTACACACTACCTCCAGAGTATTGACAGAATATTTCAGCAGAGGAGCTGGACACATGGCACTGCTCATCTTGTAATCCAAAATATTGCCACTATTTCGGTGTGTAGATAACCAGGAAAACAACTATTAATTTGTGACTAGGTAGGGCTGGAAGTATTTCACTGCAAAATAATGCTTTGTCAAAACAGGAACTTTTTATGTACCATTTCAAGAACGGGAGGCACTGGCAGAGTGACGCTGCCTCGGATACGAGGAGGTATCCCAAACACCATGACTTGGCTAGTCTATGCCATCTGTCCTACTGGAGTAATCATGTTTGGTACAAGTAAATAAACATCAACCAGGTCAGAGAGGTAAACCAAAGTGTCCCCCACGCAAGCCCTACCTACTCAGCTACTGATTATTCCTGTATGTCCCATCTTCAGTAATCTGGGGCAGAGCCTGGCTACTAGTCTGTTCTCACATGCATACAGGTATGATTTCCCAGAAAATGGATATGTACAGGGTCACCAGATTCACTATATGCACTTGTCACAAGCATTGAATATCTGGGTTCAGTGATGAATCAGTTCTCCCAGCCCATCTGAGAAAACCATGTACACACTCAAAATCTAATTAAAAAGTTGATAACTTTCACCTGGCAAAGTTTTCCAGACACTACAGAAATGAAATATGCATTCCAAGGTGACATAAAACCGTAAAAGTATTATTGTTATCTTACATACATGAGGGATCTGATGAATGACCTGAGACCATTTCTATAATAAACAGCCGTACAAACCCCATTCTTTTGGCTCGGTCTGTACACACAGAGGCTGCAAGCATCTAAAGATAGAAAGGAAAGCACTCCATAAGCAGAGTGCACAGTTACAGAACGCAGCAGCTGTCATTATCATGAGTTAAATATAGGCTAAATTCAGATAGTCTTTATTCAAACTTTGTAATGAGTGTTTAGATTCTCACTGGAAGTAGATGGGATGAGCATAACCTGACAGATCTTCCCTCATCTTGCAGTTCAGTACAGATCCAGGCATTCAGCCTGGGCACAACATGCTTCTGAGAGCACTCCAGGATTTTCTGGCTTCTAAGGTGAAGCCACTGTGAGCAGTTCCTGGACTTGGTTACTGCTTTCACTCCTCTGGCTTACAGCATGATGCTGAGGACATGTCTGGCAACACAGCTGGTAGGGTGTGAATTGCAGTACAGGAATGTGTGCGAGCAGCCAGAGACATGGATGGTGGCAACGCTGCACCCCTGAAGCTCACGTCTCAAGAAAATACACTACTTTGTGCAGAAACGCATTGCCTCTGTAAACAACTCACACTTCACCGAACCAGGGACTTGTCAGAACAGACCCATCTGCTACCTGTCTTTCAGGTTTTCAGCTTAGAGAACCTGTTTGTCCATTGATCTCTTGAGAAATGGTTTGTTCTAGATTTGAGACATGTAGGTGTTATGAAAATGATATACACCTTTTTTTCTTTTTTCTGAAAGACAGCAGTAGGCGTTACCTTAAACTTGAAACAGTCCTAGGAAAAGTAGTTCTTAGTTGGAAGGTGGGGCTGGGGCTAGGGCAGGAGTAAGAGAAGTCCCACTGAGCTGGTGGAAAGCTTTCTTTTAGTAACTGCCAAAGCTCCACCTTTCCTAAACTTTGTTGTTTGTCTTTCTGAATACATCAGATCTACCCTAGCAACTCTTTCTCTTAGAGATTCAACTTCTTTTTAGAGATTTTTGGCTTCTCTGATCTCTTTTGTTACTGTACAAGTGACAGGAATTGTCTTGACAAATTCCTTATCTGAAATTGAATGCAAAACAGATCCTGGGAAATAAACTTTGTACAGGAGAGTAACTGTGCAGAGGAGGAACACTTAAAAATACAGTCTTTTTTCTTTGTCTCCCCTCTGTCTGTCCATTTGCT
Organism: Aptenodytes patagonicus; assembly: GCF_965638725.1. Classification (NCBI taxonomy): domain Eukaryota; kingdom Metazoa; phylum Chordata; class Aves; order Sphenisciformes; family Spheniscidae; genus Aptenodytes; species Aptenodytes patagonicus. Next base: position 52,960,680 of record NC_134955.1, on the reverse strand, counting down.
CTATTATCTTTCTCGCTCTCCTCCTCTTCTTTCCCTTGGCTCACATCAAACTTGTAGCGTTATACCTGACACCAGTGCGGGACTGGTGAGTGAGTTCTCAGCAAAGTTTGCTGTTCAAAGAAGTTGTTTGAGGTTTCCTTGAAGTACCACCTTTACCTCTTCTTCCCTAGGGTGATGCCATAGCCCAGGGACCCTGTCTGCTTCCTGCCAGGCAGCCCCCACCCTGCACTTTCTCTTCCAGTCCCATATCAGCATCGATTCTTCTCATTTTTGGCAGCTGAATCAGATGAGATTGTTCCCAAAGCCAGAAATTCAAATCCAGATCACTGCTTAGGCAAACCAGTGAAGTCATTCTGGATTTGCACTCTTGTTACTGAATTCAAAATCTGGGACATGGTTAACAGATAAATGTATTATAACCTAAGTGATACGTTAGCTAGTAAGATCCTATTTGTAGTTCTGAATATATGGCCTGGCACCTGCATTTCAGAGCAGATTAAGTTAATGGAAGACTGATGGAAAAGTTTCCTCTCCACTTCCTGACATCTAATCAAAATATACCAAAAATCAACACAATCTCTTTTATTTTGTTTTATTGCATTTCATTACTAGCCAGCATCAGTGTGTTATTACATCAGCTGCTAAAAAACCACTGAGGATATTAACACCGTATCTTTTATTTTTTAATATAGTGTTATTCATTGTAATTTTCAGTAAGGAAAAAAGCTACAATTTTTTTTAAAAAATTCACTCAAGAACTTCCACAGGGGAGTGGTCCAGGACAATGATCAATCTGCCATCTGCTGGCATCCTGTCTCTGGACAGAGCTGTCAGGACGGGGTGTGAAATTCAACCTACTGGTGCACATACACAGTATTATTCCAAAATGATACAAGATTTATGAGTGGAAATTTCAGTGTTCAGAGCTTAGCCTAACAATTTCCTGGGTCATTTCCACCAAAACAAAATGGCTGAGAAATACAAAAAATCAGTCACCAGAAAGGAATCCTACATTTACATAATCTAGTAAGAATTTCTTATTGTTGCAGTAAAGACAGTAGATTGAATTATATTCTGTTACTGGTTATTAGCACTTTGATACCATAGAAGCCAACAAGGATCAGTATTTACAAATACTGATTTGTAAACAGTGTTTTTAAATGGACAGGAAAATATATAGGCAGAGAAAAGGATGTGATAGTAGTAAATGGCAAGTTCATTGTGAAGCAGAAAGTTTTGAAGGAAGGAAGCCAGATGGAAATTAAAGATGAAGTGAGGCTGAGAGGTTGGAAGAAGTAGTTAGGGATGAAAGAAATTAAGTGAAGCTGATGTGAAGATACTGCTAGAAGATGGGAAAGTAGGAGCAAACAGCCACTTGATCAGGAGGACTACAAGGATGTTGTGAGCTTATGCACGGAGAAAATTAGAAGAGCCAAAGCCCAACTAGAACTTAATCTGGCTACTGCTGTAGAAGACAATAAAAAATGTTTCTATAAATACATTAGCAACAAAAGGAGGGCTAAGGAGAATCTCCATCCTTTATTGGATGCGGGGGGAAACGTAGTGACAAAAGATGAGGAAAAGGCTGAGGTACTTCATGCCTTCTTTGCCTCAATCTTTAATAGTAAGACTGGTTGTTCTCCAGGTACCCAGCCCCCTGAGCTGGAAGACGGGGATGGGGGGCAAAATGAAGCCCCCATAATCCAAGGGGAAATGGTTAGCGACCTGTACACCACTTAGACACACACAGGTCTATGGGGCCGGATGGGATCCAGCCAAAGGTACTGAGGGAGCTGGCAGAAGTGCTCACCAAGCCACTTTCAATCCTTTATCAGCAGTCCTGGCTAACCAGGGAGGTCCCAGTTGACTGGAGGTTGGTAAATGTGACACCCATCTACAAGAAGGGCCGGAAGGAGGATCCAGGGAGCTACAGGCCTGTCAGTCTGACGTCGGTGCCAGGGAAGGTTATGGAGCAGATCATCTTGGGTGCCATCACGCGGCACGTACAGGACAACCAGGTGATCAGGCCCAGTCAGCATGGGTTTATGAAAGGCAGGTCCTATTTGATTAACCTGATCTCCTACAACAAGGTGACATGCTTAGTGGATGAGGGAAAGGCTGTGGATGTTGCCTACCTAGACTTTAGTAAAGCCTTTGACACTGTTTCCCACAGCATTCTCCTGGAGAAACTGGCTGCTCATGGCTTGGACGGGTGTACTCTTTGCTGGGTAAAAAACTGGCTGGACAGCCGGGCCCAGAGAATTGTGGTGAATGGAGTTAAATCCAGTTGGTGGCCGGTCACAAGCGGTGTTCCCCAGGGCTCAGTACTGGGGCCGGTCTTGTTCAATATCTTAATTGATGATCTGGATGAGGGGATTGACTGCACCCTCAGTAAGTTTGCAGATGACACCAAGTTGGGCGGGAGTGTTGATCTGCTCAAGGGTAGGAAGGCTCTGCAGAGGGATCTGGACAGGCTGGATCGATGGGCCGAGGCCAATTGTATGAGGTTCAACAAGGCCAAGTGCCGGGTCCTGCACTTCGGCCACAACAACCCCATGCAGCGCTACAGGCTTGGGGAAGAGTGGCTGGAAAGCTGCCCAAAGGAAAAGGACCTGGGGGTGCTGGTTGACAGCCGGCTGAACATGAGCCGGCAGTGTGCCCAGGCGGCCAAGAAGGCCAATGGCATCCTGGCCTGTATCAGAAATAGTGTGGCCAGCAGAAGTAGGGAAGTGATCGTGCCCCTGTACTTGGCACTGGTGAGGCCACACCTCGAATACTGTGTTCAGTTTTAGGCCCCTCACTACAAGAAAGACATTGAGGCGAGTCCAAAGAAGGGCAACGAGGCTGGTGAGGGGTCTGGAGAACAAGCCTTCTGAGGAGCAGCTGAGGGAACTGGGGTTGTTTAGCCTGGAGAAAAGGAGGCTGAGGGGAGACCTCATCGCTCTCTACAACTACCTGAAAGGAGGTTGTAGCGAGGTGGGTGTTGGTCTCTTCTCCCAAGTAACAAGTGATAGGACAAGAGGAAATGGCCTTCAGTTGTGCCAGGGGCAGTTCAGTTTGGATATTAGAAAAAATTTCTTCATTGAAAGGGTTGTCAAGCATTGGAACAGACTGCCCAGGGAAGTGGTGGAGTCCCCATCCCTGGAGGTATTTAAAAGACGTGTAGATGTGGTGCTTAGGGACATGGTTTAGTGGTGGACTTGGCAGTGCTAGGTTAACGGTTGGACTCGATGATCTTAAAGGTCTTTTCCAACCTAAATGATTCTATGATTCTATGGCAGAGGAAATTTTCCCTCATAATTCCCAGAATTCCCTTTCACCAGCAAAAGTAATGTTTCATATAAACTTGGTAAGTTACCTGCAGGAAAACTTTGAGGAAGAAATGATGCAAATGCTTTCCTCATAGACAAGATCACCTTGTTACGGAAAGACCAAAGGTGATGTAGCCTTGGAGAGAAACATTATGCAGATCATAGAGTATGCTGACTTGAAACATTTTTTATTTGATTCCTGTGATTCTGTGCCCTCTCACTAGTTGGGAATTTGGTTTGTTGAAGCTGCTTCTGTTTTGTTCCCCACACAGCAGAATTACTTGCTCAGGAAAAAAATAATCTGTGTGGTGAGAGCTTGTACGGATAAAAAGAAGTGTTTTAGAGCACTGATTTACAAACCCAGAACAAATGGATGTAAACTATCTCAGCTCAGTATCTCTTCTTTTGCCTGTAACACCTTAAAGGTCCGTCTGAGAGTCAGAGTTCCCTAGGCAAGGTTAAAAAAGGGGTGCTTGCAGGTCAACAAAGGATTGGTTTACATATGTAGGTACTTATGTGGTGTTTATTTCAAGTAGGTATGCACCTGAATGTACATTTCATATCTGAGCATCCTGAAATTTAGGGGTGATTTAAAACAAAACCTAGACCCAGATCTGAATTTTGCAGTTAGTTAACACTAAGCTTAGGGATACATGCATGGCCAAATACTAACAGAAGAGATCTGCAGGCAATGTGTTATCCTTCATAATCCTCATAAAGCATATGTGGCTAAAAATGGACTTTACAACATAAGGACAATAGAAAACCTAGATACACTCTAGTGCTTGCCAGCAATACATCCATAATGACTTACCAATTTGGTGAGTATTTTAATTTCATTTTCAGTTCCTCTGTTTTAAATCTGAAGACATGCTTTTTGTAAATTAGCTGATGATAAAAGTGAAATTAAAGAATGCAGGTACTGTAAGAATCCAGAAATTGCAGCAACTGCATAGGGTCTATACAAGTCCTGTCACACCAGGAGAAGTGCTGGAGCTGAGTAATGCAGCCTGATCTGCCCCCCGTATAACAACCAGTGCAACTAAGAAAAGGCGACAGACGATAGTAGTAGGCGACTCTCTTCTGAGAGGTACGGAGGCACCCATTTGCCAACCGGACGCACTCTCTAGAGAGGTGTGCTGCTTACCGGGGGCTCGCATCAGGGATGTCACCGAGAGGCCCTCAAGCCTCGTACAGTCCACTGACTATTATCCGCTGCTGCTGCTTCACGTGGGCACCAGTGACACAGCCAGGAGCAGTCTGAGGACTATCAAGAAGGACTACAGAGCCCTGGGAGCGGCGGTAAGGGACTCAGGAGTGCAGGTAGTTTTTTCATCAATCCTGCCGGTCAAAGGGAAGGGGTTTGAAAGGGCCAGTCGAATCTGGCGAGTCAACAAATGGTTACGGGACTGGTGCCACAGCCAGGGGTTTGGCTACTTAGACCACGGGACTCGCTTTGAGAAACCTGGTCTACTGGGGGCTGACGGGGTCGATCTGTCAGAGAAGGGGAAGAGCATCTTCAGTCATAGGCTTGCCAAGCTGGAGAAGAGGGCTTTAAACTAGACGTGCCGGGGGAGGGGAACCTCAGTCCATCCCACTCCTACCAGTTTGATGCCAGGGCCAGCAATAGGTGCCCAGAGCCTGGAGAAGGAACACAGGTCAGCAGGAGAGCGCCTGAAGAGCAGCACAAAGGAACTCCAGCCAGGAAGACAGCTTCATCGGGGGCCCAACTTAAATGCCTCTATGCAAACGCAAGTAGCATGGGGAATAAACAAGAGGAGTTAGAGACATGCGCACGCCTGCAGGGCTACGACCTTATTGGCATCACAGAGACATGGTGGGATGGCTCCTATGACTGGAGTGTTGGGATGGAGGGATGCAGGCTCTTTAGGAAGGACAGGCAGGGGAGACGAGGAGGGGGTGTCGCCCTCTACGTCAATGACCAGCTGGAGTGCAGGGAGCTCTGCCTGGGATGGATGAGGAGCCAACCGAGAGCTTGTGGGTCAGGATTAAAGGGAAGGCAGGGACAGGTGACATTACGGTGGGGGTCTGCTACAGGCCACCTGACCAGGAAGACTGAGCGGATGAGGCCCTCTATAGACAGATAGGAACAGCCTCACACTCACAAGCCCTGGTCCTCATGGGGGACTTCAACCACCCCGACATCTGTTGGAGGGACAACACGGCAGGGCATAAGCAATCTGGGAGATTCCTGGAATGCGTCGATGATAACTTCCTTCTCCAAGTGGTAGAGGAGCCAACGAGGAGAGGTGCTATGCTGGACCTTGTTCTCACCAACAAGGAAGGGCTGGTGGGGAATGTGAAGCTCAAGGGCGGCCTGGGCTGCACTGACCAGTAAATGGTGGAGTTCAAGATCCTGAGGGCACCGAGGAGGGCGCACAGCAAGCTCACTGCCCTGGGCTTCAGGAGAGCAGACTTTGGCCTCTTCAGGGATCTGCTTGGTAGAGTGCCATGGGACAAAGCCCTGGAGGGAAGAGGGGCCCAAGAAAGCTGGCTAATATTCAAGGATCACCTCCTTCAAGCTCAGGAGCGGTGCATCCCAACAAAGAGGAAGTCAGGCAAAAACGCCAGGAGGCCTGCGTGGGTGAACAAGGAGCTCCTGGACAAACTCAAACACAAAAAGGGAGCTACGGAGGGTGGAAGCAAGGACAGGTAGCCTGGGAGGAATACAGAGAAATTGTCCGAGCAGCCAGGGATCAGGTTAGGAAAGCTAAAGCCCTGATAGAATTAAATCTGGCCAGGGATGTCAAGGGCAACAAGAAAAGATTCTATAGGTATGTTGGGGATAAAAGGAAGACGAGGGAAAATGTGGGCCCTCTGAGGAACAAAACGGGAGACCTGGTTACGCGGGACACGGAGAAGGCAGAGGTACTCAATGACTTTTTTGCCTCGGTCTTCACCGGCAAGTGCTCGAGCCTCACCACCCAAGCCGCAGAAGGCAAAGGCGGGGACTGAGAGAATGAGGAGCCGCCCACTGTGGGAGAACATCAGGTTTCAGACCATCTAAGGCACCTGAAGGTGCACAAGTCCATGGGACCCGATGAGATCCATCCGTGGGTCCTGAAGGAACTGGCGGATGAAGTTGCTAAGCCACTATCCATTGTATTTGAGAAGTCGTGGCAGTCTGGGGAAGTTCCCACTGCCTGGAAAAGGGGAAACATAACCCCCATTCTTAAAAAGGGAAAAAAGGAAGACCCAGGGAACTACAGGCCAATCAGTCTCAGCTCTGTGCCTGGGAAGATCATGGAACAGATCCTCCTGGAAGCTATGCGTGCTCCTGGTTGGAAAACTCTGGGTGCATTCTCCTCTAGCTCATCAGTAACATATCTGTTACAGAGGACTGTTAATATCTCTGTACTCAGACATACAAATGTATTCCTCTCTCTGCTCCTTCCTGCCTGGACTCCTTCAATGCCCTTCTCAACAAGAGTTGTTCTAATTGCTTTTCTTGGATGTAAAGCAGTCCAGACCCAGGGCCATGTGGACACTTCCCTGTAGTATGTCTAGCAATGGCAGAAGTGTGACTGTAGACTCTTACAAAGTTGAACTGGAGGATGAAAGGCAGGAATGGTAAATTCACAATGCCTGTCTCTGAAATACTTTTCTCCTTGAGATACTGCAGGCCACATTTTTTTAATGTTTCTAATCAGTGCTTTAATTATGGTGATGGAAAGATAGCAGGAAGTTTTATTTTTGCTTTTGATCATCACCTGCTTTAGTGCCAATAGAAGATACAGGCAAACGATATTCGTATGGGTGAACTAAACAACTAATGGTGCAGGCTGTGACTTCATTACATGCTGTGACTCTTCATCCACCAGAGCCAAATTTGTCTCTGAATTCTATTTTAGGTTCAGCCACTGGCTTGTGGTATGGTCTTGAATATCTTGGTTTTACTCTTTGGATCACTTTCCCCCTCCATTATATTTGAGCTGCAGGAAAGTCTCTTTTTCTGCACAGTGCTGAGATAGTATGCTAGTACTAAAAAATTCATGACAAAATCTATGGATCCCAGCTTTTGGCATTTTATTTCCTCTAACTAGGTATTTAATTCAGTTAGTAATGCTTACAGCTAATCTGCTTCAGGGAAAGTAACTTCAGTGCAGCAAACCTTTCGCTGATTTGTTCTTATCCACTGATCTTTGTTGCTGAGTGTAAGTTTAGAGTCTAAAGCTTACGTGGGCTGGCTGTGGAGCACATCTTTCTTTAATCCTGGAAGTCAATAACCTCTTGCAAATTGGCATATAATTTAAGGGTTAATATTAACCTGAACAGTTAAATTCAGATCTTGACATCTCTGAAAGTTCTTTTAAACATTTTGGTTTTATCAACAATGTCTGTTAGGCCTGTAAGGGCTTGCAAGAAGTATGGGCATCAGCCTGAGGCAACTTCAGAGAGAGGATCATGAAGGTCTTGAAGTGAGTCTACCTCTAAAGAGAGACCCGGGAGGTGTTGAGCCTGGAGGTAGTTGAAAGGGCATTCCTGGGATTGCTAGAAAGAGAAGGCAGCAGCTCTAAGAAGGGAGAACATGTCAACACCAGGAAGAGATAATAATTACTACAATTTTAGAATCAAATCAGTCTCACTAAAAAGATGACAGTATAAACAGAGGAGGAAAGACTATTCTAAAACCAGGCTTTAAAACTAGCTTAAATCCAGAGTATAGCGTTATCTGGAAATCTCAAGTCAGCTCCAGTGCACCAAAACTGAAACCCAATATGCATTGAAGTCCATCCCCAAAAGTAATTATTGCTGGTATCACTGTAACACCTCTTTCTGTGAGTGTTAGGCACTGCACAGTGTAGCTGTTGACTACAGGGCACTTCAGAGGAAATCTTGTACTGTTTTGCCTGCTTATGATGTGAGGCCTTTTAATATCTTTCCATTATTTTTTTCTTAATTATTTAAAATTATTAAAGGTTCAAACCTTCAATTATTCTTCTTACTGGAGTCATACTCTTGTCACTGAACTGCAGTGCTCATAATATTTTACAGCTCTTAAAAACAGAATATTGTACAAAATCTAGTCAGGAATCTATGATTAATTCAAAGGCTTTATTTATCACTGTTCAGGTATCTACATGTATTACAGTAAATTGTAATAGTTCATTTTTCATTTGGGAAGCAATTTTCATTACATTGCTTTCTGATTGTGGATAGACTGCAGCTATTGTATATGAACCCAAGATCCTCTGTTATCTTCAGGGTTTTTTCTTCATCTACTTTAGCATTTTTTTGTAGGTTGCCTAATATTTTAGCACCTGTTTGAATGTTTACACAGAATTAATTAATAAACCAAAGACAGATGTAGTAGGCAATCAGTGGCTACAAACCTCATTTAAGTGCAAGGTAAGAGAGTATTTGACAATTGACACTGAGTAGAAGGGTTTCCAAACCCTTCTATGGATGATGGATTGATCTATGGATGATGACATCATCCTTAAAGAAGAACATAAAAACAATAGAGTAATGATGAACGAAGTTTTCAGGAAGGGTTTTTCTTCCACTGTTAATTGGAATGTACTCAGGCTATTTTTTATGTACATCAGGGATTATCTCTGGAATATGATCTCTGTCCTTTTGCCAGCTATTGTTCCATCTACCTGTTTCTTTTCTGTTTTCTATGGTGAAAAAAAATGAGCACTATTTGTTTCTCTATATCAAAGCCCAATCTTTGCCACCTCTCATTTGGTTTGAAACCAAGTTAGTATTCAGAATGATCTCAGTATAAGCAGTGGCAAGGAGTTGCATTTCCGTGCAGAGCCTGGATCCCAATTTTCTTATTAAGGAAGTAAGTTAAACGGTCCTTCTTTATGGTTTGAAATGTTCAGGAACCACTATTCTAAAGGGTAAAACTATATACTGCCTGCCTCCTGCTAAAATTAGTATTAGTCACATAACTTTTAATTGCAGTGAAGTGCACAGGAAATAAACCCCATGAGTCTCAAGCAATTATCTCTCATGAAACACAAGACAAACAGGAACTGAAAGTATGATTAAGAGTTTACTGAGCAGTTAGAGTTTCTTAGATACTCTGTATGAAACTTAAAAAATAAGATACTTCAGTGGAAGCTGCTGATTAATGCCAAAGAAACTGTGAACTTTTCAACCATCAGCCTGAAAGTTAAACCCTTTCCTAAGCGCTTGTCCTCATTTTGGAACTGAATATAGTGAATATATAGAAAATATCCTTTTGATATTGCGTTAAGTTTTGGTCATAATGCTGTGGAACTTCTCTGTGTTCCTGGCAGTGCAGTGCTGAAATACCAAATCCTATGTGCCAAGGTTTTGATGAAGGTGTTGCCACCTCTGAAGACCTGATTTATATCCTAAAGAAAATCCTAACCTCAAGATTGTTTAAGTTTGCAATATAGGGAGTAAAGGAAAAGCAAGATAGAAATGCAACTGCAACACAAAATCACTCATAATACAGTGATTGTTGATCCCCCCTCTCCCCCAACAAATATGTAGAGCCATTCTAGTTAGCGTTTTTCAGAATATCCTCCAAAACTCCTGTGGGCAACCTTGGGGGAAGCATCAGAGACTGAATGTGAAGTGGGTGATAGAACTTGAAAGGCAATAGATAGAAATTACTTCATGAGGGTACCTGTACATGGTGCCTCATCCCAGGCATGAGGATTGTGCTACTTTTTCACTTAAGAGATGCTACTTCAAGGTTACGAACAGGCTGGATGAAGGTGGTGAATTTAATGTTATGTTGCTTTATGTATTCAACCTTCACCTTTCAGGACTGTCAAGCTATCGTATTAACCACTCTAATGTAATTTACATGTTCCTGTTTTCTCTCAGCACATACATGTGTCATTGTGGCAATAAGAACTGTTTTGAGCCATGGGACAAAGTATTTGATGCACCCTTCACTCCATGCCAGACTTTTTCTTTTGAAGGTGCTCCCTGCCCTCCTTTTACCTTTGCAGGTAAGCAGCGGCTGCTCCTGCAAAATGGAGAAGGCTGGGAGGAGCAGGGGGAGAGTTGTGGCATGGAGGGACACTTCTAGGGGTGAGACATTTTCCACTATTTCCACGTTTTTGCCCAGGAGGAGCTGTTCTGTCTTCCTCCTTTTACTTTCCTTCCACTCTTCTGGGATCTGTATCCCACCTAGAGGAAAAATCACTCCCTGTGGGCTAGTTACCTGAGAGAACGCTCTTTGGTTAGTTGCCTAGTCACAAATAATGCTTTTCTCTAGAAATTCTGCAATATTGCGGTCTTCATAGTGTTAATATCTATAAGAAATCTCATGGTAAATACAGAATATGCTTTGGAGGCTTCTGCAAGAGTTTCTTGCAGAGAATGATGTATGCTATTGTACCCGAGAAGGGTAAGGGAAGGCTGCTTAGCCAGTTATTCCAAACTAAGCAGAAACTGAAAACTGCAGTTTAGAAACAGATAGAAGTCATCTAGCCTGAAGATCTGCTCCCTGTTTCAAAAGGTCACTATTTAACCTTTCAATATACAGTCCAACGAAGTATCCACTCTAGTCTTATGAATGCTGATGTTGTTACATTCCTAATCACTAGGGAAATGTTCTGAAAACTCAGCAGTATGAAGGAATCTGGAAGCTTTATTCCACTGTAGAAGAAGAAAACAAAACAAAACAAAATAACAGAACGAAAAATGAGCACCAAAACAGAGCTAAAAAAAGGAATGTTGAGTTTTTCCACCCTGCTAAGAGGAGATATTTCTAACATGAAGTTCAATTTTCTTTTTCTTGCTAAGTCTTTGAAAGTGGCCATGTCATGCGATAGATAACCTGATCTCTCATTGATCTAGCTACACTAATTGCCTTTCTCTGTCTCAGTGCATTTCTTAATTAGATGCTGAGCATATACTCATAAATCTAGCCTTGCTGCTATGTGGCACTTTGCACCATCAGAACTGCATTTTATTTTTTCCCCTGAATTGCACTGATGAACAAGATGAAAGCATTGACTCAACACTGATCAAAATCAGGGTTACCAGGAATAGCAAGGTAAAATCCATTCAGGTACAGGGATTTGATGTGGAACAACCATTATTAACCCATTCTTGCACTCCCTGGGAGAGGGGTATATAGATGTAACTCAGAAGGGAGTTGAAGGAAGGAAGGAGCAATACATTCCAAATTCAGCCTCTGCGAGCATCCTTTGAAACTGCTTAAGTCTGTGCCGTGAACCTCTGTTGTCCTTTGTCTGCTCCAATGTCTGAGAAAAGCATATATATACATGGATCCCTCTTATTCAACATTTATTTTTTCTTGGGCTGAATACAGCTCAGCCAGAACAGAGGTTTGGGCTCATTATTGTTATTTTTGTTTCTTCAGTAGCATAATAAGCAACGTGTAAAAATTAGTTGGTGCATATCAGAAAGCCCTAAGTGTGCATTCTATAGAGAGGAAGAAGATTGGAAAGGGGTGTATCAAGCCTAGAAAATTTCTGAGCCAGTGTTTCTGTATTTTCATAACACAGTATAAGTACTCACATTACGACTGCAGCAAGATCCATGCGTAGAGATTTACAAAAATAACATTAGAGAAAGCTGCTGCTCTGTGAGAAGCTTGCTGCATATTCCATCTGGGTCTAGACAAACACCCCGCAGAAGTGTGGTTTTATGGGGAAAAACAGCAATGTAAAAAAATCCTTTTTTACTCTGACCTGTGCCCTGTATGTGTTCAGGATTGTCTCTCCCAAGCTTAGTAACAAATGTGAGTGCCTACAGCTTTTTGTATCTGTCTCCCCTATGGTACTTACTGCAGTTAAGAAACAGGGGATGGATTTTGCATCTTCTTGTGCAGCAATAGCAGCGTTCTTTATAAAACATAAGAATTAAAATAGCACTGAGGCACCAAGAGAGCTGGTCACACAGTAGGGGAAGCCTGTCTCTAGTGGAATGATTCAAACCTCTGTTCTTAACACGTGGAGGTGTCTGAAATGTTGTATATATTTTAAAATATATTATTTAGAATTCTGCTGCTATGCTTTCAAGGGCTGTTGCCGCCTTCATTGATGTGGTGAGTAGGCCCTGGCTGGCAGCAAGCACCCACACAGCTGCTTGCTCACTCCCCTCCCCACAGTGGGATGGGGAGAGAATAGGAAGAACAAGAGTGAGAAAACTTGTGGGGCAAAATAAATCCAGCGAAATCACTTACTAAGTACTGTCACAGGCAAAACAGACTTGACTTGTGGAATTTAACTTAATTTATTGCCAATTAGCATAAATACTTAATTACTGAGTTGGGTGTTTGGAAACAAAAAAAGACAAACATTCAAAATGCCTTTCCTCCCCCTTTTCCAGACTCAGCTTCACTCCCAGGCTCGCTTCACTCCAGACACCTCTCTGCCCATGTTATCGCTGCAGGTCACCCTCAGTCTCTCCAGTGCAGCAGTGAGTGGCACAGGGGTTGTGGTCAGGACACAGTGGTTTCTCTCTGCTCCTCCTTCTTTCTCAACCCTTTTCCTCTGGTCCTTCACTGGTACTCCATGGGCTGCAGTCCCTCCAGGGAAGTACCTGCTCTGCCATGGAGCACCTCCCACTCCCCAGACCTTCTTATTCCCTCATTCCCTCCTCTATTCCCTCCTCCTCTGCCTGTCCAGCATTTCTGACCTTTCTTAAATACACTTTCCCAGAGATGCCACCATCTTATCTGAGGGTCTCAGCAGTGTCCTGTGGTCGGTCCGTTGGAGCCAACTGGAAGCGGCTGTACTCAGAGAACACTGAAGAACAAAACTGTTTGTTCTTAGATGTTATCTCTAAGCCAGTGATATTTAAAATACATTTAGTTTCAGTCTAGTTTTGAATGTGAAGGAGCTAGGACACATTAGAAAGAAATCCACAGTGACAGGTATAGGCAGCAGTGAGGTTGATGCGACCACACCGCTGATCACCAAGCAGCATTTTGAGCCCAGTGCTGTGTCAGCCTTTCCGTACAGCCTGTTGAGATGGGCATTACACCCTACTGAGGTATGTGCCAGGCTCTGGACCAGGGCTGGCTTGCATTTGACTGAGCTGAAAGGCAGGTGGTGTGAACCTATGACTATCTGCACTGTCTACACTAGCCTAGCAAAAATGTTTTGACTAAGGACATACCTAACGTTTGTGGCAGAGAAAAAAATAGAACTGATATATGTGATATTCTGTTTTATGCTTTGAGTACAAAGACTGGCTTTCCTCTTGTTAAAGTATTTTGATCTGGAGAAAGTGATTTAGAAGACAAGCTGTTTAATTAGTACACGGGCAGAGACAATCTGTTCTAAGAATAGTTGTTAGCATGGGAGAGGGCATAAAGTTAAGAGTAGGTGAAGGGGACAAAAGAAACGTTAAAGAAATGTGTTTTCTTTGGAGGAGTACTCCAAAACACAGAGCCTTGTGGAGAGATGAGGACAACATGTACCATGCAGGCACATTATACTAGCACTAAAAATATGACATTGGTCATCTAGCCAAAAAGGTAAATGACTTGCTTGGAGTCTTGGGGATATTTGTCAGGAATTCAGAAAAGAAAATGTTTGGAAGACGGAGGAACCATCTGAGCTCACTGTGAAGCAGCAAATGTTCCAGTGCTATTTTTGGTTGAGTAGTACTGTATACTGGGGGAGTTTCTGTGAAATGGGAGGTGACACTACAAAATCTTGGAATAAGCGTATTTGAAATATGCTGATCATGGAAATATATATTTCATTTATTTAGCATTTAGTCTAGTCTGATATATGGCTGTAGCATCTTTTGATCCCGTATCTCCTACTCCCTTTTCGAAGGAATATGTGTCATCCCTGTGGTCTCAGCTTGGGAAATTAAGAACCTTGTTAGTCCTTTTGTTGGCAACAGTCAGGTCAGAACAATTGTGCCTGAGTTAATTCACCTGAAAAGCCGTAAAAGACTCCAGTTCATCAGCTTTGATATGTAGGACCAGAGAGAGAGAAAAGAAAAAAAAAAAAGGAAAGAAAAAAATAGAAAAAAAAAAGGATTTCTTTTAACTCCTGAAATTATTGGATAAGACCAGAACCAGTAAGACCCCCATGTATGTAATAGAAAATAAGGAAAAAGCAAGGTCACAATTACTGATGGAAAGGATGCATAAGTACTAAATTCCACTGTTAATGGTGTTTTCATGAGAGTGTCTGTCTTCACCCCTCTTGGCACTAGAGCAGGTTGACAGTAGGTTGAATTAATACAAACAAGATGAAGTCAGTGATGTTGCCTGTTTAGCGCTTAGCCACCTAAAGAGTAAAATCAGCACCTTCATTAGTAAATGGAAATGACCCCTCATAGGTGGTTATCACAGAAAACTCTCCATTCTTTTCTTCTGAGATTCCTCCTTTAATCTTTTCCAGATTACCTCTAGGTGGATTTAAATTGAAGTCTCTCTCATTAGCAGGCACTAATTTATTTGTATTTGTTGAATATCTTACAAATTATCTGCTTCATCAATGTGGAGAGAACTTGTTGGTAAAACAAAACTAAAAAAAAAAAAAGGAAGTAGAAAATATCTCTTTTAAAAGTGTTTTCATTTAACTTAAACCGCTATGAGATGAACTACTTTTCCTGGAGAAAGGCCTCTCTTATTGTTTCATTTTGACACCTATAGAAAATTCTGTATTTATGCCACAAAATGGGCTCAGATTGCAAATACTATTTAAAAGAGAAGTTTGTATGAACCTTTTCAGATTTCTCAACATGTTATATATATTTATTTCTTTTAATAATGAGTTGCTACAGTGTAATACTGCAGTGGTTTAGGCTAATCTAGTCTCGTCTTGATACAACTATGCCAAAACTGGAATGTAAAGATTGCGTTTCCTTATTCCTGAGAACCTGGGCAGCACAAAATGATGTTCTTTGTTGTAAAATAGCAAGGCCAACTCCATCTGCAAAAAACCCCATGCAAACCAACCTTTTTGTAATGTGGTTACTAAAATGTACATATTCCATAAATAATGACATTTATGCCTTAGCATTTTTTGGATCTGTAGCAGTTATACTCTACTGTGAATGTCCTCTGAATGCACGTCTAACTGTAAAAAGACCCCCCTTTTCACTTGTATTCTGAATTTCATGTGCTATTGTCCATTAAGTAATTCTACTTCTAAGTCTTGCTTTTGTGCTGTTTCAGTAGCTCTAAAAATGCTGCGCCTGATTCACCATTGCTTTCTGACTTCATTTGTACCAGTGGAAGAGTAAGGAAAAAATAGACCCTCAGCTGCTCCGCTTTTGTTCAAGTGACTGAGGTGCACAATAACCATAAGTCAGGCCTTTCTGCAGATCCTCTCATTAACGTTGTTATCATTTTTACTTAAAAAAACCAACCACCTTTGGCTGAATTTATCACTCATGAACAAGTGATGTCCTGAACATTTGGTACTGATTTGCAGGCCATTTTTTTCCACTCCTATTTGTACCACGAGACAAGACAATCCTGATACATATTGAAATGCATTTTAATGTTGCTATATGGGGACTGGAGGAAGGATTACTATGCATAACTTTGCTTTACTAGTAGTGCTTGGCAGCTCCAAAGTACTTTTTGTCCAAGGGTTCCCAGTACTGTACAGCACTGCACATGCCTCCTAACTTCCACTGTAGCAAGGTGTCTGCCATTTCATTTTTACGTATCAGGAAACTGAAGCATTTAGTAGAAGTGAACAAGTCACCTTGGCCAAACTAGTAAATAAACAACAACTCGGTTAAATCCTCATCCTCCATGACAAAAAGCAAGTGTGCCCATCTAAGACACCATGTAACATCCATGTGATCAGTTGCTTTCCCTTCACCACACATACAGTAAGTCTGAAATCCTGCCATTGTGAATGTGTCCATACCTCTTAAAGAAGCTAGATCATCCTTTAGTATTTTAGCAAATTGCTCAAAATGACTTTCCAGAAAAAGAGGAAATAAGAAGTCAAGTCAGGTTTTATATTCTTGTGTTGTTTTTCTCCTTGGTACTTCAGTGGCAGTTTTTTCCATGTCTTGTATTAGATTAATCTTATTTATGGCATTATATTACTAATCCTATTTAAGTATTTCTGTTCAGCCAGACACAGAAAACAATGCACACACACAAAAAGAAAAAAATTAAGTATGGGGATCATCTCAGTTTCAGAACTAAAAGTATTTATGAAACATGGCATACTTATGCTGCTACCTGGGTTCTAAATGCAGAGCATCCCAGATCAGCTGAGTGCCTAATGAGAGTCTGACATTGCACCTCTAAAAGAAATGTTCATGCTTTAGTGGAAGCAGTAGTACTGCTCACAAGCTGGTTAGATATTAACCAGTTTGGGCAATATCCCTTCTGAATATTATAACTTCTGAGACCTTATTTCCTGTCTAGGCAATGTCCTAATCTGAAATGAGATCTCGTTTCTGGGTTAAGGGAGATGCTTGATTTGGAAAACTAATTTGGAAATATGTGACTTACAGTGACCTCCCCATTCCTTTTCCAGGGTAAATACAGAATTTACACTGCCACTGTAATTAATCCACAGTAAGATTTCTAGTAATTTCCAGGTTTCTCGTGAAACTCTATTGAATTTTGAGTTTACTTACAGTAAGGAAACTCTGAAATAAGTCTGCCAGAGTCATTTGTGTTAATCCAGGCTTGCATCAATATCAGTGGAAACAAAATCTAAGTTTATATTAAATAAATTGAGAGTTTACATGATCTAGGAGTGTAAAATGTTGCAATTACACTGCTCATATTTGTATTCAGTTTATAGCAGACAGTAACACACATACTCTTTGTTCAAGAGCTCTCCAGTGTGGATTTACGTAGGTAATTTTATCTTAGGTTGTTTGCTATTTGACATAAATCCTTTATTTCTGGAGTAAACCGATAATATAGCTAATCTATTTTTGAAAAGGAGATTTAACCTTCATATTTGTGAAGGAAAGCTGGAAACCCTGAGGCTAGAAAACCCAAAGCATGAATTATTTCTACATAAAATCTCAGGTTTTTATGGGGAAAAAAGGGTTTATTTTCATTTTAGTCTTGGTCTTTCTTGTTGAATGCTTGGTGCTGGTGAGGCAATGTGGGTGTACATATACACACATGGAGGTGTGAATGTGCACTTTTTCTTACACATTGAACCTGAACTGGAGTGTACTGGAGCCTTTCTGAAACTCAGGACAGTTTTTCCAGGCTGTGTTTCTGGTAGGTTAGTAACTGGTGCATGGAAAATGGGAATCACAATTTTCTGGGGCCAGACATAGAGGTTCACTATTACCTGGGCAGGGCTCTCACTAACGGGGAGAGAGGGTTGTATTCCACCTAATAAGCTCACAAAAGGCAGAAAGAGACATACCAGGTGATACCAGCATGATCAGTCTGCCATTCACAAGGTATACAGTCCCAGAAATCCACCCAAAATATTGTTTTTGCTTTTGTTATTTCCTTTTTCTAGAAAAAGCAAGTGAGTCAAACAAAGATCCGGGTGATCTCTACCATCCTCTTCATCCTGGCAGGCTGCATTGTCTTTGTGACGATTCCTGCAGTTATCTTCAAACACATCGAGGGATGGACAGCCTTGGAGTCCATCTACTTTGTGGTTGTCACTCTGACTACTGTTGGCTTCGGTGACTTTGTAGCAGGTGAGCAGCTTCGAGCCTAGGTGCTGTGCACGAGGGCCTTGGCTCTTAGAATTTGTTTTCTGGTATAGAGAGGAGGCTTTTCTCAGTGTATGATATTCCAGTGAAATGATGCCAGGTGTTTCTGTTGGGGTTACCGTGCAATAGGACACCATGTTGATTTAAGATCCAGATGCCTTGCCATCTGCAGATTGCAAGCTTTCAGCAGTGTAGGTAACGGAAGCCTGGGAAGTCCAGATTATCCTTCATCGTGCAATGAATTATGCACAAGTCAAATGACTTTCCCATTGAATTCAAGATCTGTATTAGTCCATTAGGGCTCAATCTGAGGCTGACTGCAGAAGCAAGTAGCCAAAATGATGAATGAATGAAGCTTTTACAAAGTAGGGCTGAGCCATAGGTCTGGAGAAATATCTGGTCAGATGCAGTAGTGGGCTGCTACTACAGGAGCTGCGGCATTTCAGAAACTGCATTTTGTTCTCTAACCTTGGCAGAAATTTTGACATTGCAGTTGCCCTGTTAAGGAAAACTCATGCAGGAAGAGAAGGGCTAATGGGGTATGCATCTCGGTGCTAGAAGGATACTCTCCAGGATTAATACAGTACTAGCAGGAACTATAAATATCCATCCTTATCAATTTTCAAAGAGAGAGTCAAGATTATTGGCTGGAGAGATGAGAGATTTTTTTTTTCACACAACTGCTTTGCTGACGAAAAGGTGGTGAAAATAAGTGGAATTTTTTTTCCTATTAGTGCATGACCTCTGCTCCTCATTCCTGTTAGTGGTCCTAATTAAAGGCATTAAGATGCCTGTGTTTCAAACAGCCATATTATGCTACTGTTTTGTTACTTCCTATAAATCAGTGTAATATGAATGAGTTAAAAACATCAAATGAAACTACAGGGATATATAAAGTTTTCTTTGCTGATGAGCTGCAGACAAGTCTTTTTGTAGAGAAGACTCTAATCCTCCTTTTTTATGACATAGTGGTATAGAAAGCATGAATTACTGAGGAAAAAAAGGCAGTGAACAAAGAGAGCCCCAGATATGAAAAAGAAGTGTTTTACGAGCATTCAGATACAGAAGTGATTGTATGAGCTTGGTCCATTTTAACCACTTAGATGTGAAGAGAAGCTCACTGGTATTCTGTCTTTGTGGTATCACAGTGTGAAATAAAAATAATACACAATATTTTTCTTAAGCATATCACACTTCAGTATTGTTTTCTTTAATAATATAATAGTAAAAAAGCTCTGAATATTAAATTAAATTATACTATATCCAACATGATTAGGAGAATATAATCCACAGTTGGGTGGCTACTAACAACCGGGATTTTTCAAAAATCAAATGGAGGACCCTAAATGAGAAAACTTCAGAGGCGATCTCATGATAAGAATATAAGGCAGGTGATCACCAGGAGATTTCAGTTTTATTGCTGGTTTTGAGACAGATTTTCTGTCACTTTTATTTTCTGTCACTTTAATCTCTCAGTATCTGTCCCTTCAACATCAAGGTAAAAATACTCATCGTATTGGGTAAAACAGCATCGTAGAATCATAGAATCATAGAATAGTTTGGGTTGGAAGGGAGCTCTAAAGGTCATCTAGTCCAACCCCCCTGCCGTGGGCAGGGACATCTTCAACTAGATCAGGTTGCTCACAGCCCCATCCAACCTGACCTTGAATGTTGCCAGGGATGGGGCATCCACCACCTCTCTGGGCAACCTCTGCCAGTGCTTTACCACCCTCAGCGTAAAAAATTTCTTCCTTATATCTAGTCTAAATCTAACCCCCTTTAATTTAAAGCCATTCCCCCTTGTCCTGTCGCAACAGGCCCTGCTAAAGAGTTTGCCGGCATCTTTTTTATAAACCCCCTTGAAGTACTGATAGGCTGCAAGGTGGTCTCCCCAAAGCCTTCTCTTCTCTAGGCTGAACAACCCCAACTCTCTCAGCCTTTCTTCACAGGAGAGGTGTTCCATCCCTCTGATGTATTTTGTGACCATCTTCTGGACCTGCTCCAAGAGGTCCGTGTCTTTCTTATGCTGAGGGCTCCAGAGCTGGACGCAGTACTGCAGGTGGGGTCTCACCAGAGCAGAGTAGAGGGGCAGAATCCCCTCCCTCGACCTGCTGGCCACGCTGCTTTGGATGCAGCCCAGGATACGATTGGCCTTCTGGGCTGCGAGCGCACATTGGTGGCTCATGTCCAGCTTTTCATCCCCCAGTACCCCCAAGTCCTTCTCGGCAGGGCTGCTCTCAATCCCTTCATCCCCCAGCCTGTACTGATACAGGGGGTTGTCCTAACCCAGGTGCGGGACCTTGCACTTGGCCTTGTTAAACCTCATGAGGTTCACAGGGGCCCACTTCTCCAGCTTGTCCAGGTCCCTCTGGATGGCATCCCGTCCCTCTGCTGTGTCAACCGCACCACTCAGCTTGGTGTCATCTGCAAACTTGCTGAGGGTGCACTCAATCCCACTGTCTATGTCATTGATGAAGATATTAAACAGTACCGGTCCCAATATGGACCCCTGCGGGACACCACTCATCACCGATCTCCATCTGGACATTGAGCCATTGACCACTACCCTCTGGATGCGACCATCTAACCAATTCCTCACCCACCAGACAGTCCACCCATCCAATCCATACCTCTCCAGTTTAGAGAGAAGGATGTTGTGGGGGACCGTGTCAAAGGCCTTACAGAGGTCCAGATAGACGACATCTGTAGCCCTTCCCGTGTCCACTGATGTAGTCACTCCATCCTAGAAGGCCACTAGGTTAGTCAGGCAGGACTTGCCCTTGGTGAAGCCACGCTGGCTGTCTCGACTCACCTCCCTGTCCTCCACGTGCCTTAGCATAGCTTCCAGGAGGATCTGTTCCATGATCTTCCCAGGCACAGAGCTGAGACTGATTGGCCTGTAGTTCCCTGGGTCTTCCTTTTTTCCCTTTTTAAAAATGGGCGTTATGTTTCCCCTTTTCCAGGCAGTGGGAACTTCCCCAGACTGCCACGACTTCTCAAATACGATGGATAGTGGCTTAGCAACTTCATCCGCCAGTTCCTTCAGGACCCACGGATGGATCTCATCGGGTCCCATGGACTTGTGCACCTTCAGGTGCCTTAGATGGTCTGAAACCTGATGTTCTCCCACAGTGGGCAGCTCCTTCATCCTCCTAGTCCTCGCCTTTGCCTTCTGCAGCTTGGGCGGTGAGGCTCGAGCACTTGCCGGTGAAGACTGAGGCAAAAAAGTCATTGAGTACCTCTGCCTTCTTCGTGTCCCGCGTAACCAGGTCTCCCGTTTTGTTCCTCAGAGGGCCCACATTTTCCCTCGTCTTCCTTTTATCCCCAACATACCTATAGAATCTTTTCTTGTTGCCCTTGACGTCCCTGGCCAGATTTAATTCTATCAGGGCTTTAGCTTTCCCAACCTGATCCCTGGCTGCTCGGACAATTTCTCTGTATTCCTCCCAGGCTACCTGTCCTTGCGTCCACCCTCTGTAGGCTTCCTTTCTGTGTTTGAGTTTGTCCAGGAGCTCCTTGTTCACCCACGCAGGCCTCCTGGCGTTTTTGCCTGACTTCCTCTTTGTTGGGATGCACCGCTCCTGAGCTTGAAGGAGGTGATCCTTGAATATTAGCCAGCTTTCTTGGGCCCCTCTTCCCTCCAGGGCTTTGTCCCATGGCACTCTACCAAGCAGATCCCTGAAGAGGCCAAAGTCTGCTCTCCTGAAGCCCAGGGCAGTGAGCTTGCTGTGCGCCCTCCTCGGTGCCCTCAGGATCTTGAACTCCACCATTTACTGGTCAGTGCAGCCCAGGCCGCCCTTGAGCTTCACATTCCCCACCAGCCCTTCCTTGTTGGTGAGAACAAGGTCCAGCATAGCACCTCTCCTCGTTGGCTCCTCTACCACTTGGAGAAGGAAGTTATCATCGACGCATTCCAGGAATCTCCCAGATTGCTTATGCCCTGCTGTGTTGTCCCTCCAACAGATGTCGGGGTGGTTGAAGTCCCCCATGAGGACCAGAGCTTGTGAGTGTGAGGCTGTTCCTATCTGTCTATAGAGGGCCTCATCTGCTCGGTCTTCCTGGTCAGGTGGCCTGTAGCAGACCCCCACCGTAATGTCACCTGTCCCTGCCTTCCCTTTAATCCTGACCCACAAGCTCTCGGTTGGCTCCTCATCCATCCCAGGCAGAGCTCCCTGCACTCCAGCTGGTCATTGACGTAGAGGGCGACACCCCCTCCTCGTCTCCCCTGCCTGTCCTTCCTAAAGAGCCTGCATCCCTCCATCCCAACACTCCAGTCATAGGAGCCATCCCACCATGTCTCTGTGATGCCAATAAGGTCGTAGCCCTGCAGGCGTGCGCACGTCTCTAACTCCTCTTGTTTATTCCCCATGCTACTTGCGTTTGCATAGAGGCATTTAAGTTGGGCCCCCGATGAAGCTGTCTTCCTGGCTGGAGTTCCTTTGTGCTGCTCTTCAGGCGCTCTCCTGCTGACCTGTGTTCCTTCTCCAGGCTCTGGGCACCTATTGCTGGCCCTGGCATCAAACTGGTAGGAGTGGGATGGACTGAGGTTCCCCTCCCCCGGCACGTCTAGTTTAAAGCCCTCTTCTCCAGCTTGGCAAGCCTATGACTGAAGATGCTCTTCCCCTTCTCTGACAGATCGACCCCGTCAGCCCCCAGTAGACCAGGTTTCTCAAAGCGAGTCCCGTGGTCTAAGTAGCCAAACCCCTGGCTGTGGCACCAGTCCCGTAACCATTTGTTGACTCGCCAGATTCGACTGGCCCTTTCAAACCCCTTCCCTTTGACTGGCAGGATTGATGAAAAAACTACCTGCACTCCTGAGTCCCTTACCGCCGCTCCCAGGGCTCTGTAGTCCTTCTTGATAGTCCTCAGACTGCTCCTGGCTGTGTCACTGGTGCCCACGTGAAGCAGCAGCAGCAGATAATAGTCAGTGGACTGTACGAGGCTTGAGGGCCTCTCGGTGACATAATGGAGCTGTGCTGATTTATTTCACCTAGAACGTGTCCCAACTCTCGGCAAACTGGGAAAGTTTTTGTACTACTGTTGGAGATACAATTGTGGATGGAGCCTGAAAAAACAGCATATCTGATAGGCTGAAAAAAGTGGTCTCATACTTTCTCAGTCACCTGATTACTCCGTAAGATAGACCTGGACAATCTGTTTCATAGCAAGCTTCCTCAGGGACACGTATGATAAGAAGAGCCTCATTGTACCATAGCAACAGCAGCCCCCACCTCACATTGTTTCACACTCTTAAAGACTGGAAAAAACAGAGTGATTCATGTCGTCTATGGGGAGAGTTTAATATCAAAACCAATATGTGGGTCCCTTCCAATTCTCAAATGTCTGACCTTCTATGGGGATGTTTGAACACTGTACATACAGTCATACTGAGTCTGGATAAAATTAAAGAGTCACAGGAATGTCTCAGATTGCAAAAAGCTCAGGGGGAAATGCTGAACTGTGTTGTCTGGTGATTTTAATGGGGGAAAATCCTAAAATCTCTCTGTAGTCATACAGAGGTACAGGTTGGTGTCTAGCTCTTGACTAACCAAGGCTGGAGTCCAGAAAATATGCAATCCTCTGCCTGAGTCCCCCGGTAAGCTTGCTCTTCAAGCAGCGATTTACACAGGTACCACCAAGGTGGTGTTTGTTCACCTGCACTGAGGGATATGGCTGTGCCCATGGGGCTGTGCAGACTCTTTGCCACTGCTGTCTTCAGCTCAGGGCTGTGCCTACCTCTCACTGGCTTTCATTCTTGCAGTGCACATAGCGCTGTGATAGAACTGGGAGTCTCCAAAGTGAGGTGGTGGCTGCTTTCTTTTGGAAAAGTTTATTCTATTCTGTGGTAGGCAGCAGCCTGGCTGCTACTGCACTTACTTTAGGCTCTTCGTAGTCCATTAGATTTCCCAAATGTCTCATATACTTGTTTTACCAGATCATCCTGAGAGTTGCATGAAGACCATATAGGATATTTGTTGCTTCGTTTGATCCATATCTCCTCTCAAGCCACTGGCCAGAGAATGCACCCCTATAACTAATACCCAAGCAGACAGTATTTCCTTATTATCAGGGCTGATACACGGTTGGCTTCCTGTCAGATATCCTGATTTGGAGGGGAAGACATAGGTCCTCCTGCACATAGGTCTCTCAATCCTGTAGATAAAACCAAAAAAATCCGGAAACTCTGTAACCTGAGGGGGTTGAACTGTAAAGTTTCTCAACTACCAGGCTGCAGGCAGTTCAGAGTAAGGAAGATTACCTGTATTAAACTTTTTTCTTGGAAATACGTTCATGCTGTTGCAAGTACTATCAAAGCAGGAATTTCAGACTTGCTTCAGAGTATGAGCAATATAAAGAAAAGTGTTTACTAGGTGCTCTGGCAGGTCACATAGCAGCAGAACAATAGGTAATTTTGAAGAGACTTAAATTAAGAACACACTGTGTTCCTCCCATCTGACAGGCCTCTCATCTATTATTAGAACTACAGTGGTGTTGGCAAGAGTCAAGAAATACTTTCTCAGAATTGCAGATATTTTGTCATAATTTTGGCATCTCATGATTCCTAAGCATAAGTATGCTTATTTCAGGAGGAAATGCTGACATCCATTACCGGGAGTGGTATAAACCCTTAGTGTGGTTCTGGATCCTTGTTGGCCTTGCTTATTTTGCTGCTGTCCTGAGTATGATTGGAGACTGGTTAAGAGTCCTGTCCAAGAAGACAAAAGAAGAGGTATGACTAGTAATTTCTCAGTGGTTTGTCATTTTATGAGAGAGCTTTAAGTGCCTGATTTCTGCTTATCTAAAGAAGGATGCTCCTCTGCATGACCAATGCTCAATATTCCCCATGGTTTACTCCACTGGCTGCCTTTGGTATCAAGTTAGCTCTGATCTTTATCTCCTTCACAAAGGGAAGAAAAAAAGCAACTGAAGTAACCTAGGTTGTTACACCTCTATCAGTACTACCAAATACACAGGACACATCAGTAGGATTGCAGTTATGGAATAAGAGAGGCCAGCCTTCACTCTGAAACTAGCTACAAAATTGTGATAAAAATTTCAGTGTTCTCTCTTTAAAAATTGGAGATGCATGGGTTTTGAAGACATTAGTTGGCTATCTTCATTATGAAACAAGAATCTGCCTTTAAACCAGTTTTATATTGAGTTTTCCCACCTTTCCCTATGCCAGAGAATATGGTTCTGAATAAAGGTTTAGATTCAGGCTCCTTACTGAGTACCATATTATTAAAAATTGAAGAAACTGAGTAGTCAGCATCAGGGAGAACATGATTAAATTCACTCAGAACATGCCCTGTGTGATACAAAGACAGTATTGCTAATGCTTCACTCAAATAAGGGTGGAAAATAGAAGACAATTGCCATGACTCTAGAGCTGAAGCCTATTGTGGAGGATGTTAATAATGTAATTTCAGTTTTTAAGGCTATCATCTCCTCCTGCATTACTAGCAAAGCTAACCTGGCAGGGTTAGCCAAAAAGCAGCCACAGACAAAGTTTGGCAGAGGGGTAGTGCTGTTTATCATATATGAAGGCATCTGCGCTATCTGAGGCCCGGTGCATCCCCTGTGCACCTCCATTAATAAAGAGGGCTTCACAGAGAGTTTGGCTGTCAGGTTGATCATCAGCAGGCACCTATAGGTGGGAATCTGATCTCTCATGGTGGATGTTAGATTCCTGCTGCCACAAGTAATACAGTTCTAAATGGACACCTGCTCATCTGGCCTGAGGAACCAAAGATGACTTCCTTGTGGATCACTGAATGCAGAAACTGAGTTCTGGCTACAGCAGCCCAAGCAAACCATTGACATTGGTGGGCTCCTGCGGACATCATACTCCTGAATCTGTTCTCCTTTAGCTGAACTTTGGAAAAGGCCTGTGTTGACTGAGATATTGCTTGGTCATTTATCTTCTTTTTTCTCACTTCGGAAGAAATATTTATTCAATACAGCAGCCAGGTAGGTGCTTTGTTTTTAGCCATTATTCTGCTCTCAGGTGCAAAGGAGTAAAACAGAGCAAAACAGTGAGGCATTTAAGGACATGCTCATGGTGCCCACACAGAATATTTGTTGAAAACTCCTCCAGCTGGCTTGAGAGGGTGGTATTCAGACAGTTATGCAATGGAAACTTCCGTTAAAGACAGCTATATTTGTCCCTGAGAATGAACCCTAGACTGGATTAGTCAGAGGTCCACTTGAAATTATCTAATCAGTATTTCCAACGTTAATTGCTCTGTGGCTCTGTGGCACTGAACAGAACCCTCAGTGGGACTGAACAGCTCCATCCATGGACAATACAGGAAAATACATTACTGTATTGCTACATTGGTTGTTGTGCTGTTCTGAAGCATATTGGTATAACTATATGTGATTAATTTTGCCCACTCCTGACCATCTACTGCTGACATGTCAGGAATTTTGTTCTTAACCAAGGAGGGATTAGCATGAACACCACCCATCATGTAACACAGCTATAAAATGTGTGGGGTGCCAAATGTGAAACAGGCAGACAAGTTATATGCCACATAAACTATTAGCTAGTCACTAGTTGGGGTGTTTAGAGCTTGCCCAATATAACCACTTTGTTGCTGAAGTTTGGGTCCAGATGGATGCACTGGAGCTGGGACTGGTCTCCGATTTTATGCCAGAGAAGAAAGTGCTTGTGCTGCTGTTCTATAGGAAAGACTGTCGCTTCATTTTGCTTTTCCTTTTTTTTTTTTTATTTATTTCTCTTTCTTGTTGTGGTAAAGGTTGGAGAAATAAAAGCCCACGCAGCGGAGTGGAAAGCGAATGTGACAGCTGAGTTCAGAGAGACACGGAGGCGGCTCAGCGTGGAGATCCACGACAAACTTCAGCGGGCAGCCACCATCCGGAGCATGGAGCGCAGGCGCCTGGGCCTGGACCAGCGAGCCCACTCCTTAGACATGCTCTCTCCAGAGAAGCGTTCTGTCTTTACTGCCTTGGAAACAGGACGCTTCAAGGCCTCATCTCAGGAAAGCATCAACAACAGGCCTAACAACCTGCGCCTTAAAGGATCAGATCAGCTCAACAAACATGGGCAGGGGGCATCTGAGGACAACATCATTAACAAGTTTGGGTCGTCTGCTAAGATGACCAAAAGGAAAAACAAAGACCTCAAAAAGACCATCCCTGAGGATGTGCGTAAAATTTACGAGACCTTCCGAAACTACTCCTTGGATGAAGAAAAAAAGGAAGAGGAGACGGAGAAGATGTGTAATTCTGAGAACTCTTCTAGCACTGCAGTCCTGACCAACTGCATCCAGCAGCACTCAGACCTGGAGAATGGAATGATCCCCAATGAAACCAAAGAAAGGGAACATGAAAACAAAGCGTTACTTGAAGACAGAAATTAAACGTAAAAGATGCTTGACTTGAATTAACAATGTTAGTGTTTTTATATACATATATATATTGAGACACGTGCCTTATACAGACTCCTTATTCAGTCTGAATTATATAGCATCGAAGAATATTTCACTGTGCCATAAAGACTCAAGCTTGCTCTGCCAAAACAAACCAGGAACACAGCACTGCAGAATGGCAACAGAAAGCTACACACATGGAAATTTCAGCCTGTATAAGATTACCAGGGCAAGACACAAAGGAAGAGATTGAACCATGGCAATATCACCAGAGTGCTCCTACCATGGCATAATATTAGACAAAGGGCAGCTATTTAAGAAGAGCCTTTGAAAGGGATGAAAAGGGATCTTTGTAATGGAGTATGCATCCATAAAGCCTTCCCCTGGTGACTAAAAAGAGGAGAAATGATTGGAGTGAACTAGAAACTTTCAGTAAGGCTTAGTTTATGTTTTGGCACGTGATCCAAGCTAGATTTTTTTTTTTTTTCATTTTTGAATCAGATGCATTATCTTTCTAAACTCCAAAAGAATGTCCATAGACAGCCACCAGCTGGGTGCTGGTTTGAAAAATCAACACGGACATATTTAAGGGTCGGATTGCTCTTTTCATTAAAAAATAAAACAACAAAAAACTCCGTGGGTATTTATCTTAACCAGTGACAAAAAAAAAAGGAAAAGAAACAAATGGATTTTTTTTCTCGTGTAGGAAATATTCAATGTAAAGTCACAGCAAGAAAGTGCATATGAAGAAAATGCAACATCTCGTGCTATGTTGTTTAAAAGAAGAGAAACATTAATTTAATGATATTTGGCTAGGTGTATAAAACAGTGGGCCAACTGGTTTTTTTAAAAGAATTTCTCATTCACACTTTCTACCACTGGAAAAAACCCTTCAATTTTAATGCTGTAAGACTATGAAGACAGAAGGAAAGCTATAGCTTTTGCATGTCAGCAAACTGCTGTTCTCTGTAGCTGAATCTGAATTTTTAAAAATAGACATAAGAGCATATACACTATTCAAATGAGGGCCAGGGCAACCATAGAATCTCAGGGCTCTCTGCCCCTTTTGCTGGGTTTGGGTTTAGACATAAGCTGCAGTCATAATCTCAGAAGAAAAAAGAAAAAAGAAATTTAGGAAAAGAGGTTGAGAAAAAATTGGTGGTAATCTTTTAAGTGCTTATAGCTTTAAGTGCCATTAATGCTGTCATATTTTGTAACTTTTTAAACAAGTATTTTGAATTATTTGTTTTATTTCTTTTCAGGTCCTATTTTTGTTTGACATTTGCTACCTTCTTTCTTGATAAAATCTAAACATGAGTTCTCTGCATTTCTAGACTAAAGTGAAATGTAACCAAACTGTGGGCGATTTTTAGAAATTTTTTGTGGTGTCTGGACATACGGATATAAGAAATACAAATGTCCCTAGACTTTACAGTAAATATTCAAAGAAATGGCTGCAAAATAATTAATGGGAATTGCAAAACACACTAAATTTTTGTAGCCTCAGCCTGTGGGCTACTGTGTTTGCCATTGCAGATAGAAGATTTTGCATGCTGGAAATGAGATACACATGATTGCACCAGCGATGCTTTCCCTGCGCATTCACAAAATCCTAAATATTCCTGCAATTCAAACTGCACCCTTATAGGTAAAGTAAGCATGGATGTAGATGGCAGAGACATACCGAGTCTTACGAGCTAGTCAAACATACAGACACTCGCAGGTCATACAGACACAGACTTTTGGAATTGCCTGCCCATGTCTACATACACAAAAATGCACGCTTCATTTTCTGTGATAGTTTCTGAGATTTTACGCACAATGACCCAACTCAAAATCTAACTGGTCACCAGAATATATGATTGCCATGGCTATGAATCAAAGCATGGCAATGCAAATGCAAATTTTGAGTATGCATATTTGCATATCTAATTGACTCGGCATGATTTGCAGGAGTGAGCCAAATTTCACTAGTGCAGAGGAGGAAAGAAGTTCTCGGTATGTTCTGTTTGCTGGTTTACTTCACTTGAAAAAATATATCATCTTTCTAATTTCATTATCTGTCTGAAAATTAAGGATGAAAAAACAATGTTTGAAAAATTTCAGGTCATTTGGGATTGCTTTAACTCGATAAGATCCAACAGAAATTGAATTCTGCTTAGTTCACCAATGAATCTCTTAAGGTGCGGGGCTGCACTCCGACTTTAGCTTACTGGAGGCAGGGCGGTAAGCCCAGTCCCCAGGGAAGGTTTCATCTGTCTCAGGAGCTGCCGTGGCTCCTGGAGGCTTTTGTGTCACGCAGCCCTCTGCTCGGCTTCACAATGACGCAGACGGCAGCTTGTGGCCATCCTCAGATCCCGTCCTCCTCAAGCCACAGGCAGACACCAGCAAGATGCAGGTCTGTTCAAGCATCGGAGTCCTTTAGCCCTCTTGTTGCTCCTGGTTTTGGGCAGGCCTGGGATGAAGTTCAGCCTCAAGTGCCACATGTGAGCAAATCTTCTGAAGTCTCACTCAGAAGTACAGTGAATCATGTTGTGCTAATTCTGTAGTGCCAGGATGGATGAAGCATACCTGGATGTACTAAGGTTTTCTGTTGTTGAGATCTGGGGTTTTACTGTGGCCTGGTGGGAAGTTGGGAGTGAAAGCTACAACTTAGATTTGCATTTGAATTCCAGAAAAGGTTCAGAAGTGCTCAGACACGCGATTTGGGTCCTGGGAATTAAAGTACTGCCTGGTTACACCATCCTGCGCTTTGCTTGTATGAGGGATCAGGCACACAAAAGCATCTCATCTGACTCTGAAAGCATGTAATACATACAAAGTGTGCTAACAATTCTCCTTGGTTATGAAATGCCAAAACCAGCATCATGCATGCAGTGTTATTTGTTCCTCAACTGAGTTCTTCTCACAAGAAATGCTTGCCTGTAATGGAAAAGTCCTGCAGAGATGCACAGGCAGCTGTAAGGATATGGGAGATGCATTTCCTGTATGTGAAATGTAAGGCTTACTCATCGCCAGAGCATTTCTGCTGATTAGGGTCAGGGAAAGCAAAAGTCTGTCTTGTACGACTTGTCTGTGTGAGCAGGGAGTTGGACGACGAGCAAATCATGGAAAATAGGTCAACATGGACAAAGTGACTGAGGAGACAAAGCTTGGTGGTCAAATTCAGAACTGTTTGCTCTGATGGGATAGAAGGACAATGAAATCTTGCCATATTTTTAATCTCTCACTTTCTGAGTTCTCAGTATGTCCCCTGTCCAGATGCTAGCTGATGGTGTGTGTGTCACACTCTAGTTTCTACCTGGCCATGCCATGCAGGAGTCCCTGGCTGACATTTTATCAGATGTGTCTTCAGCAACTCCTGGTTTGGGATATGATAGTTTCAGGGACAAAGGGTGATGCTGAATAAACTCCCAGTGAGATACTGAACAGAGCATTTGATGACCTTTTACATGAAAGCAAAATGCTCTCTCATTGCTTTTCATTTCTGTGTCTGTGAAACTTGCTGAGAAAGCTGCCAGTCTGCTACTGGAGTAAATATTTTCTCCTACATGATTGCCTATTGAATACCTCACTATACATAATTTTTATTATAATATGGGAAGTGCAAATGGTGTATTGCATAGGGGGCCAGACAGAATTGTCTGACAACTAAAATGACATTTTAATGTCTTAAATTGCTTCTCCCCTTGTAAAAGCCATCCGTTGGTTTTAGTTGTATGCAACAGCTTGGGAGAGAATCTCAGTTCAAACATCAAGTGTTTTTACAGCTAAAATTCTCATCCTTTGGCATTTAATAATACTTATAAAAAACTTCTGATGATATTTCTAGTGAGGCTGTTCCACTGTTATTGAAGGTTTTAGCAAAAGGTAGTCTGAACCACATCCAGAACTCCTTGCTCTAAATTACATCCTTTCACAGCAGCCTGAAAATAAAAAGTCAAACAAAAGGGTGACTTATTGACTTTAACTCTCAGATCCTGCCCTGAGCACAACATGACTTGACACGGGAATTGGGACCTGAAAGAACAAAGGAAACATGGATTTTCTGTAGCCTCAGCCCTCACACGCAGAGGACGACTCAGCTTCTGTTTTCCCACAACTTTCGGCTCTGCAGTCCCATTTTCTACCGTCTTGTGCAGGAGAATTCTGGCATGCTCCTTTGGGGATCCTCCTGATCCATTAACCATCACTGAACTTGTGCAGATTTTGCATGAGTGGTTTTTGAAAAGATTTCTAACTTCATCCATGTGGCAGTCTGTGAATTTCATTATCCTTTAATAGGGACCATTATTTCTAATAAATGTTATTAGAAATAATAGTAAATAAAACCCCCAGTGTTTTATATTCATGAAATCTGATTTTGGTTGTTGCTGTGAAATTGGAAATCATCTGAGCTTCTGCTGTCTGGCTTTATGATGTCTCTAGTACAAGTTTGCTTCTTCCAAAGCCGTTAATGGGCTATGCCAGAGACTTTCTGCAAAATTCTCTAACCCACAATAAATGAAAGTATGTATGTGAGTTCAGGGTGTTAAAAACCCTGTCCTTAAAACCCTTGCATTTTCCTGAAGAATTTGTGTTTATGCTGTACATGGGCTGTTTGTTTGCCAGCTTTCGTTTTCTCAGGGGCTTATTTGTGTTGTCAGGTTGCATGATGTCTGCTAGTCTCACTTTTCCCATCATCCACTAAAAATAAATAACAGGCAAAGACCAAGCTTTATGTTATGTTGCATACTAACCTAGAACAAGAAATCTTCTACTAAACAGATACGAATTTGAAAGGTGACCGGGAACTGCTTCAGTCCTTCCTGTACATTTATTTGTTCTGAGCTATGTTTTGTCTAATCTAAGGCCAAAATCTGCCCCCATCAAGTCACTGCAGTAAAGTGGAGCTAGCTTGTTATTTTTAAGCTTTTTAGAGCAAAGACCTGCTGTTTTAACTCATCTCCACAGTGCCATTTACACTTACTGCGATGGCATTATATTAATACTAAATACAAGTAAGCCCAGCTTCAGAAACTGTTCCCTAGACAATTAAATATCAATGAAAACACAAAGCAAATCAACACAAATCTATGAAACTCAAATACAGACTTGTAGATTAATGTATGAAAACAGTTGCCTGAAATATATCAGCAAAAAAATGCAGATGTGAAAATTCCTTTAGGTTGCCTAATTCTTCCCGAGGTCCCCATCTCCTTTACTACCAGTAGCAGTTACTCTCCTTAATACCATTGCTGAGCCGGACCATATTTTTTTCCTCCTGCCAGTGCCACTGAAGTACATAATGATGTTAGACTCTGTTGACTCATGCTGTTGAAATCAAACACTGAGGAAGCAGTTGCGAAAGCTAATTTGGGGGTGTCCTGATGTAGCCAGTACATGCTCTGTGAGCTGGATCATGCTGGGTTGAGAAGGTCACTCTAAAGGCAGGTCTTACCCACAACACTGGTGAGTTCTCAGGAACCGGTTGAAAAAAGGCCCTATGCGAACGCGTGCACATGCCCACCCTCCACACGGCACATGTAATCGGTTCTTGCACACAGATTTAGTGGTGATGCCTCCCCCCTCCATGCAGGTAGATGTGAACTTCTGTGCTCTCTCATCTCTGGTTACAGGTCACGTCTGAGCTGAGTCTTATCACCAGGAAATAGCAGTGCTGCTGCTTTCGGGGGAAAGTGGACATTTCTCTAGCAAGTGGCCTTTTGAGGCAAATAGGATCTGCTTTCCTTGGCTGAACTCCTTGAGAGCAAATCACAGGCAGGTGGTATTTGGCATGTGAGAGAGAACACTTTAGTCTCCCAAATATATTTCACCCACATACTCTTTTTTTCCTTGTGAGAGCTGGGTGCTTAAAGTGGAAAACTTATGGTGCCTATTGTGAGATGTAAGCCAAACATACCAGCTTTCAGCCTACCATTTAGCAGTTTCTCAGATCCTGGAGTCATGTAGTAGCTATAATTAGAAAAAGGCAGGATTTGTATCTGCATCACACCTTCCCAACAATTTAAATTTATTCAGGCCAGTGTTTCAATGTAGTTTTAGACTTAATTTTTTCCAAATTCTAATAGAATTTGATCTGGACCTTGTGGACATGGCTGAGAAACCATTATTATTCATTTTCAGCCTTGCGTTTGAAAAAGAACTTTCTTAAAATTTGGAAAAACATTTCAGTGGGATGCTGATCTACTATTTTTCCTGATCAACTTCAAATTATAGTATAAGCAATCAGTAAATCCACTTGCAGGGCTGTTCTATCTACTCTCTTGTCTCTGTCCCTCTTTCTCTCTCTCTGTAAGATTTTATGGTGCTTTAGAAAGGCATTTTCAGAAAAGGGACAATTTCATAAATGTCATTACCAGGGTACAGAGCAGAATGTGCTTGTACCATCTTGATAAGTTTTGCTGCTATTGTCTTTATTTTATGATGTAATGTTTTACAAAGATGGAAAAAAAAATTGCAACAAAGACCTTCTGGATGACGAAAACGCTTTTCCTGTTGTTTTTTTCTCTCTCTGTTGTCCTGTCATCCAGCAAGGGCAGAGGAGCTGTAACTAATCTTCCCTTTTGCGTATCCCTGTGAAAACAGTGTACTGCCGGTAATCTCACTGTTGCCAGATCTTTGTGCTTGTTTTTGCTCCTCCTACCTTTTCTCTTTGGTTGACAATCCAGATTGCAGTGTTTTCTGG
The DNA here is from genome assembly GCF_965638725.1 of Aptenodytes patagonicus. NCBI lineage: Eukaryota > Metazoa > Chordata > Aves > Sphenisciformes > Spheniscidae > Aptenodytes > Aptenodytes patagonicus. Next base: position 52,926,670 of record NC_134955.1, on the reverse strand, counting down.
GTCTGTAATTTGGAAAGCAGTGGTGCTGGGCTGGTTTCAAAAGAGAGGCACAAACTTCCAGCCATACTTCTACTCGTACTGAGCCATGTTTCTGCATCTGGTGACCAGTCAGTAGGGAAGCAAGAAGCAGAGCTTCGAGGAGGCTCCGTCTCTCTTTCCTAGAATCTCTCCATAGAAATTATTTGCCAGGATGTCTGGAAGAAGTTACTAACGCAGAGAGGAGGGAGGAGGTGAAGCTTTTTGACCTTGGGAAGCACAGACAAGATTGGGATTGTATTTTACTGTGAATTCTTTTGTCCTTTTGCAGTTTTTTTGGTGTCTTCATGTTGACTACCTTCTATGCGAGGCCTCAGTTTCCCCTGCTGCCTTGTTTTTTCATCAACTTGGGAAACTGCAACACAGGCCAGTCATAGTGCACTCACAGAGGGTGCGAACCCTTAAACTACGGTTCCTTTGTCAGCAAATGGGAGTGACAAAAATTCCTGCAAGCATGGTTGGTACTTCTGTATAGTGTATATAGAGACCCCTCAAGGCTGAGCCTTCTCTTGACTTTGAGAGAAAAAAAAGAAAAAAGCCTTCTCTGGACGGAGCAAAAAAATCTCCCATGTTTTTGTGCTACTCTTTATATGCTGTTTATGCTACACAGTCCATACTGGTTCTTGCTACTTGTTATTTATTAATTGTGTAAGTCAAGACATATTTCTCCAAAGCCCACCCCCTATTTCCAAATTATCTCTCTTCCCCTATGAGCATGTGTCTCTTAATCGGACCTGCTTTAGCTACTCTGTATCACTCTTGTTTTTCTTGCAAAAATGGTTATTTGCATTTTCTAGTTTATGCACATTCTCATTCTGCTTGTTCACTTGATTTCCATTTCCAGGTCATGACCTTATCAAGCTACAGCTGTTTGCTCTGACTTTGTGACCTATTGCTTGGGATAAGCAGAAGGCTACTTTGTTTTTAGAGTCCTCCAGCAAGCTGATTTATCTAGCCAGCTGACCCAAGTAATTGTTTCTAGAGGTGATTGAGAAAGACAATGAACAAAAAAAGCAAGAGGGTGGATGTGTGACAAGTTGTGAAATACTTTTTTTCCACTCCAAAATCTGTATGCAGGATGCTAAGGGTGGCACTAAGATTCTTGCTGAAACATGATTTTCTCAGTACAGTCTGCTGTTTTGCATAACACCAACTATTTTTGAAACAAATTGTTACATGGTAGGAAAAAGATTAAAGTTGCATTAAAAAGTAATAAATTTAGAACTAACATACTAAAACTGAATAGCGCAGGAAGGAGGATCCCACACAGATTTCACAGCACATTGCTTGGGCCGGCAGGTGTCAAGCTGCTTTCCGGCAAAGCTTTAGATCATTTCCATGGAGGACACTGGAGGCTTTCTTCACTGCAGGAGACTGCCTCTGGGTCATCCCTTCCTTCCCTTCTGGCACAAGGTGCTGATGTTTTTCTTGGTGGTGCTCTCTTGACGGTGCCATTTCTTGGGCAGAGCCCCCTGCTCTCTTTTGGGAAAATGTCATTACTGAACCAAATTTAAACACGATGGATAGACACCATAGGTTTGACTTGAAGCAGTTAGCTAAATGGACCTGTGCCACTATTTCCTTTTAAGTATTATTATATGACTAGGAAGAATAAAGCAGTAAAATAAGGTTGTATTATGTTCCAGAGCATGTTGGGACTGTGAGTCTTGGTTGTGCACGTGAAGAACTTGTTTATCCTATCCACTCTATTAAACTGAACCGCAATGTGCCAAATAGGTTAATTGGTGGGGGTCCAAAACTTCAGTCCTTCTCTCTCATTTAGAACCATGAGAATCACTTTTAAAAAAGAAGAGTGTAAAATGAGCAACATAGTCCTACTTTTTAGCAGAAATCTGAATATTTCTTGAGGTGGACAACTGACTTTCGTGTTCAACCAAAAGCAGGAAAAACATGAATATTGTAATTCCTGGGAAAAAAAAGAAAAACAAACAAACAAACAAACAACAAAAAACCCCAGACCAAAACCTTTTCCCTAAGCCACTATCTTACTGAACATATCTGGACTTCTGTGCATTTTATGCTTTTGCAGGTGGCATCAATGAAAATAAAGACATGCACGCTGCGTTTTGCTCTTGTTAACCTTTCAGAGCTAATCCAGCAAGGAGAAAGTCAGCTGGCTATTAATCCCTTGTATGCATTATGTACAGATCTAACAATTGCAAGTTAATTGCTTCCCCTTGCATGAATATCTGGGCAGAAAAAGAGACACAGAAAATTCCACAAAGGATAGAGTTTGGCCTGCAAACCTCTTCTTCCTATGAGGGTTTGTGGGAAAGAAAGTACCCAGCATGTTCCAGAGTACAAGCTGGGAATGCAAGGATTGAAAAAGAAACAAAACAGCACGTAAACTGAGGCTGTTTTGCAAAGAGTCATTAAAGACAGACAGGAACCTCATGAGGTCATTTTTATGATGTCACATTACAGACCTGGGGGTGACTTTAAGATGTTGCAGCAGGAAAAACAAGAGCTCTAGCAATCATTGTCACATCTGTTAAAGTGTCTTGAGAGGTTGGAGCCAGGCTAAGGGATACTCCTCCACAGTGTGAATACAGCAGCAGGCTTTTGAGGGATTAAGCACAAACAAATGATGACTGTGTGTTTTGTTACAAGTGAAATAAGCACTATCTGAGTAACAAGAAGATTTCCAGTGAGCCTTAGGTGCAGAAGGATACAAGTTGTGCTGTCAGATTTACACTGAAGTGTTTAATCCTCCAACTGGGGGGCGGGTCTCAAAAACAACAGCCTGCTCAACGGTTCAGCCCAGACTCCTTCCTAGAGCAGGTCCATCTTGAGGGGAATGTATGCTGTGCTGTGAAGCCAATTATATTGTTTTATTTCCATTTCTCATTCTGATGTAGCTCGATTTGATAAACTAGACATAGTTCGTCAGGTTAAAAAACCTAAACAAAATAACAACAAAAAACCCCTTATAGGCTGCAATTGTCACCTTTTTCCCTTGAATCCCTTCTCTACAGTTGCCTGCTGAGAATGATTTATAACAAACAGCACAGTCTTGCTGTTTGAGGGAAGGTGTATGACTGGATTTTTCATGGGAAGGAAAAGAGGAGGAATCCCCCTGAAGCCTAGGCTTGTCTTAAAATAAACTGGAAAATAAAATTTTTACTATGTCACCCTGCAAATATGAACTCCTTTTTAACAGGAAGTTATTTTATCTTTTACAGCTTAACAAGAGCTTTAAATGAATAATTTCATTTCTGCTTTTCATCACTTAAGTTTCCTGCCTTGCTAAGTCTGCTCTGATCTATTAAAATAGGTGGTGTCCTCTCTGTAGACTGGACCTCCCTCACTCAGGCTGGGCACTAACAAATTAGCCATACCCACTTGCAATCCTGCATGAAGCAATCTGATCTCATTAACTTTTATCTGGCAGTTCCCAAACAAGCCAATTTAATGCAACAGCAAAACAGGTTCAGGTTGTGCTTGGCAATTTCTCTTGCCCATCACTGGTGACACAACCCTCCCTGGGTTTCCTATTCCTGGTTGTCTGCTCCTCATTAACACCCCTAGCAAGGGGCCCACCTGCAGTAAGTTTAATCTAAGCTCTCTGCAAGGTAGCTGCTGATGTATGTGTGAGGGGAAGCTGTGAAGGCCAAGAAAACTGAGGTACTTTCTATAAATACGATGGTGACTATCATATTTGTGGTCCTGAGGCTGTTTGTTTTAAGCAATGACCATCTCAGCCACTGCATGGATCTCTGCATATGGGTCTAGACAGACTTATCTGTTATTAACATGTATAGTAAATTCCCACCGAGCATCCAGATTATGGGAAAATGAGTACACTGGGGATGCCCTCAGGTGCTGAAAAAAGTTTCAGAAAAATATAGCATTATATGTCAAAAAATGTAGCTCAATAAGAGGAAATAGTTAGGTCTTTTCCTCTCTGTGTGCGCTAGTATTGCTTAGTTATTTAGTCAGTTTGTACTAAGAATTAAAAAGAGACATACAGGTGCTTATGGACCCAGAAAAAGAGCTTTGTTTACCAGCCCTGCCAGCTTTGGAAAGGAAAACAGGCTTGTAGAGAGAACCTGCAGCCTCTTTGGAGGAGGTTTTCATGTCCATTAATGTGACCATTAATAGCTTGTCTCGCAATCAATACGTATCCGGAGTGCAGAAGGTCAGAAAACATTGGTTGAAATGTCAACCTGTTAAGCAGTAAACTCGGATACGTAAGTGTCCCTTGGCTAGGCAAAGATTTGAACCTGTTATCGGCTATGAAACAGGCAGATGTTAGGACACAGCAGTGCCAACATTAAATGAGAAATAGTGCAGAGTAGACGGATGTGGGGTTTCTTCTTCTACTGTGTTGAGGGGCCTTCTTTGGCATCTCTGGTCCATTTAGAGAGCAGAAATACTCACTTTGTTTCTGAGTATTTTAATGACCATTACAACCAAAGTCTTACCCTTTTTTTTTATTGTCACAAAAGTTCTATTATACTTTGAGAGGTACTGGGAATAGTTTTCCAGAGAGGCAAACTCTGCTAAAGAATAAGTTGTTTTGGTTTGGTTTGGTTTGGTTTTTTTCCAATTTTAGGAAAGGAAAATGGGACTGGATTGGGTTAAGGGATACTATGTTTGGATCAGACTTTAAACAGGGGTTTGATCAAGGATTAGGTGCAAAATTGCAAAAGGTTTGCAAAATACTATGGAAAAACCTCAGTCCCTGGGTTAAGAACAGACTGGAAAAGAGATGAAATCTTGGTAAAACTGGAGCTCAGAATTACTGATCTTTCAGTTCAAAGGTAAACTCTGGAAGACAAAATAATTTGGGGGTCAAACCAAAATGAAGTATTATCTTCTCAGTGAAATACAAAAGCAGTAAAAAACCTCCAGCCAAATTCAATCAGCATTTTCAACCTGAACCAAAATGTCACATTTCCATTTAAAATGAACTTTTCCCTGAAAGTTAAAGGAATCATCTATTACTTCAAATGAAAAAAATTTGGCTTACAAAGTGAAAAAACACTTTGTCTTTTTTCTTTTTTCTTTTTTTTTTTCTTTCCCTTCCAGATGAAATAGATCAATGTATTCTTCAACTGAATTTGGTTTGTCAACCCAAATGAGAAGAGTCAGTTTAGCCAGCAGGAGGCATATATGGTTCAAGTAGGAGAAGGCTGCTTCTTTCCTGTTGTACACCAAATCTCTGAGCAGCTCTGAAGCCTGCTCTCACCAGTATACATTTAACAAAATCACTAGAAAAGACAAGCTAGTGTTTGGGAAACGTAGTCTTTTCCCCATAGGAGTTTAATGTAATGATCCATTCTTCATGTGAGCAGCCAATGCTAAGGTAAGGGCACATATGAAATCTTAATAATTTAAATTATTTTGGTAGCATAGTAAATTCTACCTGATTATTAACTTCAGCTCTGGGCAGACAATGTTTTCTTCCTTGAGGTACTTGTTTCAGCTTCATATTTAATGTACTGCATTGTATTTTAATAGTCACAGAATTTCCATGAAGCACTAAGAAGACAGGAAAATAGAAAGTGTAGGGCAAATTGTAGTGTTGTTAGTGACATGATGATTAATATTTATTTACATTTTGGTTTTTTAAATATTTTTTTCAATGGAACACTTCCTTGCCATATCTCACGTGCCAGGAAGCAAAAATTAATTATTGTCACAAATACCTAGGAAATATCGTTATTCCTACATTATAGCATAGGAAATGAACTATCTGAGGTTACACAGAAACCTGCATCTGAGCCAGGGTTTTAACTCCGACTCGCTACTATGTGCTCCAGTAGCAGGCCAGCGTTCCTCTCTTGTTTATACCATGACTTTCTCACAGGCACAACTTTCCCTATAAATAAGCTGCTAGATTAAACTTTGATAGTATTCCATGTACTATTCTTGTTTTTTTTAATTAATTGTTAAATTTGTAGTCAGGCACTCACAAAACTAGGAAATGCCAGAATTAAGATTGTCCATGCACCTTAATTTGTCTTATGTCTGCTTTATGAGACAATCTTCAATTTATGTCATCACATACTTGTCATGGGGTTTCTGTCTCATGCCGTGTGTTCTGCGCTGTGCTCAGTTATCAAGTATTTTACCTTTTTCTTCTTGTTTGCTGTATAAACCCTGGCCTTATTTACTGCTAACTGTTCCACCCATGCTCTGTAGATTGATATTTTCTCATGGGCTTCTTGGTAGCATTAATCACTAGTGTATCTGGAATGATTCACAAGTATTAACTGCTCTTTTATGGTGCTACAGGGAGGTAAGGCAGTGGTATCACTCCACTCTACCAGAGGGGAGGATGAAGCACAAAGAGTGTCTCTCCATTAATGCTATGGGTTCAGTCTGAGGAGCTGGGATCCTGAGATTTTACTCTAGTATTATGCAGCACTTCAGACTTTGGGATATAAGGATCCATCTGTTTAGCAAATCAGCCCCAGAGGTAAGTGTCCAGAAAATGAGGATGAAACAGATTCTGATCACCTTAGAAAATCCTGATTATGTGACTTGTTCAGCATTTCCAAGCAGAGATAAAAGAAAGAATCCAGTTTTCTATCATGGCATTTAATTTCCTAAACTAAGAGACCTCTTGTAGCTTCTGCATCAGAGATTTTGAAGACAAGAGTCCTCTTTACTGCATGGTGCTGATTCATCCCTAGGACTATCATGTGGCCCAAATAAGATGTATCTCTCTTGAAACTTTGGAGAAGATTGTGCCACGTCCCTTTCTCTTCCATTTCTAATTTTCTCAAGTCCTCTATCCCCTTATAGTGGTTCCTTCTCCTCCTTAAGGGTGAGGAACAATACTTCCAATACAATCTTTTCCTGCTTTTAAGAGTAAGCTTTCTTCTATTCCTTAAATCAGGGCATTTTTCATATGGAAGGAAGGAGAAAGGTCTCCATATCATATTCTGAAAGGACACAAGTGTTTTCATGAAACTCTGAGCAAAATGCTTGAGGAATGAGATTTGAGACTTACCCTTTCCTTCATTCTACATAGCAGCTAGTTTTAGGTTAGGCATCAAAAATATTAGGTACTATAGCACCAACGTTTTAGATGCCAGAGAGAGTTACTGGATTTGTCCTGAAGTTCTTTCCAAGTTCCAAGAAGAACTTCAGATAAAAAGGCCTGAGCATCTTGACCCATGTCAGAGCAATGGGACAAGATGAATATCAGTGCCTGAAGATACTAATCCATCTGTAAGAAGGAAATACAGCATAGGGAGTTTACAAAAAATTGCTTTGCTCTCTCACTTGAAAAACAGTAGCACAATGCAAATATTTCCCTGGAATGAGAGTCAACTTTTGGTGATGTATTATGAGTATCCAGCCTTTTTGTGCCCTGGCTGTATTGCATACTGCTGCTTTGTTTTCAAGCTGGGAGGAAAAGTGACACATACTTAGATAAGACCATGGATGTCTCAGAAAATGCTTTGTGCATGCAGTTCAATTTAAATCTTTGTATAATATCTTAAATTTGCAGTACATAGTGCATTATTAATGGAATGCAAAAAGCTCCACAAACCCATCATGTTTGCTAGTTAATCAAAAGCTCAATAAAAAAAAGGTCAAATTTCCAGTTGAAGTATGCAGGAAGTCATGGGGTTTCAGATTTCTAAAAGGACATTAAAGTGAGCATCTACGTGCAGCCATGAAGATCAGCTTCAGAAATGGCACAGTTTGCGCTCCTCTCTCTTCAAGCAGAACTTTCTTTTTGGTTTTGCAACTGGAAAGCAGCAAGATTTTTTTTTTTTTCCCAAAAATGTTTCACAAGTTGCTCATGGATTTTGAGTTACTCTTTGATTGAAGGTGGAAACGATGGCTCAGTTTTGGAACTGCCTGTTGAACTCCCTTCCACATGGTCAATGCACTGAGCCCTCACATTTCTTAACGTTCTGTCTCCACCTCTGTTACCACTTCCGTCTTTTCATGACTACCCCTTTGTATCCTGCAAAGGCTAGTAGAACTGATGAAGTAACTGAGAAGCAAGCGAGTAGTTAGCAAGAGAGATCCTGAAATAGGACCCTTCTCCAGAAAGTTCTACTACAGAAGTGTCCAGTCTCTTTTTTGCCAACACTTTTTCTCTTTTGTCCTGCCAAATGCGCTATTTTTTGCAGTACTCTTTCTTTTTCTTCCCTCCCCCCCCCACAAGTCTTTGCAAATATCAGAAGTTAGCAACGCAGAGTGAAAGTACACCTTTTAACTTGTGCCATCTGGTGAACCTGACACTTAGAAGCTGAGGGACTTACTGGTTTTGATATAGGACCTCGATTTCTCATGGTCACTTGCCCTGTCAAGTGGGAAAGAACATGAGCTTCTGGCAGAAGAAAGGTACGTGAAGTGCCCTCCCAAGTCAATCTGGCCAGTCACTCTGAAGCTAGGGAGTGGGCTTTTTCAGTACACACCAGTATATCTCCTGCTGCTGCTCTCCTGCCCTGAGCAAATGCTTATGGAACAATCCTGCAGGAAGTGGGGACCCTCATGTTTGTCTCCCCTGCTGTCCTTTTACACACAGTTTAGAGCTTTCTGGGCAGTACACCTCCTTCTAAGCTTGATATTCAAAGCTCTCCTGAAAGCGCCTCCTATCAACTAGACCTATCCATCTTCATCCTTCCCAGAGAAGTCTTTTATGACCATACACCTTTCTGGCAACAGCTTTACTTTGAGCAGCAGTCCCCTTTTCTTTTTCTCCCTTTATTGTAGTTATTTGATAAGCTCAGATGGACTTAACCCAATAGCTTTTCTGCTGTTTCATTCTACAAAGGAAGAAAAAATTGCATTGAGGTCCTGTGGAAGGTATCTTTCTCTTCCAGATCAATTCCAATCACAGATCTCAGTGAGAAATTGATTTGGTTTGCACTTCTGTAATCTGCAGTAAAAACTTTTAAGTAGTACAGCAACATTTTGCCTTGAAACTGGAAATCTACTGCTTGGCCACACTTGTTTATACTTCAGTGTATAAACTGTTCATTCGTTCAGTTCCTTCTCTTTGTACATAATTCTTTCTAAATATAGTGACAATCTGTGTTTTTTCTTTTGTGCATCTCTTCTTTTATGAGCTGTGATTAGTTCTGCTTTTGTTGTGTTTTGTTTTCTTTTTTCTTTTTTTTTTAATTACCATAAAAATGCCCCAGTTCATCTTCTGGTGACCCTGTAGAAAATACTGCATTTTACATGGTTGTTGCAGACTGGGATCTCGAAGTCTTTGATCTGGAGCATCACACAGTCATTTCTTTACTTCAATAGCCATAGTGAAGGTCTGTTTTTTTTAAAGCTCTATCAGCCTTAAGAGGCTGTTACCTCTTCCAGACGAAACTCCTGTGATGGCTGAGCCACTCCATTGATCTCAGTGAGGTTCAAGTAAAATAGAGAGAAAAACAGAGTCCAGTTCCCTCTCACTTGGCCCCATTAATTGTGCTGGGCTAACAGGAATAAGAAGCAGAAGGTATTTTGTTTTGGCACTGCTTTGCTATGGCTTTGAATACACACCACAAAGAGGTCAAGTTCAACTACCAGTTTTATACAGCAACTTGTCAGAGTAGAACCACACTATCAGCCTAATGTTTATCGGCTACTTTTGAGATTGAGTCACTTATGCATTGATTTAGTCCTTTCTAGGTGCAAAAATCTCGTTCTCTAAAATGAAGAAGGTAGAACACATCACACATCACCTATAAAATTGCAAGGAGAAAAATTTAAGGCTCATCCTCTAACTTTTCAGGGTCTATTACAGGTATTGTAACTTAAAGGATTTGAAATGAAAAAAAGAATTGCATTTTTGCCCAGCTCCAACAGATTGTGTTTTGAAAACCTTTATTTCTGAATCCAGTAGACTATTAATCATGGAACAAAAAGAAGGCTTTGCCAAAGAGTTCTGATTTATGTTTCAGTTAGAAATTTCTATACAGTAAATGTTGGGTTCAATTTCAAACTGGGGAAATGGCTTGGGCATAGTATTATCAAAGGACATTTCAATCATTTATGAACAACATGGAGGAAGCAGGGGAGTAAATCTCTTTGGAATTTTACTTCTTCTATAAGTTGCTTAAGTTAATGTAGGGATTTGTGGACCTTTGTGAGCAAAGAGAAATGGAGGAATGGAAATTCACCTTTCAGTCCCATCAGGAAATATTCTGATTTACAGCCATAAATTGCAAAGGCATCGAAGCAGCATTTTCAAAGACCTCTTTATGTGCTGCATTTTCATGTTTAGCTGACAACTGAGCATGGCAGAGCCAGCGTGATGCTTGTCAGGACCTGGGACTGGTCAGGAGTTGGGACCTCTATCTCCTTGCTGCCTCATGTGGGCCTTATCCTTAGATCAAAGAGTTATGCTTCCATTTGCTGACCCAGACAATATTTAATTTATACTATTCAAATACAGCAATTGAAAGAGCCCCATTCTAGAAAACTGAGTGGCCAGGATATTTCTTTTCTGGAGAATGGGGGGGATGAGGGATAAAATTCCTTCCAGGTATATCCCATAGCTGAGATTAGCTCTGTAAGCAGTGAAGCCCTGAATATACATCCATCCTCCTTGTGTTTTGTGGGGAAAAAAAATTGTCAGAGACATCTACTTCCAGATGAATCTTCATCCCTACTTTTCCCCCTAGAGCAGTGAGGTCTCTCTGGGACCCGAAGCAGGATATCTAAACATCTGAAGAGACAGGATTTTTCAGATGCTTCCTTGTCCTTGGTGTGACTAATGATTCACCAAATCTTCAGGGATTTGGCAATGAAGTTGGGACCACTAGTACCTGTGCATTTTCTCTTTGCTTTTGACACGACTCCAGATGCAGTGTCTTTTGACTCAACACCTTTTACTGCCAATGAACTGAAACATGCAGAGATGAAGACAGATATTAAGGCCAAAGGAGAACCACAGCAGCTTTGCTTACCTGCAGGGTTATGTCAGGAGTCAGATTAATTTAAATTGGGAAGAGGGCACATTCTTGCATAGCATGGGCTAGAACAGGTCCTGCAGTCACTGGGGAAAAATCCTACCAACTAGGTAGCTCTTTCCAAGCCCAGCGTTCACAGGTCTTTCTTATTCCTTCTGCTGACAGAACTGTACTCATTTCACTAAAGAGTTTAGAAGTAGGAATGGCGACAGGAAAACACATATTTCAAAATGAGAAATTTAAATATGGATTTTTAATTAAGTTTCAGAAAATATTCCTGTGGGGTTAATGGATAAGGACTGGGGGAAAAGCAAAACAGTTGATAGCCTTTGCTACATCTAGAATAAAATATTTGAAAGAAATTTTCTTCTTTTCAAGAAGTGAGGTCCTGGAGTAAAGACTAGCTCCTGTACTCTTAGGTGTGTAAATCCAAAATTACACTGCTGGATTTACATACCAGTTTAAGTATACAGTGTTGTGTCTTGGATAAGGATGGGGACTTCATTTCAGTACGACAATATGTCTCTGAGGACCCTTGCTAATGGTACTAGATAAATAAAATAGGTCTGCGCATGTCCGTTATCATCAATACATGTTATCATGCCGTGCCACTTCAATGAGATTATCTGTTTATATATGCATCAAAGGGGAGCAAAAAATGTTTAAATTGCTTCAGTAAGCTGTAAGCAGAAAGAGAATAGATGATAGATGAGGGTTTGGGGCACACTGCATCATATACTATCTCATTCAGGAAATCTTCTGAATTATTGATTATGTTTTTCTTTTCTTTTTTCATTTTGCGAGTCACTCACCACATTTGTGTTAGCCAGCCATAGTCTTCTGAGGTTATCTGCATTAATTTACAAGTGGCTTCTAACTGTCATGCTAGTTCAAAGTGGGATGTGCCCTTTTTTTCTGAGATCGTCAGCAGCCAGTATGGAGTGATTAATGTGGATTCCTGCCTGCTGCAGAATGGCTTGACAACAATACCTCCTTTCTGTTGTCTCCTAAGCAGGTATAAAGGCAACAAAGGCCTTTGGTTAATGAAAGAAGACAAATTCAAATATGTCATTTAGAGGTGTTCATGTCTTCCTCTTTCAACCAGACGCACGAGGCTGCCTCTCTCCCTCCCCCTTTTGGGACTTCATACATTTTTTCTGAAGATCAACTTCAAAAAGGGCTTGTGCTGTTTCATCCAGAGGGATGTACTGTCACTGTGCCTGGCAGGTGCTGACTGTCTTGTCATGGGGACCAAAGTATCCAGAAAGTGAGGTCTGAAGGTAGTAAGAAGTCAGGAGGGAGGGGATGAGCTCTCCCATTTGAACGTGGACTCCAGCATACCACCTGGGACCAGCTGTCCTTTGTGGCAATGCTATTGTGCATGCCGGATGCTTTGTGATAAAATGGTTTTAGGCAAACAGGGAGATGACAAACCTGCTCTGCGCTCCATTGCTCCTGTGGCTGCCTGGTACTCCCTCTGCTCCGCAGTGGTGATTAGCTGTGGCTCTGAACCGTGAGATTCCCCAGTGCTGAAGAAATAAATGCTGTCTTCCTTCTAAGCTCAAGGGACCCACAGGAAAGGGAGAGATGGAATTGTCTCTGCAGAAGTGTCACTGGCTCCTTGAGGTCCCAGCTAGATGGTTGAGTGATTCCTGATGAGCCTGCAGATAATTCAAAGGGCTATTGGAAACCATATGGCTTGGTCTTTTGCTTACTTATTCTAATACATTTCAGTCTTCACTGTACAGTAAATACACAACTAGTAGATGGTAGGAAAGCAGAATCTACTCACCAAGATGAGATGATCATTTTTGCATGAATATGCCCTTGCTTGTGCTGGGGTGGTTCTGGGCTTTATTGCCAACCCCTGGCAAGAGTGGTCCTGAGTGGCTGCTGTGCCATGCCATGCCACGTGGTGCCTGCTGGTGTTCCTCCTCTGCCCCTTTTTGGAGGGGCAGCTCCTCCCCACCGCAGGCCATCCCCACCTTCCCTTTCCATGCTATGTCCTCATGACTCCCACGATGAGGAGGGAGAGAATATCGGATGCTCTTCTAGTGGATGAAGAACACCTCTTTTTTCAGTGTGGGGAAAACTGCAGCCATTGTCTGGACTTGTCAGAAGCACAGCAATGAAGCCATTATTGCTCAGGTCTTACCTTTTAGAGTACTTATCTCCTTTTAATACAGCTTTTCCACTATCCTGTTATCAGAGGAAAGTCTCTAGTCAACATGTGTCAGATTGTGTGGATTTTTATACACAAGCTTTGATGTTATTTTGTGTTGTTCATGATATACTTCTTTTAAAAGAAGCCACTGGGAACTTATTATTATCTCCCTCTACTGTTTGTTTTCTCAGATGAGACAGAGATGAAGTTCCTTCTCTGATGATCTGAAACCTTGCTAGACCTCAGCATCACTTTATTTAAGGATTTCTAAATTACTTAGCCCACCAGCTGATGGACAAAAGCCTTTTGCCTCAGGCTCCCAAACCATCTCCATGAAGTATGTTCTGCTTCTCACTCCTAATTACATCACAGCTAATTGCAGTGCCTGGTGCTGCATAAAGTGCAGCTGAGGAGAGCTGCCACCTGCTCCCAGGGAAGGTCACTGATCACCAGACTCATGTGTGGGCAGAGACCCCGCTGGGGTTAGAAGGGGCGGGAGTACTGCCAGGACATGCTTGTGGGCATCCTTGTGGTTAAAACCTGTTGTGCTACTGACAGTCATCACCCCTTTAATTCACAAGTCCATGGGAGAGCCTAAGTATCACAAGGCAATATTGACAAGGATTTCTACTCCAAGAGAGCAGAGGAGTGGAAGTCCTTCTCAGGCATTTAGTAGAGTCCTTCAGAGAGCAGACTGACTTGCAAGTGATGAGCATCTATCAAGTATTTGCCTTACAGTCAAAGGGACTGGTGCAATTTAAGCTGTCCCATCAAAGAAGGTAACTAATACGGGGGGACCAGGGTTAGCACTTCAAATCAAGTTACATGCTTTGCCTGCTAAAAACTATGAAGACTGAATTAATAAAAACTCTCATCTGGGAAATCCGACCCACAACATTCAGCTGAGGACATCCAACTACTACCAAGTGTCTCAGACCTGCTGCAGCAGCACAGAGCATCCATGCCAGCTGTGGGTGTGCTGTTATATTTGCTCTCCCTGAAGTCACTGTGCCTGGGTCAGCTTGGATGATCGATCTGATACACTCCAGCCTAATCGGGGTGCTCCTCATTCAGTTTGGAGAGGAAGGGGAGAGTGGCCATGAAGCAGCTCTCCCCATCCTCTGGGTTAGGAAGAGCTGTGCTTTAGGGAAGCAGACGAGCCAGGGGAAGGAACCGAGCACGTGAGATGGCTCTAGCTGTGGGTGGTAAGAGGCTCAAGTGTCCTGGACTAAACTGTTTCCAGAAGAACTATTTACATCAGCGATGTCACTGGTAGCAACAAAACCAACGCATCTCAACAGGAGAAGAGAGATTTTTCACACTTCAGTAAAAAAACTAATTAACCTCTTTACTGTATTGCACCCAGTACACTGCTAGTCTGGCACCTAAATTTTGTACCAGAAGTCTTTGGAGATAGGTTGAAAATCCCAGTGGTCTCGCGTTGCTCTGTGTTTGAGCTTCCAGGGCTCCATGCACAGGGAAACAAAGCTGTGCCTTCACCTTACTGCTCAGGGCGAGTGCATGGAGCTCATCCAAGCCACTCCTGCTCCAGCCAGCACTCAGGACTTCATCCACTGAGTGATAACACTACAGCGATGTTTCCACTTGAGAAAATCAGCATTAATCACTGTGATAGCCCCTGGGGAAACCACGTGGCTGAAGTTGACTGAGGACTGGAGAGCAACCGGATGGTAAATGACAAAGTTCTCCAGGGAGCTGAGCAGCTTCTCTGCCTGAGCAGCCTGCCATAATGGGCTCTTATTTTGCTAATCTTCACTCTCTGGTGATTTTCAGGCTGTTCCCTGACTGAGATTAAGACAGAGCTACAGCATTCACCCCCAAAGTGGAGTGAATGTAGGTGGATATGGGAGGGAAACCTGCTGTTCTCTCCTCTGCACTAGCTCCCCCACCTGCCACTCAGCATGGAGTTTGCAATCAAAAGAAGAAAAGAGGGAGTGCTGCACATTGCACAAACTAAGGCCGTCGTCCCCAGGGGCAGAAGATCGCTTACCTATTCAGGCCCTTGCCTGAGCATCGTGATAAATCCAAACACTTTAAATAAGCTTGGCAAGACCCAAGTGGTTAGTAATGGTGTGTGCTCCTCAGAGGTTCAATCCAAGGAAAATAAATACTGCAGAACACTACTGGGAAACTAGTTGTCTATTTGAGGATCATACAGCATTTTAGAAATGTGCTTTACCTCTCCATATCAAGTAAGAATATTGTTGTGCTGGGCCAGACCAGGTGTCTATCTTGGCTTTATGTCTCACTAAAGTCCCCGTTACATTTTACATGACAGTACCATGAGATACAGAGGTAGGAGTGGAATATGCACCAAATCTTCCTCCTCCTGCTTGCTGCTTCTCCTCCACCTCCCTGTTCAAACTACCAGACAATATAGCTCTACATTTCCCCTTTCCCACCGAGACCTCCTGGCTGATTATTACTGTTAGCAAAGCAGCCTGACTATACTTTTCTCCTCCTTGCTGCATTTTAGCAAAAGTCACCAGTGTTAATAATTGAAGCAATCATTTATATTACTACTTATCATCCAGATGGCTTGAGGGCAGTAGTGTAAAATACAATAGAAAACAATTTAAAATAAATTAGTTCCTTTCTAGATTTAACAAAGAAACATTTTGACTCTGATGCCACAAATAGCAGGAGCTGGAACTTTGGAAGGTAGCACAGTGATGGTGAATCTTTTAGTGCTAAAACAATCCAGCAGAAGCAATTTTGGGACAGCTAGGCATCCCTGTAGCAGCTTCATAATAGCTAGCACAGGTAAATAGGAGCAGACCTAGAAAGTGGGGGTGAGCGGGCTGTTACAGATCCAGAAGACTAAGTATATACACCAGCTGATTGGTGCTAAGAAGGCGAACAACTCCAACCCTGGAAATGTGCACTCTGCTTGGCTTGCGAAGCTGTGTGGGAGTGCATGTGGCTGCATTGTCCCTGCTCGTTACCTGTGCTACAAGGTGAGAGCAGCAGGATACATATCCCTGCTGCCGTGCGCCTGCAGCCGTGCGTGCAGACATGCTCAGGCAGGCCTAAATTTCCATGCATCTTGCACAAGCTTGTTATGAAGATACGTTCCCTTATTCTCTATTATAATGACCTGTGCGATCAATTTTAGTACATATATTTCTTTCTCCTCAGCCAAAATTTTATCAGGGTTAGATACAGCTTGTTCCTTGAGAAGTGAAACAAATGATGAGAGCAGATAAATATGCTGCTCTGTGGAAATTGTCTTCCCCGTGGGAAGCCTTCTCTGCTTGTGACCCCATCTGAAGCCAGATAATACCAAAAACATAAAATGCACTTGAAATCTCAGCCTCCATCACTCTGGACTGTCATAAATATCTAACACTTCTGGTTTTATTGTTTATGTTAGGTCTTGCCCGAACTCTGAAGGAGCCGTCTGCTCTGAAAAGAGTCCAGCCTGGAAAGCCTGCAGTGGCCGAATGACAATCCTCAGAGCCGTGCATTAACCGTGGCACCGGGTAAATTTGGGTGCAATTCTTTGTCTTGCCACAACTTTCTTTGCTTTACTTTTTCATGCCCCTGACCTCCATCGGGGTGTTATGAATAGCAAGATACTACAATGAGAGGGACGGTATAAGAGCATAAGATGGCTGAAAGGCAGAGAAGTGAAGTGGGGGATTCATTTTGAGTTCGGAACATCTGTGATTAGAAGCCTTCATCAGGTGAGAGTTTAGGCACCCAGCTCATGTTCCACACTTCGGGGAGTACTGAGGTGAGAAGTCAGTAGGTGCCTACTTAGGTCTTGGTGATATGAATTGCTCTGTTGCTTGTGCTTGCTGGGTATCCAATGGCCATAACGTGTTTATTGCTCCAGTAGACACCTAAAGGTAGGTGTCCTGATCAGGACCCACTGCCTGAGATGTCGCATCCTATCAAGGCTGGCTCGGCAGGCTGCCCCTCGCCAGCTATGGTGAAGTTTCACACCAGGCAGCTCCCCCACGTGCTCTCCAAAACCAGCGTGTGCAGCCAGGCCCTTGCTCACCAAGGGATGGCCGCAGTAGGCCTGAGCACATCTTTCCAGCCCCACTATGTTGCTCCCACATGCAAACGGAGGAGGCTGGGCAGGGCTGCCTGACCTCAGGGAGCTGGGCTCGCTGCACTTATGCAGGGCTGGGAGGGGCAGGGCTGTAGCCACGCTTCCTCTGCAGCCCACGCACCTCCCGGCTCGGCTGCAAGCGCACCGTGCTGGCGCTTCCTCTGGGGCAGGCAGGAGGAGACCTTTGTTTGCTTACACAGAATTTAGCTCTGACAGCACTAGCTGCCCTCCTTTCCTCCCCTGCAAAGGTGCACAGGGCTGCCTGCCGGTCCAGGGGAAGGAAAGAAGTCAAGGGCAGGATCAGCTCGTTGCTTCTTTGCTCCCCTTGTTTGAATTAAAGACATTTCTTTCCCTGCTCTCTTTTCACTGTTTTTTTCCTCCTCAAAACATTCAGGGGCTCTTTTATCACAGCCCTCAAGTGTTTCCTGTGTATGGGTGGTGTGGAGTAGAAAGGGCATGTGGGTATGGGAAAATCAGATAGACCTATGAGCTGGCAGTGGTGGCAGGAAGGAGAGAAGGGTGCCCGTATGTGGGTTAGCATGCCTCCTGAGATAAGTGGGGAGAGACAAAGCTGGTAAGGCTGCAAGACAGTTATACTTTGTCTGATTGAAAAGGTGACACCTGAGAAGATATTACAATACAAAGGACTCATACTGTAGGGTGTGGGTGGTTTTAGTTGAGTGTTTTTCCAGAGGGGATGGTGATTTCATAACTGTGTTCTGCAATGACCCGGGCACAAGAGATTAGAAGTTATGAGGGATTCGAGTTCTAGTGCTGTAAGCAGAGATAAAAGGCTGGTCTCTTTGAAATGGTAAATACTGGAATGTTCATCCTCCCTGGATGTGGAGGTGATGGAGGAAAGTCATAAGCACCTATTTTGAAAACGGAGATGTTACAACTGGAGTCTAGACAGATCTGATGGCTGGAATGCAAAAACTCCCAATATATAGAAAACTCCCATCATACTTTTTAAGTTTCAAAATACAATTGCGAATGTAGATGCCTTGAAGGAAAACAGTTAATCTTGTGATTGCTAAACACTGTTTATCTCCACCTTTTTCATGCAAGTGAGATTTTTGTATAAACAGAAAATAAGATTTCATTTTTTATGAAATATAAAAACTAATTGTAAACAGTAATTATTTTAGATAGACCTATTTGAGACTTCTCCCAGGAGAGCCAATGACACAATTTGGGGAAACTCATGTAACTCTAGTGTAGCTAGAGTTTAGCTGTTTTGCAAGTTATTAGAAGTAGGTACAGCTGTATTATAAAAGAAAAAAAACCCTCCAAACTCCTCCCAAGAGAACTGGGGAAATGTAATAAACTCTTGCTTTATTGGCAGAGAGAGCCATTATGGAGGAAATCTGTGTACTGAAACAATCTTTCTTAAAAATTCAGTCAAGGGCAGATGAATTCTGCATGAATATGATCATCACAGCCAAGGAAATGCTATTTGTATTTGGTTTTAGTTTAAACCAATTAAGAAAGAAACTTTTATGCTTCAAGTTACCTACATATCACCCATTTTCTTCGGATAACCTGCCCAAAGGAATTTATGGGCCTATAGTTTCAGATTCATGTTCGTAGCTGTGACATTCAAGGGTTTTTTTGTCTCATGACTGCTAAGCAGCTTCTTTAAAGATCTTGACTTCTTTTTCCTAGTCCCCAGGCAGTTATTAACCCACTTCCAAGCATTGTCTGTTTGTCAAAGTTGAAATACTGTGCTGATCCCAGATATGAGCTGGGGACTAAAACAAAAGGAATCCATGTCCCTTTTCCTCTCAAGTATCCCATAGAACTGATTTTATGAGAAATTTATGGACAATGTTAATCATGTAAAATGGCAAATTGAAATACTGTAAAGCTAATATTGCATTAAAGAAATGCTCACAGTAGTATTACGTACACAACACATGAAGATAAGCATCTTCATGCTGGAATCCGTATAAGCTTTACAACATTGAGAAATGCTAATATGTGTCCAGGCCACTAGTGCTGAACCTCACCCAAGCTGTTGGGCTTGCTAAGTTGAGAGGTAACAAGGGCAGGAGCCTCAGCATGACCAACCGTGAGTCCAGGGCCACAGGAATGCTGTGCCTGGGTACGGCCCATCTTTATTACCTGACCACTAATGGAGAGCTTCATCATTACAGGTATAAGTGGGTGTAACTAAATTATCAAAGTATTGATAAGCAAACTAGTTCTAGCCTTCAGGCTTATTTTTGTATCTGTGGTTACCTAAGCTAGTCAGATCTCATTCTGGGATCCTCTCTAACGTGCAGGTGAAAAGTTCACTTCTAGTGCTTCCTCTTGCTTGTGAACATTTCCCTTCCTCTCAGGTCAAAAGGAGATGTTAAAGCTTAAACTAAGAGTCTTATTAAGCCTTAGTTTATAAAGCAGCCTAAAAAAAGAGACTTTAAAAAGTCTGTCAGTGCTACATACCCTGTAGCATTTCCTACTTATTTTTTGTATTAGGAGCAGCACTCTGTTAGATAAGTGCTGCACAAAGCACTAGCCTGTGACCTGGGCTCCTAGTTTCTGCTAAAAGCGTAGAGCAGGTGCAGAATAAGTGCAGACCCCAGAGCTTTTTTTTCTGCTAATACTGTTCAGGGCATCTTTTCACATTACAGGCATACTCTGTTTAGGCAAGAAGGTATCTGATCTATACCAAGCTGGGTCTATGCTGGGAAACATAAATTTCATAGGTTGTGAGAACTGTAAATCTATGTCATGATGCAGGAAAATCAAACAGACCAACACAAGTCTTCCCATAACAATTTGTTCATAATAGCCCTGAAGTCTTCTTCAGTTACTGGAAGGCAGATGGGACAATTTAGCTGTTTCTTCTCCATGTTTTGACGTTGAGTCCTTCCAATGCAAGGATATCTTCTTTTTGCCTCTGTCACCTAAAAATTACCAAACTGAGATTTGGTAATTAAACTAAAAAATTTACTGAGATCTACCAAATATCTTTTGGGTTTCCCAAGTCTGAACATTACCTTGGAGAGTTTGCAGAATGAGAGGCCATTCTATGTTTTATTAATCTGCAAAGTCTATCCATATTTGCCCATCCCTTGCTTTTCATTTCTTCTCCCACCATCAAGGGTCCTTCAGTTGGAAGGTGGAGGTGAAGCAAATAACACCCCTTCCACACTACTCTCAAACCTTAATAGGTTAAAAAAGCAAGAAGCAGGAAGCTAAGACCCTCCCAGGCTCACTGCTATGGAATCACTTCTAATTTACACTGTCGTTTGTTGCATTCACCGGAGAGCCTTTCTGTGGCAAGTTCAGCCTCATTATTCTCTGGATTGGATAACTAATAGGGTAGAAGTGCAGATGAAATTTATCCAGCTTCAGTCTCAACTATGGAGCATCAAATACTATTTCATAGTAACACATGCAAACTGCCAGCCTACTGAAACCAAAGCACAAGAAAAATTGCACTAAACTCACAGTAAAAACATGTGACTAACCACTACAGTGGTTAGCCAAAGCAGAAGGATTGACTCATGCTAGGCTTTCTTGTAATGCTTCTTGAGGGGAAGAACACAGCTAGGACAAGTTGCCCCCAGTGCTTCCTCTTTGGAGGGAATACTGAACTTTCTGAAATCCATTACATATCACTTTTCCCTGGGAAGCCTTGAACTTGAGTCTGTCTCCCCAGAATGAAAGACTACATCCCAATAGTCTTTGGCTTTCCAGAGCCAAATGGACAAAGTTCTTACAAAAGAGATTCTTAGACTTACAGAATGATTTCTTTAAAAAAAAAAAAAAAAGGTGGACCAAGAATGATAAATTTTGATAGGTATATGATTTGTCTAGAATCATGCTGGTCAACAGAAGAAAGAAACAAAGTAGGGAGGTTTTGGTCTCAAAAGAAGGACCAAGTTCCTGTATAAGCAGAATTAGATGGAGTTCTAACTGGAGCTCACCTGCATAAAATGCCAGATCGTGCACTTAGTACATGAAGAAGAACAATTTTTGCTCTAAACTGTGGACTTGCCAATTTAAAGAATAGGAAAAAAGTCTGGGTGGATGGCTTGACTGGATGATGATTAAGAAATGTTCAGCTGGTTCATCTCTGAAAAGAAATTTTAGCTGATGTGAACCTGCTTTTACCATTCAGTAAGCTTTGATTTGGAATACTGTATATTGTTGTCAAAAAAGGGATTTAAATTAGAATAGATGCAGATAAGTCCACTAGGATGATTTGGGAAACCTGATATTTGAAGCAAACCCTGGTTTGTTTAGCCTAATTAGCCAGAGAGAGGGTTAGAATGAGTTGTTTTAAGTATATTTCAGGGACAAGATAGGGTGATGGAAGGAGAATAATGTTTAAAGAAGGAAGACCATTTAAGTTGTGCCATAGATGATGAATCTGACTGATGGGGAAAAAAATACGTGATGGAAGTTATTGTTATTTTCCAGAGTCCATTCCTTTGTGTGAACTTCTCCCAGAGCACTAACCTTTCTGCCCTAAGAACCACGTGTGTGCTTTGTGTCTCTTGGTGCTTGGGGACTCCAAGATACAGCTTGATTTATAATAGCTACAACTTAATTAGAGACCTGTGGCATCAGCTGTGGCATTGATGTCTCCTTATCATTTCTGTGGCACATCATAGCTGTGATTTTTTTGGTCTTTACCACGGATCTTAATTTTGTTGAAGTTGTTGGGAAGTGGCTTGTGCTGTTTGGTGGAATATGTTGTAGAGTTCCCCTTGATGCCTCTCAAGTAGATTTGTATGTAGCACATGGTAGCCTAAGAGGGCATCAGTCTGGGTGTGATTCCTAGTCCTGTGCTCTCGGTAAAACTTCTCACGTACAAACCAGATCTGAGGAGCCCTTGGGGAAGTGGGCAGAAATATATTTCCTTGATGGAAGCAGCCTACTCCTGCCCGTCCTTTTTCCAAGCTATTCCTCAGACCCAAATAGGGAATGGGCTGCCAACAGGAACAGATATATGCAGAACTAATATTTCTTATGTATGTAATAAATTACATTAAAACCAATTTATGATATTTTTGTGGATTAATGTGTATGTAGAAGTCAGGCCTTGGTATCATTCCCCTCAATTTCATCAAGTGGTTGCATAGATGAGCATTACATTTCACAACTAACAACAATTTTGACCAAATTCTTATGAAACAAGTGTTTGAAAGACCACAGTCAAAAAACAAACAAAAAAACCCACTCCCCAAGGCTTTCCTGAATGGTGATTCATTTCTATACTTACTTTGATGAGCATGTATTCTGCTTTTAATAATGTTCAAGAAAAGGAGATTTTGGGAGGAATTTATTTTGTGGAGATAATGATTCGTCTGTTCATCCAAGCTGGTAGTTAATTCCCAGGAAGTGGATCCATAATACTTAAACTGTAGTCATATAAAATTTAAATTAAAATGACTTTGGGAAACTTAATTCAACATGAGTGACTGTGGGAATATGCTACCCTTAGCTCAAGTCCAGCTGAACTGCATTCTAAAGATTCATTCTTGTTATGAGCATGTGTTCCTGGCATACTCGCAAAGCCACAGATTTGTTATTGTGGCTGACATTTTAATAAATTTACAAGGGTAAACAGGTACAGCCAGTTTTGGTGTGATGTAAGAGCTCAAATACAGGTTATTCATGTTTAACTCAAGCAACAGGAACTGCATTGTATAGACAGTCCTGCAATGACCTTGCTAAGACTCCTCTGTGTCATGTATGGCTTTTTAACTGTATCAAAAGCACCACATTAAATTTATATTTTGAGATGATATGGTAAAGGAGTGTCTGTCTTAAGTTGTGGATGTTACATAGCAGTTCTTGAAAACTGCCTCTGAAGTTTCTGTAGTTTTTATGGATACATGTCTTTTTTTTCCCATGAAGCCTATTTTGCTCACCTTTGAAAGGAAAGTTTCTAGAAGTAGGATGCTGATTCTTTCTCCCGTCTTCAAAAAGTTTGTTCTTTGTTGCCTGTACAGTTTATTTTTTTCCCCAATAAAAAGAAGTGGAGATCATACCCCATTGCTCTTTACATAGCTCCTTTCTTCTCCACTTCTCATACGTTACATTGTTCACAACCCAGAAAAAATGACTTGTGTGTCCCCCCCAGTGGAACAGAGGGATATCATTGCAGAACAGAGAAGAAAGATTGATCGCAGCTCAGTTCCAGCTCTGGACCACCAGTGTGCTGACACAAGGTTGATTTAGAAGGGCACTACAGCAACTATAGATATGTTTGTCTGAACAGAAAGCAGAGAAGGAGACAGCCAAAAACTACCACAGAGAGTAGTGAAATCCCCTCTAGTATTGACCTGCTTAGGTCACAAATCGCTTTGTTTCTGAGAACAGGGTCTGTTGCTTCCTGTCCTAAGACTTTTTGCAGCTAGTTGCAGCGAAAGACAGACTGTCCAGCGCAATCACTTCACTGGTAAAGGAGCAGGTTACTTATCTTCTTTCTCCACTCACCATTACTTGCTGGCTTTCTGTCATCAAGGTCCCAAACTGAGCACAAGTGTAGCAGGGAAGTCTGAGTCATGGAGACTGTTTAACGAGCCCTGCTAATTTTTATCCTTTAGAAACTTTTTCAGATGCATCTAAGTCAACATCTAAAGACACTAAAAAATCCCCCTTAAGATCGATAAGGAATGCTACCGTCTTATGGCAAATATTTCAAAACCCCATGAAATTAAAAGGTAAATACAGGGCAAACATGCTGCATTTTCCCAAAGCTCAGGTTTTCTGCCAAACAATTCAGATGGCCAAATTTTCAACAGCCTTCTGTGACCTGCCTTTTTCATCTGGATTGGAAGCAGAAACTGAGAATTCTCACTCTCCATAAGACTGGAAATAAAGGATCTTCTGCTCTCCAAAGTGCAGTACCCACTGGGTTGTGTGTTTATTTGTGCCCATAGATATCAATCCTAAAATGGGAGTGTGTCTTATAATTTGCATGCATACGATAAGATATGAATTTATTTAGAACTACATTGTCATCTGATGTCGCTCACATATGTAGTCAGCAGTTTTCAACTCAGAGCTCTAGCTGAGAAGGAGCATCTCACTACAACTAAAAAAATATGAAGAAAAAGGAGTGGAACAATGTCAGAAATGTAGAAAGCATTAGAGATAAATGTCAGTATAATAGGCTTGAATATCTGTTGGCAGGTAACAGTGACTTTAATGGAAGTTTGATATAAAGGAAGGTTATGATGTTTCTTGCCTGATTTTTCTGTTCTCCTAGCCAGAAGCGGCAGATGAAAAATGAAGTTGCTCAGCGCTATTAACCATTGATCTTTGTGGATTGTGGAGACATGTTTTACCAGGCTGTTTCAGCTGCAATCCTAAACCAACAGTTTGTTCTGTTGATAAAAACAATTCGAGAATTAGGTAAAACTAACAGTTTAAAAAAATGCACAGTATTTATTTCAAGGTTCCTTTTTGCCCTAATTTCTTTTTGAAAAATAATTCATCTGTCTGGTAAAAGAAGCAAGTAGTTGTCTATGGCAATAGCTAGCTCTTTGACAGCTTCTTGAGCTGCATTGCCCATCCATCACTGAACAGTGACAGTCTGGCCACTGTTGTTCCCTCAGTAACCCCATTTCTCTGCAGTACTTTATAATAGAGCTCCATGTTTCAGATGGATGGTTTGATAATAAATACTGCAGTGATGCTTAGATTGTTCCTAAATTTTCTCTTTCTCTGAAGAAAGGATTCCAGATTTGCAGCCAACAGCTTTTTCTGAAAACAGATACTGCAATCTCTTCCCCCTGCTTTTTTTTCATGGTTGTAACTTTAGCTGAGACTGTACAGGAAAGGAGAAAAGAAAATGTATCTTAAAATCTTTTTTTGATGACTGCTTCCATGTAACAGCTTTCTTCTGCTATGACCACTTATTCCAAGATGCTTTCTGGTTTCTTCAGATCGACCCAATCTGCTGCGTGAGCAATAAAATTTGCAGCAATGGCAGGAAACACAAGAGAAGCTGTGTTTCAAAGTGAGATGGACCTGAGCCATGTATTTTGTAGCACAGCAGTTATTGCAAATGTCCTCTGAAGCTGAACATATTTGAATCTTGTTTTTTATTAATGCCATTTTTACATGGTCTTGTCTGCGTTTAGCTTTTCAATGAAGGCTTCTGACATTTTCTCCCACGTTTCACCTTTTCTAGCTTGTTCTAACTCCATCAAAAGACGGCTATTTCAGCAGGCCACAGTATTGATGTGGCAGATGTGTACAGCATGGTTATTCACTACCTCACCCTTCAGAGCTCTGCCTGGAGAGCACTGGGCAAGCCTGATTTGATAGGTTTGCTGTTGGTTTGAACGTATGCAAATACTTCTGCAAGGGCCAAGTTGCAGAGAATTTGGATACACTGACAGCAAGTTTAGAGATACTTAGGTTCCTGTCTTTCTACAGTGATGTTCAAACCTCAAAAGCTCCCCTTTTACCCATCAAAGAATGGATACATACTGTGGGAGGGGACAATTTTCTTGTGAATAATAATCATTGTTTTACAAGTCATGCTGTTTTTGTTTGAAGGATTTAATTTTGTGACAACCAGAAGGAAATGAAGGAAAGACAGGAGAAGATTCCTAAATATCTATAGCTAGCAGAAAAAGATAAAAGATCGAGGAGATTCCAGTGACATTTCATGTTGAAATAGCTTATGAAATCCAATACATTGCTTATTGTTGTTTATAATTCTTTCTAAATACCTGCCTCTAATCAGTAACTTACTGCTCTTGTCTGTTACAAGCTTGTAAGATACTTTGCAGTTAATCCTTACGAATGGAACTGTGTTAGAAAACTTCATTAAGATTTAGAAATACCAGCTGAGATGGGCAGATTCTTAAACATAGACTGAACACGGGAAAAATATATTAGTAAGATTTTTATTTAAATTGCAGGTGTTTCCATGATACGTAAATATGGGAAACAGGAAGTGCCCACAATCTCACTCTTATCATTTTTGGGTGAAAGATCATTGAGAAATGATCAGTGTTTCTGGTGTCAGTGGCTATCTCAGGTACATCATGCTGTTCCGCTCTGGCTGGCTGTGAATTACAGCAATACTCAGCCATGATTTTAATGAGTATTCTGCATTTGTAGCAGGAAATAATGTTTAATTTTGGTTGTCCGTTGAGGACTTTCCTCTTCAGTATCAAAACTGGTTTGTATTGACAGGGTGTATTTGCTCTTTCAGTAAGGTGGGGCCTGGCTTACTGCTGGAGAACACACATAGTCTTCAAAGTAGGAAAGCAACTATGTGTATGAAACTCTTTCAACAGTACTTAAGGATCAGTACATTGCTGAACAGAGGGGTTTTTGCATATTTATGAAGTTTAAATGTAAGCATAAGTTCTTAATATTTTGCAGAATTAAATACTACAGCAGCTTTTTCCAGCTATACAGAATATAAAAATATGCTTACCTACATCATAAGCTCCTCTGCCCTTACAGTATCTGACAGCAGCTCCTTTAGGTGTAGTGAAGAACAAACAGTGAAGAAAGAAAAACAGTGAAGAAAGCTGTAGTGAGGGAGCTGGCGGAGGTGCTCGCCAAGCCGCTCTCCATCATTTATCAGCAGTCCTGGTTAACGGGGGAGGTCCCGGATGACTGGAGGCTTGCCAATGTGACGCCCATCCACAAGAAGGGCCGGAAGGAGGATCCGGGGAACTACAGGCCTGTCAGCCTGACCTCGGTGCCGGGGAAGATTATGGAGCGGTTCATCTTGAGGGTGCTCACAAGGCATGAGCGGGACAACCAGGGGATCCGGCCCAGCCAGCACGGATTCATGAGAGGCAGGTCCTGCTTGACCAACCTGATCTCCTTCTATGACCAGGTGACCCGCCTAGTGGACGAGGGAAAGGCTGTGGATGTGGTCTACCTGGACTTCAGCAAGGCCTTTGACACTGTCTCCCACAGCATTCTCCTCGAGAAGCTGGCGGCTCACGGCTTAGACAGGTGGACTCTGCGCTGGGTCAAAAACTGGCTGGACGGCCGGGCCCAGAGAGTTGTGGTGAATGGAGTTACATCCAGTTGGCGGCCGGTCACGAACGGTGTTCCCCAGGGCTCAGTACTGGGGCCGGTCTTGTTTAATATCTTTATTGATGATCTGGATGAGGGGATTGAGTGCACCCTCAGTAAGTTTGCAGACGACACCAAGTTGGGCGGGAGTGTTGATCTGCTCGAGGGTAGGAAGGCTCTGCAGAGGGACCTGGACAGGCTGGATCGATGGGCCCAGGCCAACTGTATGAGATTCAACAAGGCCAAGTGCCGGGTCCTGCACTTCGGCCACAACAACCCCATGCAGCGCTACAGGCTTGGGGAAGAGTGGCTGGAAAGCTGCCTGGCGGAAAAGGACCTGGGGGTGTTGGTTGACAGCCGACTGAACATGAGACGGCAGTGTGCCCAGGTGGCCAAGAAGGCCAATGGCATCCTGGCCTGTATCAGAAATAGTGTGGCCAGCAGGAGTAGGGAAGGGATCATGCCCCTGTACTCGGCACTGGTGAGGCCGCACCTTGAATACTGTGTTCAGTTTTGGGCCCCTCACTACAAGAAGGACGTCGAGGTGCTGGAGCGTGTCCAGAGAAGGGCAACGAGGCTGGTGAGGGGTCTGGAGCACAAGTCTTATGAGGAGCAGCTGAGGGAACTGGGACTGTTTAGCCTGGAGAAAAGGAGGCTGAGGGGAGACCTCATCGCTCTCTACAACTCCCTGAAAGGAGGTTGTAGCGAGGTGGGTGTTGGTCTCTTCTCCCAAGTAATTAGCGATAGGACGAGAGGAAATGGCCTCAAGTTGCACCAGGGGAGGTTTAGATTGGATGTAAGGAAAAATGTCTTTACTGAAAGAGTGGTGAAACATTGGAACAGGCTGCCCAGGGAAGCGGTGGAGTCCCCATCCCTGGAGGTATTTAAAAGACGTGTAGATGAGGCGCTTAGGGACATGGTTTAGTGGGCATGGTGGTGTTGGGTCGATGGTTGGACTCGATGATCTTAGAGGTCTTTTCCAACCTCAATGATTCTATGATTCTATGATTCTATGAAATATCTGAGGGTAAATGCTGACTTTCTAGTGGAAAACACTGCAAATGGAATAGCTATTTCCGTGAAGTTATTCCTCAGTGTAAAAAAATTAATGAATGATCTTCATTTCTCTGCTCAGAATAAATTGGTTGATTTCATTATAGCATTGATTCCCATGCCTCCCCCCAACCCCTAATAATCATATTCAAAGTCTCCCAACAGAAACCATATGAGAGGGAATACGGTTTTGTCTTGCCAGCTTGCACTGCAGACAGAACTTTAAGAAATGTGTGGTTAAGTTCATCATTTAATTGGTCAGGAATTTATATTCTGAAGTCCTCCTTAATGCCATTTGATTGCAGTCGTGTGCCAGGTAAATTAAAACAAACAAAAAACCCTAAAGGTATCTCATTATGGCAAATCATAGTTCCCTCTGGATCACGTAAATGAGCTAATACACTACTGTATGCTTCCAAATGTATTTATTAGCAGTTTACTTTCAACATGTTCTTCAGTGAGTTGTTTCTTTTACTAGCCAGCTGTTTAATTATATATTCTCTGTATGTCAGCAAATGTTATCTTCTGTTAACTTAAAATGTTAATGGGTAGCACAGGGTTGATACATCTGTTTGAATTGGCATGAATGTAGGAAAAATCCCATACTGTGCTGGTAGGTTCCTTCACACGACTGTTCCCACTTCTATCGTGCAAACAAACTGTACTAATTTAAAACATTTGCTATTATAACATTCAATCTAGATGAATCATAAAATTGCAGCCTTGAAAAACTGTAATGCCAATGTAGAATGAAATTGATGTAGAATAAAAATAACTTGGGTTGGGTACTCTGTGAACTCTAGATGGTGTTGGAAGCTGTATCTACACTGCTTTAGCAAATGCTGCCTGTGCCTGGACTTGAGTTTGCAAGCCATGCACAAGTGTTGTATCCACCATCCATTCTAGTGCTGCTTGTTCCACTCAACTTTGCATTTCTAATTGTGTGCCCTTCTTGGGACTTGGTCATGCCTCATTTGCCTGCTTTGAATGAAGCTGGTTGCTGTCTGTCTCTCTCCAACAGACCTGATAAAATGGGCTATCAACCGTGTCCACTCTGAGGTTGTCTCCCTGCTGCACTGCAGCCACCGCTGGCAGATGGGTACAACCTCTCACAGGGATGGAGGGGCCCATCTCAGGGGCCTGTGTGAACCAGGAAGTCCCATGGTGAGCGACTTCTCAACTTCTACCCCACCTTTCCTTCTAGGAGGTATGGCAGATATCTTCCTGGGAAGCAATTTCTTTCATTCACCAGTAGCTGCCTCAACTTTGACTGAGTCCAGTCTCTCTTCTAGAAAGTTTTGGTTTTGGAGACAGTCCATCAGCATCCACTGAAAGGACCCTCTTTTCCACTCTAGCATGCAATGACACAGAAAGGAAACTTCTGGATGAGGTAGGTCATGCTCAATGTCAGGTACCTGCCCTGCAGGTACAGCATTTTGCATGTCTGTCACAGTTACCTCAATTGTAGGTTTCCCACAAAAAGCATGAATCCAAAACAATTGGTAGGATGGGCAACCAAATTCCAAA
Organism: Aptenodytes patagonicus; assembly: GCF_965638725.1. Taxonomy (NCBI): domain Eukaryota; kingdom Metazoa; phylum Chordata; class Aves; order Sphenisciformes; family Spheniscidae; genus Aptenodytes; species Aptenodytes patagonicus. The sequence continues at coordinate 52,896,888 of NC_134955.1, read as the reverse complement.
ACCCCCACTTTACTATTTTAAGCACTCTTTGCACAGCTGGATTCAGTCTGAAAATGGTGGTGGAGCTGGGGGGCGAGGGGCATGAAGTCTGTAGTTTGTTGACATTTGCTGACTGGCTTGAGTTTGAAAGGTCCTCTTTTCTCAAAATCAACTGACTGTATATCTTGTCTGCAGACTTCACTGTCAATTATGTATTGTATCGACACTTTGTTATTAAATCAAGCTACCTCTTAATTTACTAGGTAGCTATTTTAGTACTTTATTCTGGTCTGAAGGCTATGTGATGCCTGAAGTCATCATCATTAATGCCTTTTTAATAAAATCAAACACTCCCTCCATGAACCATTCCCACAAAGTGCTTGGTTTTTGTTTTGAATAATTTAGTTTTGCAATATCCAGCCTTATACTGAGACACTTACTCACCTACTTTCAATGAATAATATAAGACCAAAGCTTTTCTCTTCTTTTTCTTTTTTCTTCTCTTCCTTTCCCTTCCTTCCCTTCCCTTCACTTCACTTCCCTTCTCTAAAATCCTGACATAAAAGTAAGTTTTGTCCTGAAATTCTCTACTTGCATTATCGTAATTCTTCTACACATTAGGGCAAATATGATCACAGTTAACTTGTTTCTGCTTTTCAACATCATGCAGTGGTGGCATCTTTGACTTAGTGGAACGCTTGTCCGGCTTCCATTGCCCATCCAAACCAGTTTCTTGCTTGTAGTCTCAAAGAGAGAATTGGAATCATGTTGATGACTTCCTAAGTGCAAAAATACATGGCAGACAATGGACAGTTATTTAACTTGGACAGAGGAAAAGAACTACTAGTGGTAATGATGCTGGTCAATAGGGATTTTAGCAGATGAGGATTCCTGTAACATAAGAGGACCTATAACCAACCTTGTACCACCTAATTCCCTGTCAAGTGTAAATGTAACAATGATTTGAAGGGGACACACACAAAAAGTACTCAACACCTGATGAATCGCAGCAGTTCTTGGGCTTTCCTGACAAAGGAAACTATAGAGGCAGTGAGAGGAGAAGGGTGTCTTTGGGGCTATATACCTTCTTTACATTGCTGTCAAATGAAAACAAAATGAGCAACAGAAGTCATGAATCTAAACTTGCTGCATGACTAAAGCAGTTGAGTCATGACTAAAGCTGTTATGAGACTCCACGTACCAAACTGCCAACATTTAGTAGAAGGCTGAACTGTGTTCCTAACAAATAGCAAAAGCACAAACGTATAGTTGCCAAATATGTCTGGCTTGCAAAGTTCATTCTGTTTTATTCTGGCTGTTTTGTCCCCATCCTGCCCACTCACATCCCCTGTCATCAGTAATCCGTCTGGTGTCTCGAATGATGACAATTCTTTATGACTTCTGAGATAATGAACTCTTCATTAATAGGAAGCTTATTGTGAGAATTTCTTTTATAGAAGACCACTGTGGAAACAACCTGTACATGCCTGCTTCTGCCAGCTTGAACGTAGTCACTTGAGAACCTCCTGGGTGATGGGCAAATGGTGAACTCAAGAATCTATCCAAGGGAAACTGAGATACTTTTTGATCTACAAATGGGTATATTGAAAAAGCAGTTTTTCCCTTGCTCCCTTCATCAAACCTGAGTTCTGGCTTCCATTTCATTTTTTCCTCAATGAGAGTGTGAGATGCTTTTGTCTTTCTCCATTTTTGTATGATACTTTGCAGATTTGGTGCTCTCTTGGTGTTCAGACTGAATTGTGGACAGAATGGTTGAGATGAACAGTCCTAATGGCATGGTCCATGAGGCAGGACAGTATTCTGATGGAAATTAATTCTAAGAGAATTAAAGGTCATTAAAGAACAGTAAGCATGCAGGAAATCCCTTTACTGGCTGCTACTGAACAACTGGATATAGACAGGCATTCCATGGAGAGCAAAATCAAAACCAATGTCTTGAATCCATGAAGTCCAGTATCTTTAAATCATGAAGGGTACTTGCCTGAAGTCAGAAGGCAGTGAACTGAAAGCTAGCTTTATTTTAAGGCAGAAGTGCAAGGTGAGTTTGGCAAACCAAAGAGGAGTTTCACCTTCAGTTCTAAATGGAAGTGTCACACAACATTTATGTTTAGACAAGATGTACCAGATTCAGGTAATGAAAGACCCAGAGGAAAGTCCACATGAATGCGTGGACTTTATGAATGAACCGTGCAGTATGTTTCAAAGGTACATTAAACAAAAATGGTCTGTGACAAGCACATTAAACTGTTCATGTGTGTTCTCACCACAGAAAACAAAGCACAGCCAGTGGCTGGGTGATCCTGTAAAAGCTTTTCTTTTGGTTATAGGTCTTTTTATTAAACCTCTTTTCTTGATAGAAGAGACTGGTAGAAAAAGAATTACTTTGGATAATTTCTATTTACAAAGATTAGGCACTTTTACATATTTTTTTTCTGTGCTGCTTTTTCTGTTTTAGCTCTGATCTACCCCTCTCACTGTCACCTCCAAATTAATTTTGTGCAGTCTTACAGCAAAAACATTGATATTGAAGAAACATTTTCCCTGCAGCCATTTTGAGACTGGCTTACAGAGATACCTCGTGAAAGAGTGCATGAGAAGAGTCTGTGTAAGGGGACCAGGAGTAAAAATGGCTACTGCTCCATACAAGCTGTGTGACGCTAAAAAGTTCCTGCATGCAATGGAGGGAACAGGATTTTCACTGAATAATAATTTGAGGAGTTCCACTTTTCCTGAATTGTTGACTGACAGATTGCAAAGTCTTGGACCTGTTAATTATTAGATTTGTGACTTTCCTTACTGGATAATTCTCAGGCTGTAATTTATGTGTAATGCAATAAATAAGCAGCTGAGTGTGTGAGGTTAGTTATGGGAGTCATGTTCTGTCCTTACGTACATAACATGAGATTTATAGTGTAGCTTGCCACAGAATGCGAGGAAAAGCAGCCATATATGAAATAATTCATTGGAGAATACTTGGGCTAATAGTGATCTTTTCACATGCTACAAACACTACTAGAGGTCAAGACTGCAGCCTGTCCAAAGGAGTGTTCGTCACCAAAAAGTCTCTAGCTAATAGTAGGTATACGTAAACCACCAAATCAAAACAGAGCTGGATTATTTGATGCAAACACTTAAATGTCATCTTTTCTCTTCCTTTCTCTCATCCTACCTACAGCAGAGTGGGGAAATGTTCTGCCTCAGTGATCACAAAAAAATCATTAGAGTAAACACAGCTGCAGCGTGCATGCTATGTGAGCAGAAACACGTGAAGGATGGGGCCCAGATCCTCCTAGACCCTCAGTGTCAAAGATCCTTGAAATCAGGGCCTCCATTTCTCTCAGATGGATGAATATTATTTCTTGACACCCTCACTTTTGGAGTCTATGAAGGTCATGACAGAAATCAAGCTGGGTGGTTCTTCCACATCTGTAATAGCAGGGGATGCTGCGAAATGTGGTCTCTCAAAACCCTGCAACTGAGTTTCATGCTGGACCCATTTTTAGATGGTTTGGAGTTAGGATGAACAGCCACACGGCCCAACACCAGGCAGGCTGTGAGCAAGGAGACAACTGTTTGAGACTGAAAGGGGGAATCTGAGGAATAACATAGTCATTAGAGTGGGAGCTTGCTCTAGGCATTGAGCTTGTTATTCCTGCTTATGCAGGGGACAGGCACGTCTGTGGGTGCACCCATGTTTGTGTGAAAAAATGCAAGAGATATTAGGCGAAACAATCTTTGGTCAAAAAAAAGCCCCTCATACCTCAGTATCACCTTATACCTTGGGAATGGCGGGCCCACCACCACCAGAGCTTCATAAACCTCAAGCTTAAAATCCTGAAGTCTTGTTTCCCTCCCGTGCTATGTGGTGACGACACACAGGCTAGTACCTAACCACGTCACACCAAGACACCAAGCACATTGTGCCTGCAAATACCCCTGGCGAGGATCCCCATTCGCCAAAAGGCTTTAGAGTCATCACTAGCTAGAAGTAACCTCTTACTGAGCCAAATGCGATGTAACAGCTTACAGAACAGGCAGGTTATAACCTCAGGCTGCAATGGCTATAACAGCTATATGATCTGAAATGATCTAGCTCAAGATTTAACTTAATTTTTCATCCATCACTCTTGCACCATACTAAGGCGTTTGTTTTGTGGTGTTTTAGAGGGGAAGCTGCTGATGTCTGACTCACCATTTCCTGCAGCATGTAGGTGTTTCTTGGAGCTCCATCAAACAGTGACCCACCCCGATGCTGCTCACCATGCGATCTGCCTCTGAATCACAGCCACGGCACCAGAGTACTGCTTAAAGCTGGAGCATAAAGGCTATTCATATAGAATAACAAAAGAGGTATCTAGTAACTAAATGCACTTACTGTATGTCTCCTACTTTGTAATATTTTTGCTTTGTTTTTGCACATTGAAAACAAAGGATGGAATTTAATTTCTAGTAGAACCAGGGTTGTTGCAGTGGAGTTGGACTAAAATGAAAATGACCCCAAACATTTGAGTCACTGACTGCAAAACTGAATAGCAGAAAGATTAAATAAATTGTAGAAGGCAAACGAAGCTTTCCCTGCCCATCACTAAAAGTTAAAAGCATTACAATAAGTAATATGGTTGTCATGGTGACTGAGTGTTTGTTTATGGTGAAATACATCAGGCAAAGCTGAAATGTTTTTAATTTAAAGCTCAGATGACAGGGAACCGAGTAGTGTAAGCAAGAGCAGAAATATATTTTTGGTAGATACATGCAAGTAATTATTTTTTCCTATAAAAATTCCTGTCACTGCTCAGTGTTTTTCCTGCCCCCTTCTTATCTTCATTCAAGTTCTGAATATGTTTGTCTTTTGCCAGTGCAAGGAGCCAGCAAGACAGGTTTAAAGGAAGATGGAAATGGGCGCTACTCATAGGCAGACTCCTGGTAGTAAACAGACAATAGGCTCTCTTATAGCAATGTTTTAAAGAGAAGAATAATCCTTTAGTCTGAATGCTGCACTATACATTCTGTGGTCCTGGCACCTGCAAATACATAAGCACTCAGCTGAATAATCTGCAGCGTAGCATTAGTTCAGCATTTTTTTCTCCTGAAATTGTCAGATGACTCAATTGTCTGGGCTCCATAGAGTAAAATTAAGTTTTCTTTGCCTAAAAATAGCAGTCATTAAAAAAAAAAGTTAATGAAATATTCAATTCGCCTGTATTTAAATCGAGAGGAAAATCCTGTTAAGGGAGGAAGTGTCTGATAAACTAGAAGATAGTTTGCCACATGATTACAAATTACTTGCATGTAAGTTACTCTTGTTAAGCTGTAATAGGCCCTACTTCTGCAAGGAGCTTTATGAAACCATCGGGCCGAAGCTGCCCACTTGAATCTGACAGCAAATTTCCCAGTGACTTCAGCGCCTCTGGGCTCAGTGGAAGACTAATGAACAACAGCATCCTCACCTACAGCTGTGTAGCTCCAGATAGTATTTCACGTCCATGGCAAAATATCCAATGGACTTTAACAGGAGATTTTCACGAGGTCTGGGACACAGAGCTCAATTATTTACGTGTTGGAAGCAGGGAATTTGAGAAAGCCTAAAGATGATCATAGACATCACCTTGTCTCTCCTTCTCTCTGTTTCTGTTTAAGGGCAATGAATGTGATAAATGGAGATGAATATCTGAATGATTTGTGTGTAATGACTGCTAGTTTACAGGGGGCTTTTTGGTGATGCTAGTAGTGGGGAAATCAAGTTTATTTTGCATTTAATGATATTTTTAGCAACATACCACTTTATGCTTTATGATTTTAAATGAACTGGTAAAAAATTAGCTAGTAACAATCTTTATAGATTAATAGTCAGGGTAAATCTCATTGAAATCAGTAGTAAGACATGTATTAACTTTAACAGGCATGAGATCAAGACTTTAATGGTACTGACATGAGGTAGGTACCTTTTGAAGATGTCACTTCAAAAGAGGAAAAATGTTTAAAGTTCTCTTTCTGTAAGAGAGGAAAAGATGTGGTTTTAGGTTAAAGCTGAAAAACCTATCAGATGACTTTGCTAAATAATTTCATTTGTTAGATAATCAGATTTGCAGATTCCTATATAGGTTACCAAACTAGTAATTGTTTTCATGGCATTATTAGTAACCACAGCATTATTATTTACAAATTGCATAAAATGAAAATAGATATAAGGGATATGGGAAGTCACTTAATCCACTGGGTTAAGAAGCAGTAAGAATGCTTCTGTCAAAAATGCTTGAATGCAGAAGTATCAACATTTTATAGAGGGTTTTCTTCCTCCATTTTTAAGAGGAATAAAATCCACCACTTTCCTGGGTCCCTGTAGACACCCTTTTAGGAATGCATTGGTTTTCTGAAAGGAGAGCTGGGTGAAACATTTACCATGAAAGTAGCTTTTGGCTGAAATTTCCATCTCCCCACTTCATAATGCTTCTGCAAAATAGTATCAGTTTCACATTTATTGAATTTTCACGAAAACAGTCCTTAGGTATGGGTGAAACTGAAGAGTGACTTTTATTGTTTGGCCTAAGCAGATATGTTAAATCAATGTAGCTCAAATTATTTAAATAGTTCTGTATTTCTTACAACCCAAAGCATGTGCCTTTTAAAACAGTTGAAAGTTCCTCAAGATCTCCATTTTGCAAAGTGCAACATCTTTGAGATGCAAAACTGGGAAGTCATATGCAATTAGATTAAGGCTAAAATTCATCCAAATAGAAATACTTGATGTGAAGGCTTGGTTTCAGTGAGAGCTGCAAGTATTCAGCCCTTGGGATGGGAGCAAGGAGACCTGTGTGAGCATTTGTATCTGGAAAACTTTTGAGATGGCTTTCTTGGGAGGTGACTTGGAAGTCAACAGACCTGAGACCTAATACTAGTTCTACTACTGGCTACCTGTAGTACAGGCAGCACAGATACAGGTAAACATGGTAAACAGCACAGACATCTGCTTTCTTCCACTGGCCTTACTCTTGAAGCAGAAGAAATACTTGCAGTAATGAAAAGTTCGTTCTCTCTTCTTGGTCCTAATAGTTCTCAATGATGTCATGGGCTCTGTCATGAGGATATTTGGTCTCCTAGAAGGTGGACTAAGATCCTCTCACACATCTCTCATAGTCCATAAACCCCCCTATTGCACTGGGCAGGAGTTGCATGCACATTTTTGGGAGCACTACGGTTCATTTTTTCCATCCTTTATAGGTTTCACCTCGTGTTCATCACTGTAATATTTCAGCATATTATGCATCTCCCAATCAGGTGCCACTGTGGAGAAAAGAAATGGTCACATAAATATAGTTTTCTTTGTGTTTTGCTGCATTTAAAGCTGCTATTTTGTTCTTACCATTTAATTTCATTATATAATTCAGATCTGAAACACTAGCTTGCAAGTTTCCACTGGCGTGTGTTAAAAGGGTATCTGATTTCCCATCTGTTTCACCCGCCTGCTTTATAACTGTTCAACAGAAACAGAAAATTAAGGATACAGATTTTCAGCCCAATGGCAGGGAGAAAGCTAAAACACTAAATGTGCCAAGGCTTCTTTGCTTATGTGAAATCAGGCATGTCCTGCCTGTCGGCATGGGCTGGGGTCTGGAGCAGCTGCGAGTCACCTGCTCAGCCTCCAGCCCCGCACAATTACTTACCCTGCACAGCCGGCGCTAACAAGTTGTGACGGAAGGGTCACAGGTGAAACAGGAGACCTTTTTTTCCTAATCCAGGGTAAATTACCTTTCCAATAACATATGGGCGCAACCTTCAGGGCATCAGGGTTTAACCACGAAAGTTAGGTTATTCAGAATGCAGAAATTACAGAAGCGATGACACACAATTCATTCAAATAAGCGCTTGTTTTCTAAGAAGGATGAATACTGCACCTCTGTTGGAGCCCAGCTGGAGTTCTGGACACTTGTGAAAATCAGACTTTTTATGCCTAAAGATCAACCACAAACCAAAGCCAGGCATATTAAGCTCAAATGCCTCTTTGTAAAGAAATGAAAAAAATAGTCTGGAATTTCAACAACTCATGAATGAGATTTTTCTTTTGATGGAATCCTTCAGTAATTTTTGTTGGTGGTTTTCTGCCTCAGACCTAAATTAAGGATGATTGTAGTTAAGCTTGACTAGATGTCATCTGGCTACTCTCTAAAAGGCAAATAAGACCCATAAAAATTGTTAGCACATGTACAAAACACAATTCTAAATGCTAAAAAGGCTCCTACTAGCACCAGATAGCCTTTGTTCAAACACTGTTTTTTTCTTGATGAGTTTTTGCTGTGTTAAGGAATGATCCCTTAGCCTTTTTATTCTGAAGAATACTGGTGCAGAAAGGCATAGTATTTCTCAGTAATTTCAGAATGTTTGAGCTCTTCAATATCTTTAACGTATTCTTTTGGCAGCAGTTAATGCTTAGGCGAGGCCTGTTTTCTTATTTATTGAATATTCCTTTCATAATACTAAATGTTACAGCACAGGGAGTTTCATAATCTTGTGTGGTGTTTATCTGTACCTAGACAATCCCAGACCATCTGCCAGGATTGCTTTTCCTTGATTATGGATCAGAACAATTATAGTGACAATGAATAATTATTTTCCATGATAAACCAGGAGGTGGATGACTCAAAAGATTAGTAATGTCTAGAAAACAAGCCTTTGATTTGCAGTTCACTGGTTCAAATGCAGCTTGAGCCATGATGGACCAGAAATCAGGCCCAACTAATTCTTGGGGTACCATATGGAATAAGCTTGGTCATATTATTTTGGCTGTTGTGGCACTTTATGAGAAAGTGTGGAAGAATGAGAAAAGAGCCAACAACCTCAGGACAGATTCAAAATCAAGTTAAGACAGATAAAACAATTTGAGGAAGAATTATGTATACCTATCTCTGTTCATCATTTGCTCTCTCCTGTTCTTTAATTGAATGTATTAACTTGCTGGGGCATGGGTGATATGCAACTCACCATCAGACAAATATGTACCAAGACCTCCCCCCACCCTGCAAATTATGATGTTTTACTGAGTAAGAATAGATTTAGGGGTTTTTATTAGCTGTCTTAGCAGAAAGGTTGTGAAAATAGCAGGACATGGAGAGTGGACTCTCCGTTATAGTGAGTTAAAGCTGCCCTGAGCCTGCACTTGTCCTGGGAGATGGGCAGACTAGAATACAGTCCTAACGTGGGCACCCAAAAATGCCTTTACCCTGAGCTCTCCACACCTATGAGAGCTGCAGAAAGAAAAGAACTGTGAATATAGCCGGCTGGAGTTGCAGTGTTGCTGCAGGGGGAAAGCACTGGGCTGGGCAAATGCCTGCCTTGGCAGGAAGGGTTGCCTGATATTGTTGTACTTCAGGAATTAGATGTCGTGCATTGCTCTCTTTATCTCCTTTATTTTTTTTTTCTTTCCTCCCTTTAGGATAATATTGTTAAGCCAATTGATTCGCTTGCCTAAGAGAAAGTCAAGGCAGAAAATTGAGTTTTGTTTTCCCTGGGTTTCTGAACAGATTCTCCAGCTGGCATTTTATTAGTGATCCCTTTAAATTTGAACCCAACCCTTGTTGCTGTCAATCAGTGGTTGGCAGAAAGATTGCAATAATAACATTAAACATCTAGCTCCATGGCAGTAATATGATGCATTAAGGAGAGGACTGCTCCTAGTGGCCATGGAAAAATGTCCAGTATTTAAGTGTCTCTCCTGGCACACATGGGAACCAGGCAACCAGGCCGAGACTGCATCTGCTGAGGACCATTAGCAAAGCAGCTGAAATACAAGCGTAATAGAAGAGGCAGTGGGAAATCAGTCCTTGCAAATGGTTATGGAAATAATAACTATTTATACACTTAATGTATAAGCTTTCATCTGCATGTCTCAAATGCTTTTATAAACACCGATGAATTAAGTTTCAGTGCACCCTTGTGAGATGTTTTGCTCCCATTTTGCTCCCATAATTAATGTGTAAATAAATGCACAGGGAGCTGAAGAGATCTGGCAATAGGAGCGCTGTAGGTTTATGTGATATAGTATAAAAATAAGTCCTAATGGTCCCAGCTCCCTGCACCACAGCCTTGGGCTTCCAAGGGCATCAGTTAATACACTCAGGGCTTGTCAGATTGTTCAGCTGCCCTTCTCATAAAGGATGGAAAGAAACAAGGGAAATTATTAGAATTTCTGTGCAACAATTACAGATTATATTCCCATCGATTAACTGCTGGCTAGCTAGGTGCATTTGTTTTCCTGGTTACTTAAAGAGATGTTTCCCCATGCACGATGATCTGTCTCCCCTATTAAAAATACAGGCAGAGATACCCCTCTGAAATTGTTTGAAAACTATGCAAAGGTTAGAGAGAATTATTATATATAATGACCAGCAATATCAACAGGGAGTATGGAAAGAAAAGACTCAGAGCTTTATACTGAACTCCTTTCTTCTTGAATTCTCACTGGGTCCAATGGATTTCAGGTTTTGAATAGCTACAGAAAAGATGTATTATAGGATGTCTCTTTTTTGATCTAGCAAACAGGACAAGTTCTTATTCTTTGAAAAAATTAACTCTGAGTAAAACCAAAATCAGCTGTCTTCCTGTAATCAAACTCTCTTTTCCCTTTAATGATTGCTGTATATGTAAGGAAACTGTTATATCTTCTGGTTTTGATTTTTGGTTCAAAGCTCTGGTTCACTAACAGGTGCTTTCCCCATCCTTTTGAATCGTTTTGTAGAGGAGACTTTGAAACAAGCTAAAATCCAGTTGGAGCAAATAACTGGCTTTGGTAAAAGCAAAAAATGTTGCTACCTTTTTCATTTTTTTTTTTAAAGTCAAACTTCAAAAGATCTTTTTCATATAAAAGCAAGTTTAAAAAGTTGGTAATTTTACAGAGAGAGAAATGTACTTCGTATGTGGTTTCCTTTGTTCCCTCTACTGTTGTTGAAGGTTTTGTACTTTATCACCTTACCTGCTGCAGTTCAGGGTTGCTGTCGCTCCAGAACAGCTCTTTGAAAGACAGGTCTGATTCCCCATGCCCTTACTCTAGCCTTAACTCGCCTGCTGTTTCCCTGATTTCGGGAGACTATTCCTGATTTACATCAATGGGGAAGGAGGAGTGCCTGGAAATGACAGCAGGGGGTTGGAGGTATGGCAGGCAGCTCGGGAGCCCTTAAAAACAGCTCTGCATCTCACTGACAGCCTTCACTTTCTGTTGATTCTGGGCTTCAGTCCTAATCACGTAGAGCCTATCTTTAGTGTGTAGATAATTAACAACAATAAGCACCGACTTCTGTATGAGAGGTGAAGCCCAGCCTTCCGCACAAGTAGCTTTGGTTACAGTACATGGGGAGAGAGAAATTCCAACATGCACAGTTTGCATTGCACTGGCTTTCTCTCTTCTTCCTTCTAGAAAGGCAGGGATGATGTTAATAATTTTATTTTTAATTTTATTTTTCTTCAGTTCCACTTTCAAAATATTAGCTGCTCCTACACCCTTAAAAGCTTTATCAAACCTACAGACATACATAAATCTGCTTCTAGAAATTTGAAATGTCTTTTGGGGGAGATTGTCAAAAGCATATAAAGGATTTAGGAGCACAAATTATTGGACTTTTGAAATGTTTGTCTCCTGTTTTAACCCTTTTTACCTATACATCTGATGGTTTTATACATGGCAGTACTTTTGTTTCTGTTTCTTCATAGCTTGGCAGACTGGCCACTGAGAGCGCTGTCAGTCAGCTCAGACGAAGGCACGTATGACAGACTTGTTAGTGTGTTTGAAACTTTGACCCATCCCAAATCTTTCATATTTTAATCTTTTTCCACTCCTTTACTCACTCATGCCACTGAATACTTTCCTTGACTCTCTCTTCTTCAGCTGTGAGAGCCACTGTCACGGGTACAAGGTTTAAAAAATAAGCTCTTAGCTTGCTGTGTTAAGTGATGTATTAGTAAGCAGGATTTACTTGATAAGATATACGCTCATTACATGTTTAACTGGAGAGAATGGTTGGACTGGCCTCACGTCATTCTTCTTTGAATACCCCCAGCGCAGATCCCTCAGTTACCATGTCTCCGTATTTCTATCTGCTTCTCCATGCTGAAATATTCTCTCATAGCCAGTTGTGTCACTTGGATGAAAAGCTGTCATTCAGGGAGAAACTGGGGGATGGACAGTGAAGGACTTCAACCATTCAAAGTCAGCTTACCTTCATCATTTCTGTAAACTGAACTAGTTCTGAATGAAAGTAGCCTTGTGAAGTTGGCATCGTAGGTAAGTAGCGCTGCGGCACTGCTTGAACACACTCCTTCAGTCAAGTAAACTATCCTGAATACAGAGCACTTCCCAACATGGGTCACAGGTTTTCCAGACATAGGCCAAGAGATTAAAGTTTAATCCAGGGGAGGCTCCCATTTAACTGTATGTTAATAAAATACACCCTCAGCACTGACAGGGATAAACAACGCCCAGCACTGCCTGCAGGGTAATTAGGCTTTATATGATACCATGCATAAGCTGAAGAAGTTTCCTAATTAGTACATTTCATACACACAATTAGAAATATAATGTGAACCTGAAAAAGAAACTGATTGAAAAATCCTTCTCGTGGCTGGAGCTTGGTGGGAAGTTTTCTCCAGCTCAGAGTGGCAGTAGCTGGTCAGTCTATGTTTCATGTCTTCACGGTTTCCTCCATGGCTGTGTAGGATGGGGTCACAGCCTTGGATCTCTTTTGTCTTACAGTTTCCCTGCTAGGGAAAGGACCTAGAGCATTAACAATGTCCTTGAGTTCACCTGCTTTCTCCATCTTTTTTTTGGAGTTCTGCCTGTGGGTATTTTATTAAAGGTTTAAGGTTGTTAGAGGGGTTTGGTGACATGTCTTATGGTGTGTGGGAGTAAGGGGGAATAGGTACTCCATGGATGTTTCTGCGCCTCCCGCTGTGCAGTCAAGTTTTTGGAGCTCATATGTTCTCTTCTGGTCTTACATTTCTACTGTCCCAGTATCTTTTTAATTGACATGGAAAGGTTTTCACATGTTCATGTGTCACAGAAAGCTGTTTTTGAAAGTAGAATTTTTAAAGGGGTTTCAGGAGTCTGAAAGGGAGAAAACAAACAGAAAAGGGGATGTGAATGGCAAAATGTACAGCTAAGGCAATTTTAGATAGCAGGCACAAGCCTTTCTGAGATGCCACGATACAGGGGAAGCTTGTGTTAAAATAAAGTGCCCAGGGTAATAAAGAAAACAACAATTTCTCAATTCATTGTAGGAACTGGACTTCCAAGGAAGTAAAGTAATTGAAATCAGACACTATTAGCCAGAAGGGAAAGCATAAATCACTAGCTGGAGGAAAACGAAATGACAAATGGATGGGAGTGCTGGGGAATAGACACTAGTACAGCTAAAATGACAACAAAAGATAAAATCTATAGTTGTTCTACAGAGCCAGGTTTTATGGGTGGAGAGAAATAAGATATCCTGGTTTACTTATTTTTAATAATTTGGACAGTTGATTTCTGACTACACACTTGCTACTTTTATTTTGCTAGTGGTTACTCACAATTGTGGACAGATCATGGAGAACATATTTGGAAAGCCTCTTCTGATGTCAATGGAGTTTCCTGGATTTGATAAGCAATGTGTATACCTGCATAACCACCAGTATTTTCTATACATATAATAATTTCATTCTGTTGAAGATAGTGGACAGTTTGCAGTAGATTCAATTGTTGTGTGCTCCAGACTTACATCTATACTTCAAGCTGGGACTCTTTTTCATGGAAACTGGACTCCAGACTTTTTAACTGCTTTTAATCTGACATGATTTCAGTTTAGATTGCAAAAAGCCTTTTATGATAAGGAAACATGAAGTAACAGAAGGCAAACTTCTTCCCAAAGGTAATTCTTACCTACAGACTGCAGTATTTGTACGTAAATCTGTAAATCTGACACGCTGTAGTTGTTTCACCAAAAAACACCCAAATCCCAAACCCAACAATATCCATACGTTTAAAGGGCTTTATTTAGATACGGAAAGGCTGACCTGACACAGCACAGCACTTTCTACTAAAAGTTTTTTTCTCTAACATGTTTTAAACACAATTTCACATAAAAGTAAATACTTAACCTTTTGTTTCCTTCACAGGAGCCTGCATAAAGCATTTAGCATATACTTCAGAATCCTTCACTGTGCATATTCTCCTGAATCTCAGGTGAATATCTCATTTAATCCACAGCCAGGAATCTTACTGGGGTGTGGTGGGTTGACCTTGGCTGGATGCCAGGTGCCCACCAAGCCGCTCTATCATTCCCCTCCCCAGCTGGGCAGGGGAGAGAAAATATAATGAAATACTTGTGGGTCGAGATAAGGGCAAGGAGAGATCGCTCAGCAATTATCATCACGGGCAAAACAGACTCTACTTGGGGAAATTAGTTTAATTTATTACCAATCAAAATCAGAGTAGGATCATGAGAAAATAAAAACTAAATCTTAAAACACCTTCCCCCCACCCCTCCCTTCTTCCTGGGCTCAACTTCACTCCTGATTTCTCTACCTCTTCCCCGCAGCATCGCAGGAGGACGGGGTACGGGGGTTGCGGTCAGTTCATCACACGTTGTCTTTGCCGCTCCTTCCTCTTCAGGGGGAGGACTCCTCACACTCTTCCCCTGCTCCAGAGTGGGGTCCCTCCCACGGGAGACAGTTCTCCACGAACATGGGTCCTTCCCACAGGCTGCAGTTCTTCATGAACTGCTCCAGCATGGGTCCCTTCCACGGGGTGCAGTCCTTCAGGAACAGACTGCTCCAGCTTGGGTCCCCCATGGGGTCACAAGTCCTGCCAGCAAACCTGCTCCAGCGTGGGCTCCTCTTTCCACAGGTCCACAGGTCCTGCCAGGAGCCTGCTCCAGCGTGGGCTCTCCACAGCCTCCTTCAGGTGCATCCACCTCCTCCGGCATGGGGTCCTCCATGGGCTGCAGGTGGATATCTGCTCCACTGTGGATCTCCATGGGCTGCAGGGGGACAGCCTGCCTCACCATGGTCTTCACCACGGGCTGCAGGGGAATCTCTGCTCCGGTGCCTGGAGCACCTCCTGCCCCTCCTTCTCCACTGACCTTGGTGTCTGCAGAGTTGTTGCTCTCACATATTCTCACTCCTCTCCTCCGGCTGCTGTTCCGCAGCATTTTTTTTTTTCCCTTCTTAAATACGTTATCCCAGAGGCGCTACCACCCTCGCTGATGGGCTCGGCCTTGCCCAGCGGCGGGTCTGTCTTGGAGCCGGCTGGCATTGGCTCTGTCGGACATAGGGGAAGCTTCTAGCAGCTTCTCACAGAAACCACCCCTGTAGCCCCCCTGCCACTACCAAAACCTTGCCATGCAAACCCAATACATGGGGAAACCAGCTCATCTATGCTTTGGACCTCTGACTTCTGCTGTAACTATTCAATCTGTCTTTCTGTTTCTGTGTGTGACATTTTCTGCCCTTTCATTCATTCCAAATAGGTTTTCCCTTTAACCTTGTGGTACCAAAACATTTCATTGTATTTGAAAGTAATGGCATCTGGTAATTGGCGATGCACCAAGTGGTAAAGGGCACCTCAGTAATTTACTTGAATGCTGTCTGCATGAAAGCTGAAATAATTTGATTCTTCAGCAAATTTGTATGAGCATACTAACAGTATCTTCCAAGCCATTAGTGTAAAGAGGCTGATCGCAGGCTGCCTTGGCTCTGCACTTTTCCTTTAACTCTTTTAGTTAAAAATAATAATCAACACCTATTGATAAGGAGGAGAAGTAGTAACGGTTTAAAGGGGTTTGGAAGGATTTTTCATAGTTGTTTTTGTTGGCTAGGTTATACAGTAACATTACTGTAACTCTACATTTCAATATTTAATTAAAAATAGTCAGGAGCTTTTAGGGTTATGAATAATTTTCTGTCTATACATTTGAAGGTTCAAAATGTTTCACATGATGAAATTGTAGTTTTCTGGCCAATCCTAAGTATTACCTGTATGCACACGTGGCAGAGGAAGAAAATGAAGTATAAATATACATTTGTGTGTGGATATGAGTGGATACAAAAGGGAGTGTGTACAAGCATCATTGTGGATTAAAAGGCAATGTAAGCCATGGGGCTGTGTACAGGGCTGAGAGTTAGAAATTAAAAAGTATATGATGCTTGAACAAAATTATTCAAATATATGATTGACCGTATGACTTTACATGAATTGTCTAGTGTGTCTTAATTTTCCCCTTCTTCAAAATGGAAATGATGAATTCATTCTGTGGAGCATTTTGAGGTCTTTAAATATTTGTTCCAGGCAAGGAGGGACAGGCAGAACAGGGAGTCTTGCTAGCTGCTACTATTTTCTTCTGTTGATATAAAAATGTAAAGACTCATTTTGACCAAGTCTATCATTTTCAAATTAGTCTTGTTTACCTTAGTAGGCATTACTATCTAATCATTATCAAAACATAATCTAAGTATATGTATTTTGTTAAGTTACAGGTGAGAATTATTTGCCTAAACAGAAAAAGAAGGGAGTAAGGAGAGAGGCACAGGTACATGAACATGAAGTGACTTGCATAATGATCTGGCTGAGAACCCCCACCAGAAATAGAAGAGCTTTCTAGATATATATTTTGATATGTAGTGCTTTTTTTTTGTCTACTATTTCTCATTCAGAACAATTCTTACTCATTTGCATGTCATTATACAATGCTGATGGGCTTCTTAGTGACAAGAATTGCATAAGTCTACAGGTTCAGCGATAGTTCAGCTACACAGATAGATGTTCATCCATTCTTAATGGCATTAGTTTGGGTGACATTTGGCTTTCAGTGCACATTATTCATGCTCAGTTATGGTGGAATAGATAAAGAATTGGAAGACACAGTCACATCCGTGTTCCTGAATTAGGAGTCATTGTGTCATACTTATAGAGACTGAAGTGTCATCCAAGTGAATTAATTATAACAATCTGTTTTCCAATTCAATCTGGCAATTATTCCCTTTTCAGAATAGTCAGCTTTGATTTTGTTTACAGATTTTGTACAAAATTTGCAACAGACCCATAACCATGTCACCAATTCACTGCCTCTTCGAGGGTATAGGGAGACAGCTGTGCAACTGTGGAGGTTACAGCAGCATTGAGCCTGGAGAGGGGGTCTCCATTGTCTGCCATTGCCTGAGAGCATCAGGGCAAGTCTACCTAAGTCACGGCTCAAATTTCTGAATATGGATAACGAATGAGGTACCCCAAATGACTCTGGTTCTCAGTCTTTCCAGTTCTGAAACCTTAATCTGTCTGTCTATAGTGCGTAAGATCTACTTTGTGGAAGAGATAGTTTAATTGTTTTTCATAAAGCATTTTGATCCATTCATGTTGGAATCTATAGGGCAAAAAAAGCTGAACGTGGCTCGTGTCTGTCAATGTGGATGTATGGAAATAGTAACATCATTTGTTAGACTGAAGTTCCTTTTTAAACTCATAACAGTGTCTTGTAATGTTTGTTGCTATGAGACTTGTCTTCAGACTGCAGCTGAATTTCACACATGCTGCTGGGGTGCCTTTATCCTCAGCTCCCTTAGAATTACATACTTCTGTGCTAATACTTTTTTGGCCTCCACATCACAACTTTAAAACAACTCTGACCCTTTGGACATTTTAAGGTTAATATCAGCTATATTTTTTCCTTCTATAAACCTAAATATAGTAAGATATAACAATCATTAACACACTTTTCCATTAGTGGGTTATCTCCAAATTAATCCTACAAATAACTAGTACTAAACCTTGATGTACTTGAGTACATCAGAGCATGAATAAACAGGATCTGGATTTACATCTCATTACAGCAAGTCTGAAACTGGCTCTTATACTTCTTTAATGTCCAGCATAGTTTAACTAATGGCGGTCTCGAATCAAATGTTGGATGGATGTGTGCATACGGGTGCACGTGTATGAAACTACATTACTTCTATCAAAAGATATTTCACTGGATTTTTCAAGAGGAGTGAAGAGCTGCAGGTTGAGGGAGGAATTTTTTTTAATTGAAACATGTTAGTGTCTCATGGTTGTTCAATGAATGAATCCATCATGATAGTGCTGTCTCCAGGGAAACTTTGAAAGCTATTACCTAGAAACTCAATGAAGATCAATTATCTCCTACCACCTGCACATGTGCAATACGTTTAAAGAATGGCAACTGCATGTAATGGAAATAGTGGCAAAGACAGTTTTTTTTCTCCTTCAGTATATCAGTCATAGTAATCAGCTGCTTCTTTCTGTGTCCTAATAGATGAATTATGAGGAGAAAGCGCTTTGAATACAAGGAGAGATGTCTTGGCAGCATACGTCCCTTTGCCATATGATGTTGAAGTATCTTTACAAAAGGTAGGTCTTTCTCTGTGCCAGTGTGCCATCAAGAGCAATCTCAAGGCGAAGAAGGTCCCTTACTAGCTAGGTTCCTACCACAGAGCAAACTTTCTCTGATGGCTCAGCTGAAAGCTGTATCTTGGGTTTGCTTAATCAGCAAGCGCTGCTAATTGCCAGCAATGGCAAAGCACGGAGAGATTCAGAGCCCTCCCTTCAGCACTGTAAGAGAAGAAAAGATTTTTACAGGTGAAGGAACAGCATAAACTGCTGCAGAAGTGATTCCTTTAATGACTCATGGATCTAATTATTATTGTTATTAATGATGATACAGTGCTTAGAGCCATTAGTACAAATCTTAAATAAATGCAGTGCAAGCACTTTTTTAAAGCCTGGAATTACACAGTCTGAGGGATATTCATAACTAGAAAGCTGCATTATAAAACTGTGCACTATGATTGTTATATCAGTTAATTCTGCTGAATTTGCCTCATTTCTGGATTTGCTTATAAATCTTAATTAGCCACTGTGGAATTGAAAGCAAGTAAGAGATTACAGAAAACACAACAAAAGGTTTAGATAAAATCTGCTAAATTGTGAGAATGAATTCTGTCACTTATCAAGAATAATAAATGAATTGACTTTAGGTCTTACCACAGCCATAGTACAAAAGCATGTTTTAGTCTTGGTTTTTAATATTCAGAGCAAGTTGGCTTTGTATTTGAATGGAAGCAAGGACCTAAGAATGTAGATTCTTATGGAGATATATTTCAATATATATAAGGCAAGGAAGCTGTGCGTTTGGCAATGATGTCCTACGTCCTCTGAAGTTAGATGCAAAAGTGTCTTCAAAAATCATTTGCTTATTTAAAATGCAGACGGCTTTGCCACTTTCAGCACTGAAGTGTTATATACACTACCAAGTAAATATATAGTAACTAGTTCCTTTGAAAGTTTTGGGGTGTTGATAAGAAAAAACCCATCACCAATGAAGAGATCAGCAAAGTAACTGAAGAAATGCTCATCCTCAACAGAACTGGAAACCATTCGCTATATTCAGGGCAGCTATCTGGATACCAGCACACACCCCACTCCTCACATCCAGTGGAAACAAGCAGTCTAAGAGAAAACCTGATAGCCCAAGGGGAACCAGCAGCTGCCAGTACCACCAGGCAAATGGAAAGTCAGAGAATGAGTGAGAGGCCTGGAAACCCCCCGTGCTCTTTGATTCTGAAATGCCTCAGCCCCCCTGGATGTTAGCTTATAATGTATTATAAAAAATACCTCATAGCTCTAAAATAATCTGTTTCTCCTGCTATCTCCTATTATAAATAGTCATAGTTATAGATCACCCATTGCACATAATAAGCCTCATGATCTTTTTTCTTTCCTGTCCTTGGTATTGAGTTACGGAATTTCAGCAGTAGTGGCTGTAGCTGCAATACTGAGGGAGCAGCAGGAATGAAACCTCTCCAAGGCACAGCCTGTTCTCCCCTTCATGTTGCAAAGAGCAGATAAAACACACTCCCATGCTAGCTGTGCAGGAGAAGGGACAGCTTTAGCTCCTACAGCTACCCTAGAAAATCTTTGCTTGTATTCAGGATAAATGGTGAGGATTCACCGACTCAAGGGCCAGCACAGCCTGTCCTGCTTATCTAGTTTGCAGCCTTGTACGCAGAATATTTACTGGAAAAAATGGATTATAGATTTTTTGAAACCATCTTGCATCACTTTAGAGACTCCAAGTGACAGTGCTGCTGCCTAGGGAACTTACTGATGTATAAACACCTCTGTCACAAGGAAACTTGGCCTTTTTCATATATGACTGTCAAACCGCATCTTCTAAGCCACTTGGTCCTGCGATGCCTTTCTGGCTAGCCAGGCAGAGAAGCTGCCTCCTGTCTGTCGTGGTTTCGGCTGGGATTGAGTTAATTTCCTTCCTAGTAGCTGGTACAGTGCTGTGTTTTGGATTTAGGATGAGAACAAAGTTGATAACGCACCGATGTTTTAGTTGTTGCTAGGTAATGCTCACACTAGCCAAGGACTTTTCAGTTTCCCATGCTCTACCGACTGAGAAGGCTGGAGGTGCACAAGAAGCTGGGAGGGGGCACAGCCAAACTGGCCAAAGGGACATTCCATACCATGTGACGTCATGCTCAGTACGTAAACTGGGGAAAACTGGCCGGGGGGGCCGCTGCTCGGGGACTGGCTGGGCATCGGTCGGCGGGTGGTGAGCAATTGCATCATGCATCACTTGCTTTGTATATTCTTTTATTGTTGTTGTTATTATTTTATTTTATTTCAATTATTGAAATGTTCTTATCTCAACCCACGAGTTTTCTCACTTTTCTGATTCTCTCCCCCATCCCACCGGGGGGGGGACTGAGCAAGTGGCTGTGTGGTGCTCAGTCACCGGCTGGGGTTAAACCATGACACTGTCACACACATGTTTTCAATGTCTAAATGCGTAAGGAAGTGATCAAATTACTCCTCAGCCTTCTTTTTGGGTAATCAAATATATTGAATCCTTGCAACATGCAATATGGTTTTCTAGCCCCTGGATAATTTTTGTGAAATTTAGACTGTATAGCAGAAAGCAATTCACATCTTTTAAAACCTGACACGCACGTAAGATTTTATTATACAAAACAAGCAGCAGAGATGGGCTCATCTGTGCTTCGCTACCAATAAATTAAAATCTCTCTGTTCACTGGTGTATTGCCAAAATGTCATAGCTGTTGAACATACCATTTATTTAACCTTAGTGTTGCTCATTAGACTTGCTCTCTCTAGGAATTACTCTGCCATAGTTAGTGGTACTAACAAAGATTTGGATTATACCTCACGTATCAATTTCCAGTCAAACCAAGAGGAACTGGATTATTTCACAGGTATGCCTTCTCTTGTGTTACTAATGCAGACTTAGACTTTAGCCTTTTTTACCTGAAAGGTCAGTAATTTAGTAATGATGTCAACTCTTTTGGCTCTTTTCTTATTAACTCATTAATATAACAAAGGGCATCTTTATCCAGAATGGTTATTATGGAATATATGTTATGCCCATCTGTTACAGTAGGATATCGAGAGCCTAGAGAGGATGATTCATAATTCTGAGGCAAAGTCCTACGGATAGTATAGAGCATGGTGGCAGATGGAAAAAGATGGATCCGAGCAGATGGATCTGGGTGTGGTTCATGTCGCACATACTGGTTTACGCTGGGGCAGAGCACCGGGGCTAATTTCTTGCCAGCAGGAACAGCCTGCAATGTGGCACTTGGAGCAATCACCAGCGATTACCAAAATAACTCCGCTGAGAAGGCAGGCGTGCTCACAGCGCTGCATATCCTGGCCCGAGTACTGGCAGCACAGCTGCACAGGAATAGCCAAGGGCAGTATTTTACTTCCAGAACAGTATGCCAGAGTGACAAACTACATATAACGTGTTCAGGTATGACTGCTGATGGTGTCTAGGTTTATTTTGGATTGACTGATAGGGCTTCCCAGACGCCCACAGTTGCTAGTCAAAAAAGTCATTCTGCAGTGACAGTGAGGTGACAAGCACATTGACGGCAGAACGTACTGTACCGTATCATCTGCTGAAATGGTGATTAGTACAGGAATGCCAGAATTTGCATGAAGAAGGCAGCTCTTGCTAATGCTAAAAATTACGGTTAGATTTGCAATACAGTAATTTCAAAACAATGTAGTAATACTTGAGATGCTCCAAAAAAGCAGCCTAACCAAATGAAACCTTTAGCAATGACACTGTCTTGGAAAAGTGAATCACACATAAATACTATTTTCTATTTAAAATCTGAACTTGTCGTTACTAATATCACAAGTGCTACTCATTCTATGAAATAGGATGTAGCCCAGATCTCACCAAAGTCACTAGGAATCTTTCCTCACAGTCTGACGGGAGCTAGCTTATGCCTTTCGCATTGATACTGATTTCGGGAAGGAAGTTGCTCCATGAAAAAAGCATTTACAAGCTGAGCCAAGATGATGAGAAAGAGAAATAAGTACTATACCTTACTACAGTTATCATTAATCACTTCTCTAACCTGATTTCTGTTCAATTCACAAATTGCACTAAGTCTGGGTTTGAGAAGGAAATACTCCCGATGTACCCTCTGCAGGGGGTTTCAGGCAAATTCAGTTCTGGGTAACGGTGTAAGTTTCCAGCAAGCCCACTTAATTGAGTCTTTTCACTTAGAACTACATTTTCTTGCTTTCCTTTGATCTGCAGGTGGGAACTATCGAAATTCATCAAGTATATTTTAATCAATAGTGGGGTTTGGCAGTACAAATATGTGAATGGTCATTTCGACAGCCTTCTGGAGCCCTGTGAGGTTATTTCTTCACCACCATATCTACCTGCAAAGAGACAGCTTGAGGGAAGAGAGAAATATATTTGAAATATGCCAAAAAGATAGCTGCACCCAAAGGATGTCTGCAGAAGCCTGTGTTGGGGCCCAAGGGTACGCTATCTTTTAAGAGGCATAAATTTGGCACGGGGCTTGTGCATGTTTGACAGCTCTCTCCTTAATGTGCGCAGAAAGAGCTCACATGTTGTGCTTTCCTCAGGTAGCAAGAGCCCGCTTCTCCGGGGTCTCAAGTGTCTGTTGGGAGCTCAGCAGCCTCCGTTCCCATTAGCATCATGTTGTCTTGGATCCTGCTCTTTCAAGCTTCTGGATAAGCTATAATTAATGACTTAACACGATTCTGAGGACCTCTCAGGATCTTGGCAAACAGACTTCAGCTGGAGTCTCAGATGCTCAGAACCACTCCGAATCGGCTTGTAATGAAAAACAGCATTGTAAAATAGGCTATATTTAATAACTTTGCACACTGCCAACAGTACTATAAGGTTCAAGAGAAGCTCTGAAAGCAGGAGGCAGATGCATGTTGGTTGTATAGTCACGTTTTGTACCCTCCTCCCTCTCTTTTCCCTTCAAGAGGATTTTTATAGCTACATTTCCCATTCTGTACCTTCTTCCTTTATGCTTATATTATAATCCCCATCGCCCCGAGCTGAAGAGATCAGCTGTCTAGCAGCCTTGTCTATTTTAGGAAATCTAATGATTTACCTATAAACAGAAAGGCACATGTCTACAAGGTTCATCATAGTAAGCATTGTGCTTCTAATAAAATATTGATTTCCTCTCATCCAATAATTTATGTCTTCAATTGGCTTGATCGGGCGCCCTGCTATTTTTTCACAAGATACAGCAATCACCAAGGGAGTTAAGGTCTTTTTAGAATAAGAATGTGCTGTCGTTTTTTTTTTAAAAGATAGTATATCCATATGCAGCTTTGAACAGAGTGTTATTACAGATAGATGAATGCCTGCAGTGCAAGCACTGTTGCCATACCCAAGGGAAACACAATTTTATTTTTACACTTAGCTGAATTAATTTATTGAATTGGTGCACGCTACAGTTAAAGGTCACTATGTACACATAATCTCTAATAGCTGCAACTTTTTATGTGAATTCTCAAGTGCCACAGATAGAAAAATGAAAGCCAGGTTGAAGACAATGGGGTTCTCCCATTCTGTGCTGAGATGAAGATTTCTTCAATACCCCCTTTATAAGAATCTTCGTGGTTTAGCACCTCATACTAAACTTAATACTTTTCCACAAATGGCTGATAGCAAGGAAGAAATACAATTATCTCAGGACAAAGAGGTTATTTTCAGAGCTCTGTATTGTCTGCTTGGCATCAGTTTTCTATAATACTTGATATTAGCATGACATATATAACACATATATAATTGGACTACTCGCTGCACTGTATTCAGACTCTGATCTTATTTATATCTTTGCTGTAGGAGGTTTATATCCACATGCGGTGACTGACCAGCACAGCCATAGCCTTTTTTTTACCGTCTGGTGCCATCGCTGGTAATGCAAATGCTATTGGCAGCAGCAGTTTGCTGACAATGAATATAGAAGAAAAACGGGTATTTGGGAAAGAATGGCCATTAAAATCTATGTTTTTGTATTCATTAGAAAATAGAGACTGTGCTGGTGACCTGTGTTTAAGATGACATAGTACTGGTTAGGTAGGGGTGCCACGAGATACAGGATCTATCTTGTCATGGTTTCCCATAATTCAGGAAAGGGAATTTTCTTGGCTACGGTGATTCTCTGCAAAGCCATTTTCCAGCAGTCTTAGGTGTCTGTGACTGCACATGTATACCTGCACGCATGCTGCTCCCCTGCTGACTGTGTGCAGCGCATCCTCAAGGAGAAGTGATGCCCAACACAAGAAAAGAGCAAAGGAACATCCCAGAATGACAGCATGACAGGAGAGGGGAGAGTGTGGGCAAAGTGACTCTGGCCCAGCCAATAAGCCTCTACCTTAATCAAAAGTCCTGTATGTGGCTTAGTATGAATGGCAAGTACAGCTATTGCTAATGCTAATTACATAAACAGACAACTCTGCACAGGATCAGGCCTGTACGTTCCTTTAGTATCTGTTTCATTTGATCATGTTCCCACAAGACCAGAAGTTTCAGATACCTTCCTTAGTGACAAAACTTTACAGCACATATTTTCTCATTCTGTCTTGAATGGCATAGAATGAAAATGATTGGGATGTCTGTTTTTCTTTTGGTGAATTACACAACTATTTGTTCTTAAAAAAAGATTGTGTTAGTGGGAAATGATAATGATAATAACAACAACAAGAATAGTAATTGTGCTGGTGGGAGCTATTGAGAACACTACCAAAATATATTCTGAGATTAAAAACTAAACCTGGTTCCAACACTTCAAAGAGTCTTGCAGTTACAGAGTCTGAAGCTGAAATCGTGTTTTCTTACCAAGGACTTATATTCCCAGAAGCTGAACGTACCACTGGTCCTCCTGACCCATTATTATTTAGTTCTACTTTTGTTGCTGATAAGTGTTGTTGGCATTGATTACAACTACAGACTATGATAGAGTCAATACTAATTGAGGCGAAAGCATGCATCCTTGCTGCATTCAGCTCTGGCACAAATTACTATTCCTAGATTGCAAAAGGGAAGGATGAAGGATATTTTTCAAGGTTCTTGAAAGGGAAGTATAAATAGAAGAACTCAAAAAGCCTCCATTTCCTTGTTTTAATTCCTGATTTCCTTACTTTGTCTGTTAATGTGAAAATGGGTTTAGTCTGTGGGTAGGAATGACAAAACAACAAAATAGTGTGTGCATTTTTAAAACAATGGCATGTTTTATGGAAAACAGAAATACCCACAAGGAGCAGATGCATTAAAACAATCTGAGGACACACAAATGTGTGGGGTACTGAACTAGGGGTTATAACTGGATGATTGCCTCCTCTTTCTCGTTTATTGTACTGGCTAGGGGGAATACTGAGTTTAAAGTTCTTTTATTCTCAGATGACTTTGGTAACTTTAATTAAAGGAAGCTTTAGGTAAGAGTGGTAACAGACTATATGCATACAAACCAATTCCGGAAATTTCTGTGTGTTTCTGGTGGTGCTCTGAGACCCTCTGACAAAAACTGTAGGCTGAGTAGAAATGGGATCTAGAGCTAGAGCCAACACATCTTTCATCTTTGCTACCTACATCCTCTCCTGTCATCAAAGGCCAAGTTCTGTCATGGCTCAGACAAGTGCTGTCACGATTCGATATCTGAAGTCACAGCGTGGAAGCAGAACAGGTTAGTGGCAGACGTCACTGATGTGTCAACAGATGAAGCACCCTCAGAAATGGCAGCTACTAAGCCTTTCCAAAGCTTCCTGTGAATGTCCTCAGTACTCACCCTAGGACACTTTTCAGCTGTGTGTGCAGTGCTGTCCACGTGTCCATCCCACAGCAGCCTGGCTATCCTTGTAACTGTGCTTCCTTGGCAAGCTGTAGTTAGAGGAAAAGCAAGCAATGACGTGCTGACTCCTGAGGGAGCTGGAAAGGCTTTTTGTGGATCTCGCATCAAGCTCCATGGTCAACAGCTCAGAGAACTTTTAATTAGGTATAGCTCATCTAATCCTTTGAGCACCTCATTGCAATGCTTGCATATCTATGAAAACATTTCAAAGCAAATAAATACATTTAATACCTTCCTCGTTGCTACTCATATCCGAGAATATGAAGAAAGTTTCTCAACAATGAAAGCTGATTATAGATTAGCCAACTTAATGATAGAAATTTCTTCACGTAGGACTTTTGAAATGAGACTAATGAAAAGACAGTGGGGAACAATCCTGTAGGAGAAGGGGATGATGGAGTCATGTCATTATTAATTAGTGCTATTGTAACCCAAGTTCTGAAATGTGGATATTTACTTTTATTTTTAAGAGTCTAGATGTAGATTTCATACTTATGTGTTAGAAAAGCATTATTGACTCCTTAATTAGGTTTTCAATGGATGAATGGTTTTTTTGCTGGTGAATTTAACTCATGCATAATTAACTTATACTGGTATCCCCACAGCCTGATTCATGGCTGAATTTCTAAAACATGGTTTCATTTGGTACCCTAGATTTTATTAAATGTCTTTTACCTTAACTGTCACTGCAATGATGGATTTCCTAAAAATGGTTTGTGAACTATATATCAGCCTTTGCTGAGTCAACAAGACTAGTGGAAGACTCTCAGCGCAAGAAAATTACACCCAGAGATGGTGCAAGAAATTTATTTTTTTTATTTTAACTAACACAAACCCATCTCATTCTCTGGCAATTCTTTTTTTTCTGCCTTTCATTGCACAGAGGAAAAAGCATCCTGTTTTAAATAGGTAGTTGTTATTCCTGCCCAACATAGCACCCTACAGTTACTCATACTGTGTTTATTCCCATATAATTATTAATATGATGTAAGAGCTCAGCAAGATTCTTCTCATTATCCTTCCCAAATGAGAGCAAAATGAACTAGCAGTGAGCAACCAAGAGCTAAAGCAGTGTGTGGGAGAACAGTACGATGCTAAAAGGTTAAGGATCTGTCCTGCTGGCCTTCTGAGGATGCATATGACAATTTTCCAGTGAGTGTGCACCAAGCGGAGTGCTGAGTGACACCTAGCATTTACAAGTGGGAAGCTTTCCTGAAATAAAAGCCTGACGTGAGCTGAAGGAAAGAGCCAGAGCTCCTCATAGCAGCAACAGGAGGCTTTACTATCCAAAGGCTAGCTTCGTAATAGATGTAAAGCTGCCTGGCTCCACTGAAAATATCTTCTCCTTATGCCCAAGATTCTTCATTTTCATTTAAATATGAAAGCAGATTGAGAGCTTTAGGTGGGTTTCCTGGCAGACCACAAAATCAATTGAATAATCTTTTTTCTAGTTAAACAGAAAAGCAAAAAATTGACCTTTATGTTTTGTCTCAAATGGGAATGTTTCATTGTGGCTTTGAGTTTTAAAATAGTAACATCTCCAAAATATTAGCAAATTTTATAAAGAGAACGCTCTTTCAAATAATCTGGCATGCTTGTTTTAGAAAATGCCAAAAGAAAGCAGTACTGTTTTTACAAATATTGTCTTCTAAATTATTTGGCTTAAACTGATATGAATTCATAAATGTGTTCCAGTTATCTTTTTTTTAATAAATATTGTTTTTCTTTTGCCTATCTCCAAAAAAGGAAATATGTAAGAAACACCAACAGTTACACTGCTCAAAAAAAAAAAAGCTACACAAATAGGAATTTATGTATGTGTAGACAGCACATCTCAAGGAACTTTAAACAGCTATAAATGATTTTTTCTTTTGTTTTTGTGCATATGTGCATTTATGCTATAAGCTATTCTGCATAATACTTCTCTTTTACCTGGATGTTGGAGACTTCAAGCCAATGGTGAATTTAAGACTGGTCCATCATTTGAAACATTCTATTATCCCAGAGACATCTAAGTATGAGGCTAAGGTACATGCAGGGAAATAGAGGTAAGACCTGTATGTAAAGGACATGCATCTACAGCCCATCATGGCCTCATGGTCTCTGCATCATAAAAGTCTTAGTCCTAAGCATATCCACCTGGGGCAAGAGTTGGGAACTGCATGGGTCGTAGATCTTGGCACTATGATTCTGATCTGAAGGCTGATAAAAGGGCATTTTACAGGGCAAATGACCTTAGTCAGCCAGGGCAAACCAGCACTGTAACACCAGCGAGGCTGTCTTTCCTTGGTATGCAGGTTCTGGGTGCCGGCAGTGTGGTGGGATGTCACCAGTGGCACTGCTGATAGCGGTGACTGTGGTTACAGAGACAATAACCAAGCTGATCAGAAGTACAAAGTGCTCTTGCCAGGTTTTGGGGAAAGGCAGCTGGGCCAAATTGGAATCCTTGTAACCAAACTGCTACTAACGGGAACTGCCTAAATTCAGAGATGGACCCACTGACTTTCTGAAAAAGTGCCTCTGAAGATAAGTAGAGGTAGGTAAATGTGGGTCCAGGACCTAGGGACATCCCAAACATGAGAGGATCACAGGTTTCTCAGAAACCACTCAATCAAGTCAGTATAATGTCTAAACTTGTACTTTTCTGAGCAAAGCTGATTTATCTGGCTATAGTAATTTCTTGACATTCAGTGTGAATTTAGATCATAGTCATAGTATTCTAAGGTAAGGTAAAGATGTGACGTTTATTCTAATAAACAACTTTTAATGTTAAAACCACATTTTCTAAGTTGCTTCAGTTGCATATTAAGAAGTTCTTCAGAGAAGTAACTAACAGGGACAAAAATAACCCAAATAAAAGGAAAAACAAAAAAGGGGAAAAACGTAGAAGGTTGCAGTAAAAAGGAACCTGGGCTACATGACATCAGTTTATTTTGACATCGCAAGCTCTGAGAAAATTCTGAATCCTGCTTGTAGCTGTTGTGGTAAATGTGTCCTTTCCGACCCAGCCAAAATACTGATGCTCAGTGAGCTTTTTTTTTTCCTTCCCCCGCAACATGACACTTCCCTGTATTGTGCAGTGGCTCAGGGTTGCTTAAGTTAGTAAAAAAGATGTGAGGAGCTGAGCAGAGATTATTTTATAAATATTCTTCTGGACATAAAAGGGAGCAAGGTGGAGCAACATAGAAGAATGAACTTGGGAAAAAGACAAAAGAAAAGAAGGGAATGGATGTCAAGGACTAGTGAAATGAAGGCAGAAGGAAAAGGGCGAAGAGGAGCCTAATGCTTCGTATTGGATGAACTTGTACAACCTAACATTTAATTTTTTTCTTTGTCAAATTTAGTATTTAAATACATATGATTGAACCAGCAAAATGAGAGTTGATGGTGTACTACAGGACATTATTTGCATTTTAGTGGCCAAGTATGTCCTGATGGCAAAAAGAGAAGCACATATAGTTCAATGCAAGGTTTATTAGCTTTAATTCCTTGTTTTGGTTGCAGACACTTGGAATCATCTGAGAGTATCACATTATTGAAATGTCATTTTTTCATGTGAATAATATAGCTTAAAATAAAAACTGAGCACACAGGAACAAAGTTAATAAATGCTGAGAATTTAATTCATTCCATACTGCTTTCTGAAACACCTAAATCACTTTGAAATGAAGACCAAAACTGTTCAAAAAGCTAGCTAATTAACGAATATTTTGACTTCTACGGTTGAGAAGATTCATAGGTGTCACTGAAGTAATGAAATAAGCTTGTGTAGATGTTCCTTCTGGTCTTAATACACAGAAAGAAGAAAACCATGAATATAGCAAAGGATAAAGCAATATTGATTGTAGTTACAGGGGGGAGAAGAAAATAGTAGCATCATCTAAAACTGTAACTGGCCTGGTGTACTGGCTTGGGCTGGGCTGGAGTTCATTTTCTTCTTAGTAGCTAGTATGAGGCTATGTTTTGGATTTGTGCTGAAAACACTGTTGATAATACAGGGATGTTTTCGTTACTGCTGAGCAGTGCTGACACAGAGTCAAGGCCTCTTCTGCTTCTCACCCCACCCCACCAGCGAGCAGGCTGGGGGTGCAAAAGAAGTTGGGAGGGGACACAGCTGGGACAGCTGATCCCAACTGACCAAAGGGATATTCCATACCATGTGATGTCACGCTCAGCATATAAAGCTGGGGGAAGAAGAAGGAAGGGGGGGACGTTTGGAGTGATGGTGTTTTGTCTTCCCAAGTAACTGTTACGCGTGATGGAGCCCTGCTTTCCTGGAGATGGCTGAACACCTGCCTGCCAACGGGAAGTAGTGAATTAATTCCTTGGTTTGCTTTGCTTGTGTGTGGCTTTTGCTTTCCCTATTAAGCTGTCTTTAACTCAACCCATGAGTTTTCTCACTGTTACCCTTCCAATTGTCTCCACCATCCCACCGGGGGAGAGTAAGCGAGCGGTTGTGTGGTGCTTAGTTGCTGGCTGGGGTTAAACCACGACAGCTGGTAATAGAGTTAACTTCTGGGAAGCAGATATGGTGAGTGTAAAGCACCTGAAAAGCTTTACTCTAATGTGAGCTCCTGGGAGAAAACAGGGAAGAACCAGTACTGCTCAGGACATGAAGCTGGATACTGCAGAGATTAAAGAAGTGATGTGGAAGAACATGACTCTAGTGCAGCAACTGAAAGGTCTGATCATTGAGAAAACATGCAGATGAAATTGATTTATTGTACTTCAGGGAAGTTAATGCCTGCAAAGAAATAAAAAGGTAAAGCATGAATCTCTTTGGGGGGTTGTTCAGCAGTACAAAGCGTATTCTGATGTAAGTACATCAGAATGTAGAGGCTGACAATAAGAGAGCTGTATGTAGCCTTGGGAACTCATCTGCTATAAATGTCCGAGGAGAGGAGCTGACCGATCGCAGGATGAGTTTGAACTGCTGGTGAAATGTGTCATACATGTGCTGGTGTGATATATCAAATATGGTGTTTTGGGAGACATAGGGGAGCATCACAGCAGCTCTGAGTGAGCACTGGTGGTACCCTGGAACTCATGCCAGTCCCAAGAACAAAGCTCGGCTAGGACATGAGAAGAAAAAGGCTAGTGGGATGAGTTTGGGAATGAGGGGCTCATCAGGCTAGAGGCTGGAAGAGCCTGCTTTGTTTAGCAATATAGATGCCTGTTGCTTGTATTTATATGTACATATTTACACTGGAATAAATACTGGGAAGAAAGGAGACACAATTAAACAAAAAAGTTGTTACAAAGAAAGGTAAGCATAAACCAGCTATTAATAAATCCAGGCTGGAAGAAAGCTCACAAGGCTCAGTGTTAGGCCTTTTGTTTTGAGCTCCCGGGTCTGACGATTCACAGCCTGACAGCTTGCAGCAGCTCAAGGCAGAGGCTGAAAGGATCATGATGGCTCACCCCAGCTTCGCGGGAGCTTGGGGCGCAGTGGCCAGCTCTGTTCGCAGACTCCCTTTTCTTCTGTATAAGAAGCATATCTTTAAACTAGGATTTTTTTCTGCTTTTCTATAGAGCCTGGCTAAACAGACCAAAATCGCCACCTAGTGAGGACAGTCTCTCAGCTCACTCATTTCACACAGTTTGTTGTAAATACAATTGAGACAATCGTCTCTATTTAATATTTTGCTGCATTTCTTCGAGTGAAAATGCTACATAATACTTTGCAAGAACAAATCAAGCATTAAGGAAAAATGAATTTGCTGAGGTGACAGGAAAGCAGGCATTTTCCAGAAAATAATATGTATTCAAGCATAAGGATTCCTACCACCTCTTGCTGCAGTCATTAAGGTGCTTACTTTAATATCTTTGGAGTGTATTTAGAGGGGTCTTGAGTGAAGGGCCAGACTTAATGTCTGCACTGGGTATCTTATGCCTCCTGCACAGGTAGTGCTTCAAAGGGTCTCTGAGTTCTTGGTCCTGGTTTCTCTGAATGAATTGCTAAAAATAAATAAACTGTATAATTGGCTAAAACCCAAAGAAGTATCCAGAAGTGGTTTCACTTGTAATATGTCTGTAATGAATTAAAACGAATGCACAACAAAGAAAAGATAAACCTACACGTACCAAGTTAGCAATTTTTTGCAAAAGCTTCCAGTGAAATCCATTTTGCAGGTTCCTTCGGCTTGACCTGAGTGATTGAACAGGAATTTGTAGTCTGCAAAACTTTTCTTAGCTACCAAATCATTTTTGAAGTTTACGCTTTTCTATTATTTCTACCCTGACACCCTTTGTGGGTTGCTTCCTGTTACAGTGAAGAAATAAACTGTATGTTAGGCTTTAAAAAAAATGTATAGCAAATCACTGTTAAGATTTTACTAAAAAATAATGACATTTAAAACATACTATATTTTGTATCCTTTTTTTCCCCTCCTATGTTTAGGCATTTAAAATTCACATTGTCAAGACTCTTTGTGCAGTGATGAACATAAAACACAAGAAAAGGTAAAGGAAAATACACAAGAACCTCCAGATACAAGAGCTGTGACTTTCAGATAACCATGAAATCATGAGTATAAATAACAGTGAAACTGGGAGAATCAGGTTTTTTTTCTCAAATAAAGTTATTTCCCTTCACTTGCCTTAGTAGAGATGGAGTTGTGGTGCTTACTGCTGATAAATATTTCTAGATCTTTTTTGAAACTGCATATGCCAGGCTTATCTAAAGTCAAATTTTGAATCTACTAGTGATGTAATAGGGATCCAAAAAAACTTCAGGACTGAATTTTTCCTTTCCAAAAGGAGCTAATTTTAAACTGCTAAATGCTATTGCCTAAATTTATTTCCTGCTTTCCACAAAAATAAATCATCCTCTAAGTGTGAACACTAGACTTAGTCATGAAATGTGCTACTCAAACAGAACATGGGGAATTACAACGGTTGCAAATTTCAATGCGAGGTTAAATGTTGAGTCACTGGCAATGCCTTCAGAATACACTGCAGTATCTTACTACTTCTGTTATATTATGAGGTCCCATGGCGATATGTGGACTGGATTGAGACACTGCATTGTGCACCAAGAGCCATACAGATGGGGAAGGAAGACTGGCACTGATCATGTCAAAACAGGTGTCCAAGAAATTATATCCAGTATTTCACACATTTCTGGCACTAACTCTGTAACAAATGTGAATGCAGTATTGTTTCCCTGTACAACATCTCAGTATGAAGCTTTTTCTTAGGTTGGTTATGCTACACAGAACCTGTAGTAGGTTCATGTATGCTGACTGAGCTGCCAGACAGTGACATGTGCTCATTCTCTGCATGTTAGGAAGGAGAACTCACTTCTGCCTGCATGGGGTTACCATGAATATATCAGCAGTCATTGATAGTTGGACCTTTTCTGGGTTTTTCTGCTGCGCTGCATTCTGAGAAGGAGCAGAAACTTTAGTTTACTGAGGATTATTCACGGTGTTGCACTCCATGAGGATAAGCAAAGAAGATGGGTGAAACCGCATGTTTATTCCCTCATTCTGAGAATACAATGACTTTCAGGAATTGCTTCATAGATATTTGGCACAGTTAGAGTTCCTGTTGCCCTCTAAGAATTAGGGCTTTTCACCTTCCTTCCCATTCAGGAGTCCTTGGGTCTCCTAAGGTGAAAAGATACCTCAGAAGATGAGTTGCCATAAGCCAGCCCATTTTGTGAGACCCTGGAGATGTCATATGTGAGACCTGGTGCCTCAAACTAGGATACTAGTAGAAACAGTGGGGTGTCAAGGGAAGGAGAGGAAAACAGTGGGGAAGAGCTGTGTCCTGAGGCCATTGGCTGACCACTCTCACACCCAGTAATCATCTGCTGTGTGTCTGGATGGGCTGCGGGAAGCTGAAGTGGAAGAGACTGTAAGAGCTGTGGAGCCAGAAGGGTGACCTGATGTGGGTGCTGTACTGCTTTGGCTCAGTTTTCCATCTGGCATCTAGAAGTAGTCTGTTCAAGGGGATATGAGGGGAGGATGCATTTTCACTGGAGTTCTCTTTTCCAACCCTACCTTCTTTCTTTGCATCCATTGCAGTGGAGCTGCTAATCTCTGCAACTTCCCCAGAAGAGACAATCTCATCAGTCGTGCCTCCTCGGTCTCATCAGTTCATTTTATTTAAGGATGTGAGCCTAAGGGATTTTGCCGATGCTGCGTTTACAGGATGAACTGCATTTTCCTCACAGTACCTCCTCACACATATAATTAAGTATGTGAAACAGAAGACAATGTACGGATGTCTCCTTCAGACTGTAGTTTTCTGGATTTAGCACTTGCTGTGACATCTGCTAAGGTACCAGCTATCGGATGAAGGAAACTGAGGTGACAATTTTTCCAATAGCTCAATATATCCCTGAGATAGGGCTGAGATCGGAGACACAGATAAACTGTGCTAAAATGTTAGAAATTTGAAACAAGGTTGTTCCTGGGTGTAGTTCTTCATGCAGGGTTAGAAAAACAGCTGTTACTTTGCACATCTGTTGTTAAAAGGGAGGAAGCTTGTAAACAGTGAGAAATGACAGGTAAGGTCAAGGTTCTACAAGAAATCAAAATAAAGCTTCAGCTGGGATGGAATATAGCACAAATTTGTGGATATTAGGACCAGCTCTTGGGAGAAGCTTGTTAAAGTCATTGCTTGTGATAAATGAACTTCAGTATCTCATCTGAAAGGCAATGTGCCACATCTAGATGATCTGAAGAGCCATAGAGAAAACCATGAGAAGGCATGAGCTGCACTCCTATCTTGTTTACTTTACCTTCATATGTAATGAAGATAAAACTAAATGTGATGTTTCTATATATACTTATAGGTGATTGGACACTAGTACAGTATCTGGGCATGATTTTACCCAATCTCAATTGTTCATCCAGCAACAGACCTTGACTTTATCAGGAAAACAAAACAATGGAAAAGAAAAGAATCTTTTGTCCCTGGTATTGAATCTTTAACCAAGTAGTTGCTATAGCAATAACATTTCTCAAAATACTAAATTTAAAGTAACGGCTCTTGAGAGCTACCTCAGCTCTTGTGAGACATCATCTTTTTTTTTTTTTTTTTTTTCCCCCAATTTCTCTCACACTCCATTTAAAGAAGCTGGGAATCTGTAGTCCCATCACCAAAATACTCAAAGTTAATTTTAAAAACAGAACAAAAAAGGGATTGTCCTATTTTCCCACATTTTTTCTTTGCAGGTGTTTCACACCTCCCACTGTTTTAGCATTCCCATTCCACATTAGTATTGTGATTAGCGTATATGTGTGCACTCTGATGTTCAGAGAGATGCTATGGGACACGTGTTCTAGCTCTGCTGTACACAGGCTGGATAGAGGCTGCAGGTGATACACTCTGCTGACAGTGCCTCTGGGTTGGCACAGATGAGGTTCTGACTGTGTCTTGGGCAGTGTCTTTGTAATTCACCTAGATCAGGCTTTTTACATGTCATTTGTTACAGCCTTTTCTTTACTGTTTTCTGTTTGATTTTTGGTGTTGTTGTTTTGTTTGTTTTTTTCCCAAAGCCCCAGTCCAGAACAGACTTTATGTCTTTCTAGGATATTACAAGATTTAGGTGAAACAGCTTGGTTACTTTTCATTCACAGCTGAGCAGCCAAAACCTCCCTGTGTCAGCTTAGGCTAGCAATTTATCAGTAACACAGCCATTGTGGTGCAGCGATAACAGAAAAAACTTTACAATAGGCACAAGGTATTTTGGTCTCTTTCCCCTTACCAGCGCCGGAGCATCACTTATCAGATGCTGCCTTGGATCAGTACCGTTGGGGACCCTGCAGGTGCAGCGCAGCAGGCAGCCTTGGGCAGGAGCAAGCTGCCATCTTACAGGGCTCTGGGACCACGAGGAGCTGCCGTCTCACACAGAAGTGAAACCCTGGCAATTGGCAGCACTGGCCTGTGGGTGCAGCCGCTGCCCCTGGCTTCTGCTGAGCTCAGAGCCACGCTTTGCTTTCCTTCCCTGCAGCCTTGTTTTGCGCAAGCAGATCTTCTGCCATTGTGGTCGTGCTGGTCCCAAGCGCCCTAATACTCTCACCCATGTTCTCTCTCTATGTTGTGTGGAGGCGGGGAGCAAATGAACAGTTTGCTCCTTTACCACCTTAGGAAATAAAGAACTAGACCAATGATGACACTGATGAAGCTGGAAAGTAATATGGAAAGTGGCACATGGCTAAACTATGGCCCAATGCTCCCTTCTTTACTGGCATTAAATTAAGAGTGACATTGCTGAAGATTGTCACCAGACTAATCAGAACTATTTTAGTAGCGTCATACTCCATGAATGGAAACAGGAAGTGGAATATCTTAATCTTGTAACTCAAATTCACACTTTGCTTCATCTTTCTCAGTGGCTTTGAAGTTAGACGTGTTAGAGACTCAAAAAAAAAAGAAAAAAAAAGACTAGGCAAGAGTCTCTGTTAGCCTACAACCATGTGAGTCAGGACTGACCCTACTGACATTAATAAAGCAAAGCTGATGTGTAGCTACATCAGAAAAGAATAATGATCTGCATCATGAATGCAGCGATGCAGGTTGTGACTAAGATTCTAGGAAAAACATTAAATGAAGTCTGAAATACCACCAACTAGATCACCACAGTTCACTGAAAAGCTCCCAACTTACCAAGCTGAGCTATATCTTTGCTGGACTTTTGGCAGATGGATTCTGCTTTAAGTGAATTATTGACATATAAATTCACCTCTGCTGTTATTATGCTGACAACAATATCATTTGGCACTGACATTTCATACCCTGTGGATATTAACTAAATTACCATCGCATCCCTTTTAATTATCCATATTCTTATTGTATAGATTGGGAAGTGAGGTAGGAACTACAGTGCCTCACTGAGGCCATACATTAATGCTTTTAGGCATTGTCTGTGAGGAAAATGGAATTTGAATGCATGCATTTCTTCTTGCCATTAAATAGATATTTGGTTTTTGTAAACTCTTTTCTGTAAGGCATGTCCTTACATGGGAACAGTTTCTGTGAATTTGCACTTGTTTTTTGCCTGCAGAGCCACCAGGAATTTAAGTGGAATATTCAATAACAATACACAGCGTGGATTGGAGCCTGGATGAAGAAATTTACTTTTCACTATGCCATTTTTGCATAGTGAAAAGTACCTCTCCTGTAACACTGCAATTTAAAAAAACCCATAGATATTCACTTTCATACAGTAAATTTTGTCCAGCTGGGACAAACAAATTTGGAGAGAGAATGAAAAAAGTGTAAATTTTTAACTATGTAAGAATAATGAGGTAAATACACAAATGATTGAAGTACAGGACATTGTAGTCTCTACATCTAAAAATTTCCTCATTTCTCCAGAGGGTTGTGGTTTGAACACATATACTGAGCATTTCAGAACAATCTAAGGGATTAGGTACCTACATTTTATTATCATAAAGTGATAGGACCCTGAACGTATCTGAACTTTTTCATGAAGCCCAGCCTATAGGCCAGCCATCGTCATTGTTTTCCTTTATCCTGAAGTGGATCTTCAGCAATGCAGGGACATACTATAGAAAATGATGCTATGAAAACCATCCACACATACCAATGTAAGCTGATCCAAGCTATGGCTATCATGAGCATTGGTGGAATATTAAAAAGTATAAAATCTCAGAGCCAAATTTTGTGCAAACTAGGCTCTTTGTGCAGGGTCAGGGCCCTAAGCTTACCAACAGTCTGTGGTCTCTTCTCCTGCCTCCTTGGGGCTGGCTGCCTGTGCGGAGGCCAGTGCTGACATGGTGCGGCCGTGCCCAGCCTCGTACCTTGCTGATCCCAACCCTGCCTTCCTGGCTTGACCTCAGACCTGCCTCGTCACTACGGATTTGTCTGATGACCACTGAGCTGTTGGCCAACGCTGGTTACCATCACCAGACCTGCTCTGTGTGCCTCGCTGGGGTGCCGTGGGACTGCATGGCCTCCTGGTGAGGATGCTGCCCAGCCTGCCTGGCTGTCTCCCTCAGGCCCTGGCTCCCCGTCCCTTGCAGAGCAGCCAGCTCTCACTACTCCCTGATGCAGAAGTTAAATTTGACTCACTTTTGTTGCTTAGTTTTAGTTTTCATTATTCTTTATTCACAATAAATTAAAAAACCCAACAGAATTAACTTTCCAACCTTTCTGGCATGTGAAAGGTCTAGAAATGAACCACTGAGTTCTTTTTTCCATGAAGTTACAGTGAAGCTCGGTTCTGCTTTTATTTCAGTGCTGCAGTGAAATTTCACATTCTGTTGCAAAATACATAGGTCAACACAGGAACAAATCTGTGGTGAAGTCATCTGTGCACTGCTGCTTGCATACTTTTTCCTTCATAATATATAAGAAGGTATTACAGAAAAAAAACCCACATCAAAACAAAATAAAATCCAGCAAATGGAAAAAAGCAAGGGAAGGGAACTTACATTTTAGAGAGGAAGGCAACAGCCAGAATAGTGACATACACAGTTCATAGGATCACAGGACAATTCTGGTTGGAAGGGACCTCAGGAATTCTCTAGTCCCACCTTCTGCTCAAAGCAAGGTCAGGTATGAGGCCAGACCAGGTTGCTCAGCGCTTTGTTCAGTTGGGTCTTGAAAACCTGTCAGGATGGAGCATGCAGAACGTCTTTGCTCCACTGCTTGGCAGTCCTCATAGTTCAAAAGTTTTTCTTTACACCAACTCTGACCCTTCTTGCTTCAAGTTATGTACATGATTTCTTGTCCTCTTGCTATGCACTCCTGTGAAGAGCTTGGCTCAATCTTCTCAATACCCTCCTTGCAGGTACTGCAAGACTGCCATTAGGTCCCCCAAATCCTTCTCTTCTTCAGGCTGAAC
Source organism: Aptenodytes patagonicus (assembly GCF_965638725.1). Taxonomy (NCBI): domain Eukaryota; kingdom Metazoa; phylum Chordata; class Aves; order Sphenisciformes; family Spheniscidae; genus Aptenodytes; species Aptenodytes patagonicus. The sequence goes on along the minus strand of NC_134955.1, from coordinate 52,857,866 downwards.
AAGCCCAGCCTCCTCAGCTTCTCAAGTTGCCCTCTCGGAATGTGAAATTAATTGAAAGTGTAGACACAAACAGGAACTCATAAAACAATGAAAGTGGCTCTTTGTAATGGAGAAATTTGTAATTACACACAGAGGGATCTTCTCCTAAGAATTTCCATACTGTTTGTGACCACTGTATGCTCATCCTCCAAGTATAATGTCAGACCTAGAAGTGTGCTGAAAAAGTGCTGGTCAAAATCTTTCCACTACACAGACTTGCTAGAGGGGGATTTTTTTTGATGGAAAGAATTTTTTTTCCCTATGAAACTGGATGACCACTACAACCAAACATTCTTCCTGGCAACTGAACAAAAGTGAAAAGGTTGTGAGAGGAGAAATAAAAGACTTTCCATGGTGTTTTAACTCTTTTCAGAGGGTCGAGTGCCTGCCGCTACCAGGGAACCACACAGCCATTGCAGGGGTCTGCGCAGGAACAGGTCCCTGAATTAACAGCTATGCTTTTGATTTGTGCTAACTTCAACCCTTTCAAAATGTGGGTTCTTTTGCTGCCATTATTATTGTTTGTTGGTAAATTCATGTTCTTTGCTGGTTTGTCAGTATTGCTTGTTGGTTTGTTGTTTGATTTTTTTAAAACTGGCAGACTGAGAGCCCTGGAACTGCTCGCTGAGGCCTCCAGGTGCAGTTAAGTAAATGGATATAAACCTTCTTGCTCTATTGACTCTGCAAATGTAACCACACTCCAGATTTCAGTCATAATAAGCGAGGCTAAAGGCTGGTCCTTTACGTTGTGGAGATGTGAAACCTCACCTTTCAATCCTTCCCTTTCCTCCTTGCATGTATCAGGAAAAATTTCATCCGAGTTAAACCACTGGTGGCTAGAATTTGTTTCTTTATAGGCACTTGAAGTAATGAATCTTCAACTATCTGAAACCCAATATTGATATTGTAATGAAACTGCATGACATATGGTTATACGTTAGAACATATATTTTCCAAAGAAAACAAAAGCTGAAAAGCTTAGGAGCAGGTAAGCACCCGTCCACATGAGGTAAACAAGATTAAGAAGTGGCTCATCTCAGGGGTATGCTGAAGAACTTGAGTCATTACTGAAACACAGGAACCATCATAGCAGCATAAATTACACCATGAAATTAGAGAGATTTACCACCCTCCCTCTGTCTGCCCCTTTGTCAATCACTTGATTGATCTCCATGCCTGTGCATGCTTTATTCACTTCTATCACAGTACTGATTTAAAAAAAAAAAAATATCCCTTTTGGGGGTCCTTCCCAGGTAAGCTTTAGGTTTCTACTAAAACTGGAAAACAAATGACTAGGTTAAGAGGACTTCAGCCTTCCTCCAGCTGAGTACGTGTATGCCCAGCACGTGGGCTCGTTAGCAAGCTGTGACAGGAGGCAGTTCTGTGCGGGATCCTCAGTAATTTTGTCAGTGTGTCATGGTCATCTTTCTTGACTGTGCATTTGTTTGTTGACATTGATTTATGTACCACGCCTGACTTAAAGTTATGTGTTGATGCTCCATTGATTTCATTTACCCTGTAATAAGTTTTTATTAGGTCCAGCTACTAGTTTCACTTAGATTAGTATCTGTGACTTTTGGGGTATTTCCTAGGTACAGACTGGGGAAGAATTTTTCTTTCTTTCCCCTTAGGTTATCCAATTTGGCTTTGAATGTGCTCACTCAGGCATTTCTGACAGTCTCCATTTCACAGGAAGTTCTGTAGGTGATCAGCGCACTGCTCTTCGTAGCAGAACTGCACAGAGCATGGTCTTTCGCTCAGTCTCCCTCACGCTTTCGTGGGCACAAGCAACACCTGAGCAAATTCAGTATGTCTGTTCGTGCAGTTTCACTCACAAAGCAGTAAAGAATGGGATCAGCAATGCAATTCAAACTTGTTAAGGCCTGTGTGATTCTGTAAACCTTATACATCAACTGAAAAAGCTGTGGGTCAGGGGTGGAAGGTTCTTTGATGCTGCGAATAAGCAATATAATGTGATAAGGAGTGAAGCAAACAATGAAAGTAATTGTGATATTCAGAATAAGTTTCTTCACTTTTTTCTTTTCTTCATCTACTGTGGCTTGATTACACCTCACTACTTTGTAGATTTTATGGTAGCAAAACACGATGATTATCAAAGGGACCAGGTACCCTGAGCATATCCGGAATAAATTTATCCATGCCTGCCACGTTTCCAGGGGGTATTTATCATAGCATAATGTATGATTAGTGAAATTGCAAGGATCATTGAATACTTCTTTGGTCATCAATATGACTGAATTCAAGATGCTTTCCAGAAGCCAAACAACTATGCTGATAATCAGCGAAATTCTTCTTGTGCGCAAGTGCTGGAGCTTCAAGGGATGAACTAATGCCAGGTACCTGTCAACAGAGATGCAAGCAAGGAACGCAGTGCTGGTGTAGAAATTCATATACATAAGGAAGGCAGAAATCTGACAAAGCAAGGCAGAGAGCCTCCAGTTATCTCCATTCCAGGCATAATCAATCCACAGAGGCAGAATCAGAGAGTACAAAAGGTCAGCCAGGGATAGGCTGAAGAGGTAGACTGCTAACTCATTCTTTTTCCTCACCTGAATGCAAGATACATAGAGAGATATGCAGTTGGTGGGAATACTGATTATCATCACAATGCCATACACAAATGGAAACAAATACTTATCCAGGGTGTGATCATCATGGCACTTAGCAGTGTTGTTCATTGTCCACCCCGAGTAGTATCTTTGGGCTAATTCCAGCCTGAATGCAATAAAAATCCTCTGTAGTCTGATAGGTGGTAATCTGTTAGTTCTTCAGGACCTGGTTGGTAAGATTCCAGCCTTCTGTTACCAAAAAGGAAAAATGTCAGCTGTAACAACATTTTTGTTTGTTTTTTTATGGGCTTCTTGGTGTTTTTTTTTTTTTAGAAGAAAGAAACTGTGTTTGTAGGAGATCAAAGGTTTTAAACACTCCTGGAGTTAGGAGTACATAGGAAGAGGAACCTAAATGTCTAAGGTGGTCAAGGTCAGTCAGATACAAGTTTCTACAGCACAAGCAGGATGAGTAGTTAAGACACTTCCAGAGGGATAGGGTCCTGAAGTCCCAGGTCTCTCTTGTGGGAGACTTGAAAGAGATCAGAATGCGCCACAAATAACAGAAGTGCACTTTCTATTATTCTGGTGAGCAGAATAGGGTTTTGGCCACACGAATATGGCAGATTTCTTATCCCCAATAACCTTCTCCCCTCTCAGTCAATGGAGAGACAAGGATAGAAAGACAGGGATTCAGGTACTGCTAGATGTTGGGATCTGCTCAGAAGAGGAGAATGTGTGGCTGGTTTTCTCCCTATTGCGAATCACTCTCTTGTCTTGTTGCATCCTCACACTTCCCCGCTTCCCCTCCCCTCCTTTGTATGTGATCCCCCAAGAACTTGCCATCAACTCTGCTATTTCAGCAAAGCTTACTGCAAGTCCCAGGAACCCTCATGTGAAACCTGGCAGGCTATTGGGTTCCTGCATGCACAGGAGAATCTGCCAGGGTGTCACTTAGACTCATGTGAGGTGGAGACTCTGAGTACAATTTTTCATTTACGCTTCTTTCCTCTAAGAATCACAGTTGCCATGCATGAGTTTATAAAACCATTAGCAATTAAGCTTATCTTAGGCATGACCAGGGCTGTGGGTGTCAGCAGCTTCAACATGAAAATACCAGTAAAACGGCAGCCCTGACTAAAGCAGTGGGACTGGAGGAGTCGTGTGCGTGAGCCTCAGAAGCACTTAGACGAGCTGACCTTTAAGTAGGAAAGGTGTACAACCATAGCTATGAGACAGCTGGTACTCACTGATTATATCACAGCTCTGACACTCAGTAATTCTCTTCTCCAAAGATCAAATTGTTAAGTTCAGGAAATACGAGAATGGGGAGTATTTGTTGTGGTCCAGTTCTACTGCCAAATATACGCACCATCTACAACTGTTCCCACACAGGAAACAGCTCAAACTTAAGACAACTTGGGTGCAGGGATTTTCCCATGTGGTAGGCAAATTCATTCTGCCTTTTATGGGTTCGATGTGTGTGTGTGTGTAGGTTTGTGGGTTTACCAGAGAAACCCAAGTAGGTTTATTGCCTCTGTTGAGAGGTTATTATATGGATCTCTTTTCTATAAAAAAAAACTTTCATGCATATTCAGGAAAAAAAGGAGCGATGACAAAACTAGTCAGAAAGCACATATTTGATTTTACCAGCCACTGCTTTATTTGATCAAGTTGGCTAACTTTTCACGGTTAGAGCTAAATTCATTCACAGACTTGAAAGACAAGGAAAATTGTTGAGAAGGACTTGCCAATTTGGTCCACTGAGCAGCTTTACTTACATGATGACTAATTAAAAAAACCGCAGTGTCTATATTTAAGACAAACATAAGATGTCTGCTTTTCAGTGAGGTTTAATAAAACCACACGGTAAATAGGGCATTGTAAGCTTACCGGTATAGATAAGTATCGTGAATTAAAAATGTAGCTCTAGAAATTGGATCCCAGGGTTTTGCTGACCCACTTCTCACCAAAAGCAAAGCAAACATATGCAAACTGACCAGATGCGTAAAAGATAAAATACCTACCTCTTCTTCTAGTCACATTTTAGCATCTCTTTTTCTATGACAGGTCTCTTAATGTCTAACAGGGAAACGTGCCCTTTGAGAAGCATGTGTGTAATGTAGCAAGTGTATGAGGCAGTGTTTACTAGTCGCGTGACAGAGAAACTGGAATTCCTTCTCCCTCCCCCACAAACTCTTTCTCCATTGTTAGTCGACTTGTTATATTACAAACTCATCATCCTTACAAGCTCCTGACTTGTCTCCATGTTACTCACAACAGCTCCTCTCACAGTTACCTTTATCAGCTCTTTCATATCTACTCACAGACCAACGTGCCAATTTCTTTATGCCACGCACCTTTTTTTTCTTCAGCTTTCTCTTTTTAGCTCATTGTTTCTAAAACTTTTGTTCTGTTAATCTCACTGATCATAAGGTAAAACACTTGTCCTTATACTGCACTTGTCTGAATAAACCACAAGTTCTTTGGGGCAAGACCTTCCTTTGCTCTTCTGCCATCTGCCTTAAGGAACTAATATCTTAAGATATAACTGGCTAATGGCAGGCTGGGACACTGAAGATGGGATTCAAAGAAGAGGGTTGAGATCACGTGAAATTTGCCACCTTGGCAATTTTTTTCTGTCCTTCATGTTCACAGGTCACTGTACCCCATGGTTTTCTTTTATTTTTAACCAGTATCATCAATAGTTTCTATGAACAAAGCCCTGGAGGCTGTCTAAAATTCCCCAGGTAATCCATGTCCTAGCTTTGATGACACATTGATGCTACTTACACGAGGACATGCTTTCAATGAGAATAACAAGAAGTGTGTCATTCTGGCATGTATTGATGACCTATACTGAAGTGTGTCAAAGAGCCAGCAAGTGAAGTATACCACAATGTATGCTGCAGTTTCTTGCACTGAAACATAAAAGCAGAAAGTGCTGTTTTGCCCTAATTACAACACATTTCATTATAGTTACTTGGGGCCTTATCTTAGGGGAAGTGGTCCATATCATACTTCCTTGCTTAGGTTTTTCCTGATAATTAGGACTATGTAATGCAAAATGATTTGTCTTACCTGAACACATGATCTGAAGCATTTCCAGGTTTTCTCTCAGCTACTGAGCGTACCTGCTGGTTTTGGCCAGGAGGATGTATTGACTTACAGCTATCCTAAAACACAATGTTTGATAAGTTTTCCCACTGATATTTTTTTTTTTTCTAAAAACCTATCGAGGAATTTCTGTTTAACGATATAGTCTAATGGTTTGACTTTCATGGTCCAAACCCACTGTGACTAATTCTATAGACTTGCGACTTATTTTACAGACTTGTTTTGGTATCAGATGTGTTTCAAATGAAAAAAAAAATTCTCAACAGTATTTTTTTCTTTTAGCCACATTATTCAATGATTATCATTGTCCCTGTCTCTGTCATTTTGCTACAGAAAACCTGCTGTACAAGAACTCTGAAAAAAGTCAGTCAGACATAAAATTTAGAGAAATGGACTAGCAAATGCTATGCAAATAATGTATGCAAACAAGCCTATAAAGGAACCTTGTGAAAGTTTCTGGAGAAAAGTACTCATTACATACTGTATTTGTATTGATGCATTCCTACAGTAACCTTTTCGGATTCAAAGAGAGCTTTATGTGGTCTCTCCATTTAAGACATTTTGAAAGTAACAAAGTAAGTATAAAGTTATACTTTCATAAGCACAAATACAAAATGATATTCCATACTTTTACCCATAACTTTCTAAGGGAAGAATGGAAGAGTCTTTTTTATTTTTCAGATAAATGAATTCTACTATAGTTTGGGAAATTAAGGAAGATGAAGAAGACCGTAAGGATTTTGTGTTATTAACAGAAAAGTTTAGTCACTAATTAAAAACAAAATCTTCTATTAGCTGATGAACACCAGTTTAGTTTTGGAAATATCTGCAACCGATACATTTCACCCTTTATTTCAAATTCAAGTTCATAAAAGGGCAGGTTGCTGTAAGCACTGTTCATTATAATGTGGTAAGTTTTTTCAAGTACTTTGCTTTTAGATAAGGTTCAGGGGAAGAAAACAACGTTGTGTGAGCTAGTGCAGTCGCTGCTGTACTGGTGCTATTCTATATCAGCCATAAGATGGAAGGACAGATGGTTTTCTTGATTTCTTTTTTCTCTCAAAGCAATTTCAATAAATTAGATTACTTTGCGTTCTCAAAATAAGTTACAGTGCCAAGCTGATTTCCTCAAGTACAAGGACCTTCCATAGCTGGATCTTTTTTGCTAATGAGCAGATCTCAAAACTTAATTCTGAAAAACTTCACAGTTTAGGAGAGTTGAAATATGCCTTCCAGTAACATGGACATTTTTGCTTAAAATGAACAGCATTTTTCCTCATGCAACACTAAATTTCACTCACAGGTCTCCCTAAGATTCTGTAAAGACTTAAACAGGTCTAAAAGAGCTCAGTCTTTTTAACTTTGAGATACACTTTATGGACTGTTTTATAGAGCATAAAAATTCTGTTAACATGAGCAAATAGAAAAAAAATCTATGTTTTTTAGGCTGTAGGCCATGCAGGTGAGTATTATTTTGCTATCTTCACGTGCATCGTGTTTTCCCCTATGCATACAGACAGATGCTGTACAAAATATTTTCATGTACATGATACTTGGTATTCTAAGAAGCTACTTTTAGCACAGCTTATTTTTCTTCTAAGTTTTAAGCATTGTGTATATTCATATAAATAGCACTGAGTACCTTGTTAGTGCCATAAGATATGAGAGAACAATAACAGAAGAGCTACTGGAACCCCCTGTGAGGCCTGAGGGATTTTTTGCAGTGAAGACAGGACAGCACAGAATCCTGAAAACGCACCCCCAAATACCGTTCTTCTCCATCTTTCCCCCCCTCTCCTAAGCAACAGATATTTTGATCATGGCAATACCATTACAACAATCAAGCTGGCATGTCTTTCCTAATTCAGTCTTTTGATATCATTTGCCCTTTTATCTCATGTTTCACTTGTGCTGGGAGTGAAATACTCCTTCTCTCAAAGCAACCTTTTCCAGCCCCTTTTGCATCCCTTCTTTTTGTTGTATGATGTCAGCATCACACTAAGGGAGAGCGAGGCTGAAATCTGTACCAGAGCATAAGCTGTGTATCTGACTTCTTGGATTTTGAACACTTACCTAGGCAGCCATGTGTCCCCGTGTAGCAGTTTCACTGTAACGCCATCGGTAGTGTAACCCGTGTCCGCTTCTGAGAAGCAAAACTGCTTCATCAGATAAAGCAACAGGAAGCTGCTTTTGGATACACCAATGAGGCAATAGCTCACACGTCTCTCAAATTTTTTTTTTGCCTTATTTTTTTTATCATCTTTTATAATCTAAACTTATCCATGGAAAAAAAGGCAACAGTTACGTAGAAGTATGCACAAAGGATGGTACCAACCTTGGTAAAACTAGGAACGCTTTTAGTAAGTTTATAACAGTTTTATTGAAAATATTGCCTAATTACATGAGTGGAGTATATTACAAACCTCTTATCTAGGACACAATATATTCTGCAGCGAAACCACTCCACAGAAATAAAATACTGTGGAGTGTATATGTATTTATTTGTGTTTACTTGTATATGTTCAAAACATCGGGTCTTTTTTCAACTAAAGGACTTGTCACTTGCCTTTCCCAATAAATTTATCACAGAATCAAGTAAGAATCCACCTAAGAAGAGCCCATAAAAATATATGACAATGACCTTAGGAGTTTGTGCAAAAAGAATTAATTATTTTCAGAATTTGCATTACTGTTTTTTTCCATTTGCCTACTGATGGAAGTTTGTGAACAGTTCTAGTTAACAAAGGATAACAGAATTTTATGCACTGCAACAGGCTGCATATTTATATATTTTTATATAAACTGAATCTAAGGTTGGATGTGGCTTTCACAGGAGTGATTCTTTTAACAAATAATTCTATTCCATTAGACAGGTGGAAAGTTGTTACATGAGCACAGTTTCTCTTTTCCCTCTGTGATCAGAATAAATTATTGTGTGCTCCGATTTTTTTCTTAAATTCTGTTTGGAACAATTCAATTCTGCTTCTAAGAAACTGGGTACAATTTCACTTTAAATACATCTATTGGGTAACACAAAAACTGGCCTGTTTGATGATTCACATGCTAAGGAGAAATGAAACAGATGAGCAAATTTAAAAGCTCTAAAATAGCACATACTGACTTCCTTGAGAACAATACCAGGCAGCTCTGTAATATTTAACCACTGGATGCGGAGATTTGGTTCCTTCTTTTTTCCAGTCAGAGCATGACTTTTTCATCCAGTGTTTCTACTGATGCACTTGTTATATGAAGCCTAAATTATCAAATCATTCTATACTTGTGGTCATTCCTGAATTGGTATCAGAGCCCCCTCCAGTTTGGTGAAAGGGAGGCTTTCTAGCCACTTGATGATTATATTAGTTTCTAAAATAAATTTCAGTCAAACCTTTATTTTCACTGAGAGAAAAGTCATTAGACAAAGACCTGTTTTATTACTTTGCACCTGCCTTTTCCTAACATAGTACCTACTAAGAACAATGTCTGGTGAGCTGGTTCTGCTGTTCTGTTGAGGGTTTCTATACTTCAATGAAGAAAAAGCAGTTCTTATCATTATTAGAAATAGTGAAACATAGTTGATGATACATTTCTACAGTTCTTCACTGTAAGAATTGATAGTGGGACTGAAAGATCAAAGGAAGCAAGAGGGGATATGATGTATTTTATACATTCTGGAAGTAAAGCTATATGCAAAAAGCAACTCTTGACTGTGTTCATGTGGAACAATTTAATTTCTGATGCAAGCAGCACAGTTTTCCAGGTTTTTTTGGAGATCTGGACATACATGGTATCTCAAATCAGTCATCTCGGAACCACAGATGTTCTTTGGGTTGGCTGAGATTAAAGTACTATTAAGAAAGAACAACTGAAATAGAACAGCATTAACAGTGGAAAATTATCTACAAAAGAAGCAATGAGTAAGTCCTCAATAATTTTATTGGTTATATTTGGGCTTACAAAGGGTCCAGATCTCATGTCCTTGGGACATGGACAAAGATGTAAAGAAAAAAAACAGGTAAAAAGCAAGGCTGAGATTCCTAATGCAGAATAAAAGTCCTCAGAGTCCCACCAAAATATCCTCTTCTTTCCACCAAAAGAGATTCTAAGAATGTTTTTCTATACCAACTGAAAAGGGGAGGCACTCAGCACATCATAGGATGGAAATATGAGTTTTGAAAGCTGACACTTTTAGGCTCCTCTCAGTGAATAAGAGACTGAATTCCACAGCTGAAGCCTTCTACCTGGAATAAACTGATGCATTAATTTAAGAAATTATCAAAATTAACCAATTAATAATTCATGATGGTTTTGCAAACCTTCCGGGTGCGCAAAGCTGTACAGTCTGCTGGAACGAATGCGAATCAGGACCATGAGCATAATTCTACCTCTGCCAGTGACTCACTGTAGCCTTGAGCAAGTCACTCTGTCCTTCTGCATGTAATAATGACATCGTATAGCTCATTTGGGTGTGAGCAGGTTCATTAGTTAATGCTTGATATTGCTGTAAAGTGCAAAATGTTTTGTGTTTGGTATTGTTATTAAAAACGTAATAAACAGGAAACGTCAGTCAGGTAATGTCATCACTGAGACATTGGATCCCTCAATGACATGGACAAGAGAGGCAATGGCTCGAATGACAGCATTCTTTATGGACAGAAACATGCAAACCTGGACTTTTCCACAGCTCTAACACACTGCCCGCATGACGTCAGTGCCACTGCACCTCCCGGTGCCTCATTCCTCCTTTAAGCACCCGGAGCACTGCCTCTGTAAAACACTGAAGTCAGCAGACAGACAGTTCCCCTTTAAGGATTTTCATAGGACAATCAAGCTGATCGCCAGTCTCCCGATTACTTTTCCTCTGAGGCGAATGTTTCCACGCGCTGGAGTCTGAGGGAGCACCCTGGCTATCCTAAGGGAAGCTTCCAACGCCTGGCACAGCACCACCTCAGCTGGGCCCGTTTGTTACGCAGCTGCCCGGCGGCGTGCCCCACGAAGGCTGCAGAACAGAAAGGCTTGTTCAGCCACGCTAGCGGCGCAAGTCACAGCCCACTTCCAGGATCCCCCTCTGGGGTCCTGCTGACGCAGCTGCGGATCTAACCGGGGCCAACTGGGATTCCCAGGGAAGCCCCTGAGGCTGCCAGCACCCCTCTGCGGGGCAGGGCCTCTGCGGGCCTGGCCCTGTGCCCCAGGGCCGCCCCCTGCCCGTTCCTGTGCAAGCGAGGAAAGGTCTTTCTCACAGCGCGCTGGCGTTTCCTCCTTCAAAGTGCCGATTATCGCCTACCGTACCAGGGATTTGGTGGCAGCCCGAGAGCGGGGCAAAACCAGGAACTGGCTGCTGGCGAGCGCCTGGGAGTGAGAGGTTCCCCAGGAAACACTATTCCTCTCCCAGGAAAACGGCCGTGCCTCGCCAGGGGCCCCCCCAAAAAGGTCAGTCTGGCGTGAGTCTCGCACCCAGGCTGCTCATGCTGCAGTAACCGCAATGCGCCGTGTGTTCCCAGAGAAACCCCGTCCAGCCGTGACGCCCACGCCCCGCCTCGCCGCACAGCCAGCCAGCTTTCCCACTCCCGAGATGGCTCCACAATAGCTTCACTCGCTATTCAGTGCCCAATTCCAGCACGGCGGTACACGTCCCACCAGCCGGGACTTGCCTCGCCCTTTCTCAAAATAGCAACGACTAACTTCAACCCGCGAGGGGGTTGCCCGTAAGGGCTGCAAGCCTTCCCCTCCCTTCGCCTTTCCCTTTAGCAAAATGGCGGCGAAGGGTGCTCACGCCCCGCCCTCCGGTGATTGCCAGGTTGTGCGGTCACGTGACGCGCGGAGCCGGGTAGTGGCGAGTTGCTGTAGGGACGGGGTGGTGCGTCCGGGACGCCGTTGGCGGCGCGGAGCGGAGCGGAGCGGGATGGGGTGCGCGGTTCTGCTGTGGTGCTGGCTCCTGCTTGGCTGCAGCTGGGGCCCGAGGCCCCCCGGGGTCTGTGCCGCTGCGCTCTCGACGGCCGCCTACGTGCTGGACGATGCCGGCGGGCTGGGCAGGCAGTTCGACGGGATCGGGGCTGTCAGCGGCGGCGGGGTGAGCGGCGCCGACGGGCGTGGGGGCTCCTCCGGTGCTGTGCTGCTAATCCTCTCCTCGGGGCGGCGGTTGCAACGGGCGCTTGGGCGGGGGATTACAGTGGGAGTCTTTGGGGGCTTCGGTGCAGGCCCTCGAGGCTTCGGCGGGGCCTGGGCCGGGGGGTGTCGCTGAGGGGAGCCGTGAGAAGTGGGGGTGGGGAGAACTCTGAGGGGAGCCGGGAGGGCGGGGGGGTGAGGGGGTCTCTGAGGGGGAGTCCTGGAGGCCCCGGTGCGTCCACTGCTGTGCGGGCAGTGGTCCTGGCCGCGAAGTGAGCTGGAGCCGGGCCCAGCTTTGTGCCTGTCCTCCGGTCAGCTGCGCAGTGGCTCTTTCTCGTCAGGCTTCTCGGGGTGCCGAGGGCCAGCCACATCCTCGGTGCTGTTGAAGGAGAACTAAGCCAGGGTAGGTTTTTTCTGTAGAGGGTCTTCCTAGCTACTTGTCTCTATGAGTTTTAAAACGCTGGAGGAGCCAACGGCCAGTTGTATGCTTTCCTGTGGTCCAGCGAGCAGAGCCATGAGATCCTGTGAGTTCTTACCACTCTTGGACCTGCTGAGTTGCTTTTCTTGCCCTTCTGCCTGTGTGCCCCGTGAGCTCCTGTTGCCTTTGGTATATGGTGAGCCAAAGCAGGGAGATTCCAGTAGAGCGGGAGAAATGGTGCTGGGAGGGAGCTGCGTTTTGCTTGTGATGTGTGTGAGATCTCTTTGTTTCTCTATTCTCTGGACTCTCTTTGCAGTAAATTGCAGGTAACCGGAGTACAAGGCAATTGCAATCTACGAAACCAGAAATGCACAACTGAAGGGTTAGAAAAGAGTTTTTGTAGGGGCTTCGCTGAATTCCTGGTGCTATGATTATTTTTGTAGGCTTATTAGCTATGTGAAAGTCCTAGACTGACAAACTGGGATTTACTTATATGTTTGAAAGTTAGGTTTTCATATTTTCATGTTTTCTTTCCATTTTAGGCCACATCTAGACTCCTGGTGAACTACCAAGAACCTTATCGCTCCCAGATTTTAGATTATCTGTTCAAGGTAAAGTCGTTTTCACTGCTACGATAATGTCTGATTTCATGCAGAATTTCTTATTGTGCGACGTTGGAACTGCTATAGTATATGCAGTACTACTTGAAATTAGACAAAATTCCATCTTGTAAAGCATCTACTTTAATGTTGATTTAAGGTCAGAACCTTAAATTTTAGCTGTTGTTTTTGACAACCAGCATGTTGTTCAGGAGCCTGTTTCTTCAAATTATTATGAAAATTCCTTTTATGTTTTCACAATATGTTTTAAAAAATATGTTTTCAACATACTTTGATCATCCATGTGGACTTAATGAGCATTAAATCGTTCTTGAGGTTAAAATGAGGGGTTTAGCTGTTCATAGCGATTGCAGGAAGTGGGTCTTTGAGACAGTTTTGATTTTTTTGCAGTACAGATAGATTCACATAATGTGAAAACGACTGTGCAGACTGCATCATTTCAGTAGTATATCTATTCCAAACTAGTCTCAAGTATAAGTGCAGTTACTCTAGAAGGTGTGTGAACATTACTGGTTTGTAAGCTGCATTAGTTAGCAAGTGTAACCTGTGGAGTTTCCCAGCTTAATATATGGTAAGATTATTGTACTGGACAGTAATAACTTGTTTTGCTTTTGGCACTGTAAATTACTCTGCTGGAAGAGGATGTCATGTCACTTTCAAGTAGTGTAATCCAGATGGCTGGAGGGGAAAAATTTACTTTGTAGTTTAAAGAATTGGTTTTAAAGGGTAGAGTAGGGCATAATGCGTGACTGGGGGATCAAAACCTATGTTTTTGGAGACCGAAGCTGTGTGTTACAAATATGAGTTTTCTGAAGGAATCGATAGGCATGTGGTAAAAGAAAATCTAGCTGGGAGATCATGATTTTCAAAGAATATTTGACATGTTCTTTCACCAAAACCTCTTAAGCTGTCATGAGATACGTGGGAGGGGTATACCTTGCCTCATTCTCCTTGTCTTTTAATGTCAGTCAACTTTCATGATGGGGATAGGAGAGCAAATGTGTTAGAAGTTTAAAATCAGAAATGTCAGGAAGAGAAATGGTAAATTGGGAATATTTGTTTCTTATTTAAAAACAAATAAAAAAATCCAAAACTTGTAAGCCAAGCAAACTATCGTCTATGCAGCATATTTTTTTAATCAAACTGCATTCTCACATCTTAAAACTTTTTTTAGATGCCAAAATTATACTTGGGTAATTCCATGGAGGAGGCCAGCTCATCAGTGGTTATTAAAATAATGATTAGTTGTAACTTCTGGCTTGAGCAACTCTTAAGCCACTAATGGCTGGAAGAACATACTAGGAGTAGGATCACCTGTACGAGCTTGAATTTTATATTCTGCTTCCACTAGTCAGATGCCAGGGGAAGAAGATAGTGGACTAGGTGGCTGTTTGTTTTCCAGTGTGGTGTTTTTTTTCTCTCTTGCCTTTCTGCCTGTAGTTAGCAGGTTATTTCTGACCCGTTTGTATGCTCTTTCACATAAGTCGTGTAACCCTTTACAGCAAAGAATAAATTATTTTCAGAAATATTAACTTCAATAATTTGATTTAAAAAAAACAAACTTGACTTCTAATAACATTAAAAATACTGTTGTGTTCCTCGTATAGCCCATGTTCTACTTCAAGAGTGCTTCAGTATTTTCTTGAGCATAAGCAATTTAAAATCTGCACAGCTGATTAACACAAGTTAATGGTGCAAGAGTCAGTTAAACTGACTAAAGATAAGTGTACTATTTATCTTGCTCAATTTCCTTTTGAAGCAGAATTTTGTAGAATCTCTCATTGCATCTATAAAGGGTGTTTAAAAAAAAAAAAGTATTGAGTTTTTAGCATCCTCAAAATTGTACATTTATTTATTGCATTCTTCTTGTTATCAGCAGGTTTCTGTTTGTTTTTCTGTCTCTCTTTTTTTCTAGCCAAATTTCGGTGCTTCTTTACATATCCTCAAAGTGGAGATTGGAGGTGATGGACAATCAACAGGTACGGATTTTGCGTGAGCAGGGTTTAACTTCTTGTTGCAGTGATACTGTAAGTAACGTGTCCTGCACGTGTCACTTTAGCTGAAGCATGGAGATGCATTCTGTAGCTGTACTGAAGTTGCAGAAAAATGTAAACAATGTCTGCTAATTTGTAGAAGAGGAAATTTACACTAACATTCTGGAGACGGTTCTCACTATCATACGGTTAATAGGTTGCATTCTAGAGCAAAGGAGTTCTTTTTTTCCCCCCCAAGATTAAGGAAACTCTAGTAGCTTTCTGAATTGCAGAGCGTTTCTCAAACAGCAGTTTTGCAATACAAACTGTAAAAATTGTGTAGGACTAGGTAGTTTATGTATTAAAAGCATGAAAATGTGAAGGCAGCTGGTCAGAAGCAATTATGTTTCTTTGGTTTAAAGAGCTGCTACATTTCACTGCAGTGGTGGTGTCTGACAGTAGGCACTATTTTTTTTTTTTTTTGCCTGGCCACAACTGCAAATGGAAATGTCTTGGTGTAATTTGCCTAGCCTACTATATTTACATATAGGAGAAACTGCTTAGTAACTGCTTGTGATTGGAGGCTGAGAAGCAGCAACTAGACTACAGTTTGTATCTTTTTTTTTTTTTTCTTCTTTCCCTCAGAATTGTATCTTGGCCACGTCAAGAATAGACTTAAAGCAGACTCAGTTAATAAATACAAAGCATGGCATCTGTCTTTGTAGCATTTTATATGTATTTTTTTAAATGTCTGTGTTTGGAATTAGATATTGTTTTTCATTCTTTGGTTTACTTTCCTTAAGAAAAATTAACATGGTGAAAAGTATTATACTGGGTTTAAGAGCTCGGTATTTGGTCAATAAATTGCTGGTTAGAGGAGAATGGAGTCGTCTTCATGTATGCGCAGACCTTCTCTTCAAACACTCTTCCTGCTGGCTAAGGAGAATGTTACATACTTGTGTGATGGCTTTCCAGATTTTAGAAGGAGAACAATAAGATGCATATGTCTTAACACACTAGGCTGCAGCTCTTATTCTGACCTCAGAGGTGTGATCAGGAGTCTGTTTGAAGTGTGATTAGGAGTCTAAGTTTGGAATCTAATTGTTGTTCTATGTCTCTGACAAATAGAACTTCCAAATAGTCAAGTGTTAGTAAGGTAAAAAAAATCAATCCTATTTTCTGTAATGAAATGTGCTGTTTCAGCAGGCTTCATTTTAAAAAAAAAAAAAAAAGTCTCATCGGAAGAGATCTCTGGAACAATTAGGCATATAGTTTAGCATAAGTAATTGCTGCAGTTGCGTGCACAAGTTATTAATTGACTTTTGTGTGTAATGACTTCCCGTGCAACACTGATTCTTTTGTACCTTTCTAGTTTGTTTACCTTTTGCCTGAGGGAATTCAGTGCATAGCCTTCAATTCCAAAAACTCTTCCTGCAGTCACGGAACACCATGGAGATTATAAACTAGATCTTTTACTATAAAAATAAAAAAATCTCTTCCTGTCACTGAAAAACTTCATGGCAGTTCCTTTCTTTTCTCTCCCTGGACTTGCCTTGCACAGAAGAAACAAACTATAACCTTCTTTTGTTTGCTTTTTAGTTTAGGTTCTACAAATGTTTTTTTTTTTTTTTTCTTCCTTCCTGATCTTAATGCTGTAACTTTCCTAGTGGTTGTTGGGACCAAAATAATCATGAATATAGATTTAGTATTATCATAGCTAGCGATAGAAAATGCCCAACAGTTAATCACATTCTGATGTTAAAAGCAAGTGTAGTCCCTTGAAAATGAAATATATTAAAATTATGCTAAGTTAATACACTAAGAATGAAGGGTGGCAAGTTTTGCATGTTCCCTCCCACTACTCATTTTGCTTTGAAATACATACCAAAGGATGTGTGAACCATGTTGGAGATACGTGCTTGGATACTGTGGCAATGAGCAATACGGAAAACTTTATAATGTGTAACAGCTTATGACACAGAAGATAATTGTGAGCTACCTGTCTCTTTCCTTCCTAGATGGCACTGAGCCCTCCCATATGCACTATGAAAATGATGAGAACTACTTCCGGGGCTATGAATGGTGGCTGATGAAAGAAGCTAAAACGAGGAACCCCAAAATTAAACTGATTGGTAAATTGCTTCAAGCTTTAGGATTTAAATGCTTTTTTCCACCTAACTAAATTACATATCTGACCCTTAATTAGCATATTAATTTTAATGGGCGGATGTTTTGATGTTGCAGTAGACAAAGTAGAGTCTCTAATATTTAGTAAGCTTGCCTTGATGCTTCACTTAAACTTACTGTGTTTTACTTTGTTACTGTAACTACTGTAACAAGTAGCATAACAAGAACGTACGTAACAAGTAGCATAGGATAAGAAATGACTAATCATTTGCTTGTATCAAGTAACATTAATGCTTAGACTGTATCACAGCAATGAACATAAATGATCTATCACGAGAGCTGAATTTCTGAATAATAGAGTAAAAAAACCTGGGAGGGATAAAGTAAACTTACAGGAAGTATAAATCTGTAAATCTTATATGCAATAAATTCAATTATATATTCTTGTTACAAACCCATCACCCCCTTCCCACTACAGTGGTTCTTGTCTTCTGATTTGTCTTATGTATGTAGTTGAGTTGTAAGAGGACTTTCCTCCCTCCCTGTTTTGATTGTGGGTTGTGTGTGTGCTGTATGCTCTAACAGTACAAATATGGAACCCTAGATTTTAATTGAAACACTTCACAAAATGTATTTCACATGAAACAAAGTAAGAAATCTATCAATTAAAAAGTATCTAATCCCCCCTCTTCCAGGGATCAGGCTTTGTCATATCCATTCACAAGGCATGACTTGGTGCAGGATTTGCTAGTCAGGTTCTGTTAGACAGGCACTGTGGCAAGCGGTAAGCTTACCTTCTATGACTAATTGTGATTATTAATAATCTCCCTCTTCCCTCAGATCAGTCTCTCAACAAAGGAAGGAGGGTTTGCCTTTGAATTAGCCTATGGTGTCTTATACAAAGTCAGCTGAAAACTTAGCAGGATCTGCTTAGGTTAATTTGTTGTTCTTATTTACTACAAAATCCAGTAAACAGCTGAGACTCGGAAATGCTTTTTCATGATCCTAATCTTTCTTCCTCTATTATGATCAGATCATCACTTCTTCTGAAATTCATATTCAGGAGATTAACAATTTTTGGTGTTCAGTATAGATCCTTAATCTATAACTTTGTAAATTTTTATCCTAAAATCTTTGGAATTTTAAACCTGTTGGAGCTAATACCACACAATTGAAAGATTGTATGTAGTCAGTTGTTCTCTAGTAATGAAGATTTTCTAGCTCAGGGGAAAAAAATAAGCAGCTATTAATATCTTTGATCACAATTTATATTAGAGCATACTCTCCAGTTAAATAAGTTATGTTTCATTCTCTTCACTGGAACTATGTGAATTTTGAAGTGCGTATCTGCTCCTTCATTTTAGGTAGAACAAATTACACCTTGCTATTGAAGCTTACTGAGTAATGTAGACCGACCACTTATCTTATTCATTTGTTTTTCTTCTCTCTTTCTAGGATTACCTTGGACATTTCCGGCATGGATAGGGAAGGGTGAAAACTGGCCCTATGACTACCCAGATGTCACTGCTTACTATGTTGTTTCTTGGATATTAGGAGCTAAACGGTATCATGATTTGGACATTGATTATATTGGGGTCAGTAAAACAAAATCTCCTTTATATTTTATCTATCTTCATTCCTAAGATCTTGGTCTCGTCTCTCTTTGTTGATTACTGGAGGAGGGGGATGGGAGGAGAAATTGTTCTGTAATTGCAGTTTTTGCTTTTTCTGTTGCAAGGGGAAAGGCAGAAGTTATGTTAGTTTACTGTCTTTCTGCAATAACGGCCATTAAAGCAGAACCAGTGTAAAATGGCTAGTCTCCTGCCTTCCCAGTTCTAGAACAAAGTTACCAGAGAATTTGAGAATTCTGAAATCTGTTTGAGTCTTGGGCTTGTCATTTTCTGCCTTGCTTGTTCTGCTTGGGTTTCAGCAGTTACCAGCTAACAAAAAGCATTAGTTAAGACAGAGTTTGTGAAAGTCAGCTAACATGACTTCTTGGCATAAAATATGGTCACTGTTTTGCGGAAGGACAATCCTTTACAACTTCTTCCATTTTTATCTGCATTATTTATAGTAGATAAAGGTGCATGTGTTACAGTACATTATAACTACTGTATTGTGTTACAGTGCAATACATGGAAGTAGTGAACGAATGTCTGAGGAAAAATATCATAATTTGGAGATGAGAGAGAAGCAGACAATCTGGAAAAACACTTTTCGAGTTCATTATTTGACTGAGATTCAACTTGTTATTTTTTCTTCTGATTAAGAAAATCTGTGGCTAGGATTCCTCTAAAATCAGTCCTATACTTACTGAAACACTTATTTTGGACTTTTAAGTGTTTTGATATGAGACAGTTGTTTAACTGCAGAAAAGCTGAAAATCACTTCAGCAGTCCAGAGTAAAGCTTCTGAAACTATGCTTCGCATCCCTCAGAGGAAGTCTGACCTTTCTGCTGTAATGTGGGAAGGTATATCTGATGTGTATCTCCTCTGGAATGCGTCCCCCTTGATGTTGCTGACTTACTTCAGCTATGTCAGTCTTGCACTTTGGGTAAGACAGTGATGCTTCAGCAAATCAGTTGGGGGGACAGGGATAACAATTGTTAAATTTTCTCCTTGCTATGCTCTTAGAGTAGAAGGTAAGTTCTGTACTTTATGTATTTGAGTAATATCTGGCTTCTGTGTTGTTACTTCACAGTGATTGGCCTTCTGAATTCTATACTTCTAAGAAAAGGGAATTTCTGCTTCTACAGGCAGTGTGGTGACATTGCGTATTGTCTGATTTCTTTGTGGGTATAATCTGAAATACAGTAAAGCAGTGAGGTCTGTGAAGGCTCAGAAACCGTCAAAACAATTTTAATGCTGTTCTGATTCTACATTGTTAGCCTTTACTGCTCTTTTGGTTTATAGCATGTGTTATATATCATTATTTGCTTTATGATGAAATGAGCCTTTCAGTAAGTAACTGTTTGATTGGCTCATTTCTCAAGACACATATTAACACTTATGGAAAGATCTAGAAATATCAAAATCAAATGGACTTATCCCACCTGCAAGAAACTGTCTGCTTGTACATGGTTGGGTAATCTATACCTGCGGGGGATACTTTCACCTTTGCTGGTGAATGTGAGTCACAGCATTCACGTTGTGGTTAGAAAAAAAGAAAGTTAGAAGGTTTCTGACTATGCATTTTATCGGCCAGGGTATTTGGTAGAAAGGAAGACCAGCGTTCCCGCTTTTGAATTTTGAGCTGTGTTTGGCTTAAACACTCTTTCTATAAAAGATGGAAAATCCAGAGCAACAGAGATGAGATAATTTTGTGTCTGTTTACTTAAACTATGCTGGATCTCTCATGTGTTCCAAATATGGATATAGTCCTGTGTAAATTAGAAAGAACTGTAAGTGTCATTGAATAACCCCCTGAAACTGTAGGCAATTGTTTGATATGTAACTAATTCTATCTCTCCTATGTCAGTGTATGGCAACAGGGCCCATTTGTTAGGACCACACCTTGAAGCCACAATGTGTTTCTCAATGGTTTCTAACAAACTGTAGACCCATTGGTAATAATGTCACGTGTAACACTGCTACCATTGTAGAGCTCAAGCAGCTCTAGAATTCAGCAAGAAGGCAGTCAGTAGACCTTAGAGACAGATAAACAAGCAACTATTTTGAACTTCCATACAGAGTTTTCCCCTGAAGAGCTGGTAACAAAACCAACCAGAGCACTTTCCTCTAGCAAACTGAAACCATGGCGTTCATTAATGGATTGTATAATCTTGCATATACATAAATAAAATCTTTCATTATGCATTGACATATCCTGATTTTTCTAAATGGCTTTTTACTTTTCCTTTATAGATATGGAATGAAAGGGCATTTAGTAGCAAATATATTAAGGTACGTATTTTTTTTCTTATTTCTCTAAAGTAAAACGTTTGTCTTTGTTATCATATGTAAACAGTTAGCGTTTCTGAATTTGCCTAGGAAAGGGACCTTGATCCTGCAACTACTTCACTTACTGAACTCTGTTTCTTGTAGTTGCAGGCATGGAATACTAAGGATCAGATCTCTAGATTTTTTTTTTTTATTGTGTGTCTGAAACTGTTATTTTGAACTTTAAGTGTGTCAGTGTACGCTAAATATTTAGGACCTCTACATTTTAATGGAAGCACCAGTTGATGCTACTGAAATCATACAAATTCGTCATCTTTGTACTGGCTTGGATATAGTTATAAGTCCATGATCTAGAATTACTTAAAATTCTGTAGCAAAGTTCTAGTGGATATAATATCCTTAGATTATTGCTATAAAACTCCAGGTTCTTATTTTATGGAAAACATAATAAAGGCTCTGTGTTTTTAGCTGTGCAAAATTCAGTACCTCTGTCCGAAAAGAGTTGGAGGAACACGGTATTTCACATAACCAACCTCGAGATATCTCTAATATCTCTCACTGCTGCCTGCTCCTGCTGCCCTCCTGCCCTTCTTTGAAAACTCACTTCCGTTTGTTTTGTTATGTTGAAGTGGAATCTTAAGTACAAGCTTCTGCTTTGTTCATTTCCTTGTTGCCGCTTCAAGGCTAAGAAGCAATAGCATTACCTATTCTTAAGAGCAAATAAGAGTTAAATTGAGTGTGTAGAAAAACTGCTGATTTTTTTTTTTTTCAGAACTCAGCAGGGATTGGATCCCATCTGCTTACAATTAGTCAAGTAGTGGCTATTAGGAAAGTTTCAGTTCTTACAGTTTGTGTACACTGGATGAGGTTAGTCACATCATTTGTCCTTGGCAACTTCTGTACTTATTTTGTTCAATGATTAGTTTTAGTAGAATGGTACAGGAAATGGCGTACAGTAGTTAAACTTGACATTGCAATAAGAGCAAAAAAGTATCTTTAAGTATCTTTCATGAGGCTGGCATATAAAAAATTCTGCCTACTCCTGAAAACTGAGAATGCTCGCCTACAAAACATTTCTTTTTAAAATTATATTTCCTAGAATGTAGATTTAGATGAATACACTTATAGCTGTTTCCTATGATTTGTGCAGTGCTTTGACTGAGGAAGGGCAGGAAGCACTGGCAGAAAGCTCTGTTCTGGTCATATACCTTGTGCAGAGAAAGAGGAATACCTTATATCCGGCTTTATGGGTTTCTTGTTAACAAATATGTTAATCAACCATGTATTTTAAACTGATTTACCAGGTCCACTGCCACCACAGTAACTTAGTTTCCAAGTCTTATCATGCCTTACACCAAATTCTGTTACATATACTTTGCTCCACAACTAATTTCATTAAAGGTTTCATTTTCTAGACGCTCACTTTTGTAGGCTGCTAGGCCATTAGTTCCTTTTGGACACAGAGGTTTGGCACTAGAGGTTTCAAGTGACTTACAAAATCCCTTCCAGAGAAAACACAAATACACTGAAGTGTGACACAGCAGGATATCTTGACATCTATGTCAAGGTGTCTTGTTTCTTTGCGCGTGTTAAGTAACAAAACTCTGGTGGATGTGTAGAGGCTTCAGATTTTGCTAGTGAAGCTACTTAAATCCCTGTCTAAACTTGTTCAGTGGGTGTGCTTAGAATCCTCTTAAAAGAGCCTATCGCAATGTGTGTTCAGCACAAACCATAGCCTAACTTTTTTAAAGCTAGGAAATGAGTTCATAGGGTACTCTCTTTATTACAAAAAACCCTTGGGAACTAGAAGTTTTCTGTTATATTTAGCCTCAGGCAATGTAGGTTCCAGACTTTTCTTTTTCAAAACGAGAAGTGGTTCACTAGTCAGGTATAGGCTAATGGAGAAATCACTAAGGATACTAGTAGTCTCCTAAAGGATAATCCTAATCATAGGTAAGTTATACTGGTAGGGGAGGAGGGGGAAATGTATGTGTGTGTGGACTTCAAGTAGAAATCTCTAGTTGTTCGGTATATGTATGTTATAGAAGCAAAACCAAACAGAACTGAAAACACTTGTTTGCAGGCTGGAATAAAACAATGCAAGTAAGATGGAAGATAAATAGTGAGAACTTTTTTTTTTGAGCTGCATGTTTTATTTCTTCACTGACTGCATGTTGCTTGGAATGCTTATGAGACTGAACCCTTTGTAGAAAGAATCATCAGAGAGAGAAGGCAGATCTTACTATAGATAAAATACTAATTTTATTTCCCTATATCACTGATCGGCTCTTTTTTTAAAACTGGTTTTCTGGCTTTCTGTATGTCTTGTAAGAAGTAGAAATGTTCTATTTTGCTCAGTCCTATGTCATGTCACCTGGAGGCTTTCTCATCTGTTTGTCTTGGCTTCCTAATGTGGGGAGAATGAATGTGGAGAACAAACTGTCGAGTGTAGGTGCGGCATTCTACTTGTTAGCTTTTTAAATGCTGTTGAATTGGGAATAAGCTTTTGGTTTCTAGAGCTAAATGTTTAGTTTAAAATTTCATCTTAAAATCACCCAAATATTTGCTGAAAAGTGCCAGCCTTCCCTCCGCTGTATGTTAGTTGATAGAAGGCTTTTTATTTAACACCTGTTTTACCATTCATTCTCTTACACTCTGGAGTGTTGCGTGGCATCTCTTCTCTAATCAGCATGATAGCTCTGTTTGCAGTCCGCCGTTTCGAAAAAGGTCTGTTTACTGAGGTGTGCTGTTGTACACCAAAGATTTTCTGTAATGTCTGACAAATACATGACATAGATAAATGCTTAGTTATCTTGCTAAATTTTCATTTGTAAGGAGTTATTTTAGTTACTTCATCCGCTAAGGCGCTAGCTTATGTTTCTTATTAAGTAGAAAAAATAAAAAAAGAAATGATGATTCTATTGCTTATAAATTCTTATTCAAGAAGATCCTGTTCTTCCAATTATATTTTAAAATACTGTCATCTTAAACTAACCCTAAAATTTAAGGAGTATTTGTATATAAACATGAATACTGGGTGTGGGGGAACCATTCTACATATGTTATTATGGAGTGCATTTTGAGTGTCTACAGTTCTGTGTCCTTGGTACTTATCTTTCAACATGGAAGTTCTGCAACCTTTCTAGTCATTTTGTTCTTCTGAACTATCTCTATGCTTAGGCAGTTTTTCCGAATGTCTAGCTAGCTAGAAAGCTTTAAATTGCAAGGACTGTACTCTAAGTATTTCTACCATTATGAATTTTTCTTCTGGTAAACTTTATGCTTCAAAGCCTTCAAGCAGCTGAACAGAACTTCATTGCTACTTTTCTTCTTCTTAATAAGTTTTATGTCCTTTAGATCTAGGCTTTCATTGTCACCAACACTTGGACTTTGCTTTGTGTCCTTATTTGACTACATGTCAAAATAGAAATGCTCCCTATTCTCCTTCACATTGCTGCAGGGCTATTACAAGAAATTATTTAAGGATTCATGCCTACTGATCTTCAAATGGTTGGAAAAATCTTTCTTATGCATGCATATATATACAGCCCGTAGTACATAATTCTTTTATATCCAAGATTCAAAAAAGGATTTTAGACTGTGGACTGATGTCCTTTTTCAGATGCAACTGTATGTGGAAGCTGCTGAAAATACTTTTCTAAAATTTTTTTTTTGAGTGTTCAGATAAAACATCCTTGTATAATACCAGCCCTGTGTAAGCCTGTTCATTCTTAACTGTTAGAGCTGGGTATATTTTGCCTGGGTATATTTTATCTAAGAAGTTCCACAGGCAGATGTGAGAGGTTTATCATCTTTGACAGTGAAATAGTAAGGAGAAGCTGGAAAGACGGAATAGGAATTCTCTTCTGCTGGCATGTTTAAATTCAAAGTTGACTGCCCTCAGTTTTGTTGTAAATATGCAATTTGCATTCCATGCATTATGTTCCTGAAAATTAGTGAGACATATGTGAGAGCCAAGTAGTGGGTAATCTTAAATATCAGACACTTGCAACATGAAGGATTTTTTTTGTTCAATAAAATCGCTTGTGAAAGAATGCTTAGGTGCTCTTCACTTGAAAAGGACAAATGTTTGGCAAAGATTTATGTTCTTGTAGAGAACTGCATGATTACAAGGTCTTTTCTATTTTAAAACGTCAATCCCTGTTTTCTCAATATACTTTTTTAGGGATCAGGTTAACTTTCACTTCTGATCACTTGTGGAGGTATGTCCACTTCCACAGTCCAGCCAGTCATCATTTTTAGACCAGCTTAACATGACTGACTTTATGATAAATCCATTACTCATATGTAATGAATTACATGCATGCAATGGATAGAGTCAGTATGTTGAGAGTGTCCGAGTGGAGTACACGTATGCACATAGGGTGTCAAAAGTAATCCAACTGATGAGAAGCCCATTTTTGTGTAATGGCTATCTAATGTCATAGATAACCCTTCGGTGTTAAAAATACTTATCGTTAACTTTGTCTTAGTTGTCATTATGGCTCTCCTTTGAGAAGTGAGAACTTTTCTTATCCATCTTGGTCTGAAGACAAATGCTTCCACCAACTCCTCCTACAGTTCTTAAGTTGTTTTCAGTCTTAAATTTTTGTGTTGTCTGGTTGATGAAGGCTGTACTTTAAGTGGTGTTATCTGTTACTAAGGTACTTCGACAATCTTTGGACAGACTGGGTCTAAGGAACATTGGCATCATCGCTGCAGATGGAGATTGGAACGTTTCAAAGGAGATGATAGTTGATCCCTATCTTAATGATGCTGTTGAGGTAGTCGGGTAAGTGTGGGAGAAGGGCGGAGTTTTACACATTCCTTATTGCTTCCTTTCTGTAAGTAAGTCTTCATCTCCATTTTGAGAAGTCATATGTTCTTATTCCGTACTTCCTAGCCATTCCCAGTTTTGTCATCATCATGTACAGTGGTGACTGATTACTCTTTCCTGTCTTCCACTCTTCTTTCAGCTTAGTACATGTGTAAGGTAACCTTACCACTCTTCCATCATTTCTTTGAAGTGTTCAGTTAGGAGCTATGTTTTAGGCTTCTTATCTTAGCAGTAGTGAATGACAGGAGACTTCTAGCTAATCTGCACATGCATCTTCAAAGTCAGAAAAACCTTAGGACTGAATTCTTGGTCTGCAGTCAGTTTTAATATCAGGTGAACTTGAACTTTCACACTGGAACTTACTACCCTGGGACTTTCCATGCTTGCAGCATACATGTTCTTTGCTTGAGATTTTTCTGGTCATGTCCTAAAGCTAGGAGTTCCTGTTCATTGCTTATATCTGATAACAGATAGTATTAGAAGCGCACACACAGACATTAAAGTAGAAGTAAAAACAAGCATTCAAAGTTTGTTTTTAAACTAATACAACCATCTCACTTTTAGCAGCTAGGAATACCCACTGTTGTAGTTCTAGCAAATGGCAACTTGACCGTTTGCCTGCACTCTTGCTCCATAATGCACTTTCTTACTACCTTGCTTCTGTCAACTGGCTTGATACTTGTTCTGCCGCTCTTGCTTTCTTGGTAATCTCTGATTTCTCAAAACTATAAATAGGTTTTTAAAAATTATAGCATGTTCCCAATGGAAATGACCTATATGCGTATAAATTGTTCACTTGTGTTACATTTGGTAACTTCCTTACCTCTGTTGTTAACCTTACTGTGATAAGAACATGCCTGTGGTCACTAGTGTACCATTTATCCTTATCTATACGTAAGGGGGTGTGATATGCTCATAATTGTTTAAACTAATGCATGGTTCAAAGGTTATAGCAAGTCAGTTAAGCAGGGATTTTATAAAGAAACTGCTTTCATATGTGTTGAGCTTGTAAACACTGATCACCTGGAAGCAGCTGCCTGAGAAATGCCAATTATAAAGCCAGCATTGAGTAACTCATTTGGTTTAAAAACTTATAACTTTCTTAGGTTAGGCAAGACTTGCACCTCAGCAAGTTATAGTGCATTAGGAAATGTTTTAGTTATGATTTCCATGCCAATGAAACTTGCAGGATGACTGCACTGAGTATGTATGGTTCTTACTACTTTAAGAGCTTGACAGAATCAAGGCTAGGAGTACCTGTTTTTGTCTGTAGCCTTTAGGACCATGGACATGTTTTAGTTGTTCTTTAAGATGAAAGTTCTTTTTGTCAGAGGTTTTTCTTGAATGTCATATGGATTTTTCCCCAACTCCCCTACCCCCGCTGATCACAAAAAATGAAGAGTTTGGAGAATATTTCCTGTGCAGTAGTGTTGTTACCTATCAAGAAATTAAGGTTAGTACAAAATGAGAACACCATGTTTCTCAGCCAATGCTGACTTTAAGGCACCAACTACCAAACAGAGTTCTTGCTGACCTAGAAAAAGATTTAGGTGTCCGTTCTTCAAATGCTCAGGTTCAGAAAGTTGCTAGAAGTACACTGTATCTGTGTGTCTCTTAGATAACCGTGTCTAGTTTGTAAAATCTGCTAGTCAGTTTTTCTAAATAGTCTTAAATTCTTTTATCTGAAATCCTTTCTGGTACATTGTTCTGTAATCTCTTCAAGTATAACCCTCTCTGTGACTTTTTCTTAGTTCTTCTATTTTGGAATGGAAACCTGGGATTAAAGTTATATTGTTTTATTTAGAAATTATCAAGATAATTGAAATGATTGCTTTGGCATCCATCCACAAAAAGTAACTGACCTTTCCCTTTCTTTGTGTTTCCTTTAATTTTCTTTTTTCCTTTCCTTTCTTTTTTGCATCACATAATTTTTACCTTGATACCATTGCTCCCCGTGGAGCTTTATCGCTGCTTAAAATACCGTTTGCAATCTGAGGCATATCTAGGGTAGAGTTAAGGTAAAGTTTCTATGTCTGGTTTTTCTCCTCCTTATTTGCTGTCTGCTGGCTTGTGATTTGAAAGATGGAGGACTTCATATTTTCTCATTAGAACGAAGGCCACCAAGCTGTTATCATTCAGTGTGTTTCATCTTCATTGGTTGAAGGAGTGGTCTTCCTGAACATGTTGCTTGCCATCGTTTCATACCAATGAGTTGCAGCACTTGCCATTGAAAACACAAATTTTGTTAGAAGAAGTAACAAAAAAAGCCTTTATCTGCTACTAAATCAAATTACTTACCCAGTATTCATAAAGTGCTTGAAAATGAAAAAAAAACCAAACGTAATATAGTTAGCTCAAGTCAAACTGTGTTGTTATGTTTCCTTATTTTGTTTGCAAGACCATCTTCACTACTGTCTTCCTGTGTTATTTTGATGGGTGCTACTTCTGTGTTTGTGTAGTATATATTCATGTTACTTTTCTGCCAGGATGTATTATGGCTCAGTACTACATCTTCTGTGTTACACATGGATTTTTTCTGTTGTGTTTACAAAGGCTATAGAGTCCATATCTCTATTTGGCAAGTCCTTTCTTAAAGGACTATATGCCAATACACAATTAGACTTGAATATATTCCACAATTTTTTTTTTCTGATGTTTATCTAGAAGTAGACAAATTAAAAATGTTTTTCCGTAGTTCTCAATTATTTAAGTTATCTTTGACTTGTGAGTCATTATTAGTGGACAGTAATTGTATCTTGGGTGGTGAAAAAAAAATCTGCCTTCATCAGTTTTTATTTACTAGACAGAGCAAATCATATTTTATTTCTAGTTGATGTAGCATGAGTCTTTTTCAATGATCAAATAGCAGAAACGATTGCTGCCATTTCAATTTATCTTTTTTTTCCTGTCTCCTAGTGTCTGTCACTTTAAAAAAATCAAAAAATCATGGTAAGTCTTAATGAACAAAGATGATGGGTGACATATTTAAGAGCTATTTGTCAATGACTCTGGCTTTTATGTAAGGGCTCTTGTTCTGTTGATTTTCATAGTTAATATAGTTACAACTTTAGAGGAATCATTAGTCTTATGATCCAGGAATGCTTTCTCAGTTCAATAGGAAGAACAAGTTCAGTTCACTGTTACTTGCCCTCTCTGAGGTAGAAAACACTTGCTGTTAGAGAGAGAGATGAATTGACTTGTCCAAGACTATGCTAAACTGGTTGAGGAATAAAGATTAATTATAGAAAATACTGTCTTTTGGATTTATTTTATGATTTTTGGATGCTGCTGCTTTTGCTATTGTTTTAAACAGGATTTTTGTATTACATAGTTCAAAGCACAAGCGAGAAACTTAATTTTGAATTTATGTAACTGATCTTAAGACATAATGTTTGTCTCAATTTGAAACAATAGATTTTACTGATAGAACAGCCTTGTCTTTTTTTTTTAATGTCTTATCTCTGGGGATGTTATCTGTAATTACACAGGATTATTGACTAACTTGGTTTGCACAGGACCTCTGAAGGTGATCTGGTTGAACTCCCCTGTATCAAGCAGGTACCATTAGATCATGGTGCTGAGGCTTGTTCAGCTTTAGTATCTTCACAACCCCTTTGGGCAACTTGTTCCACGTGTTTGACCATACTCATGCTCTTTTTTTTTTTTTTTTTCTTTTATGTTCTTATACTTAACTGAATTTTTCATTAGTCCATAGCCTGTACTGTTGCAAGGGGTTATTCTGTCCAAGGTGCAGGACTTCGTGTTTGCATGTGTTGAACTTGATGAGGTTCCTGTCAGCCTGTTTTTTCCAGTCTGTTAGTTGCCTCTAAATAACAGCCCTCCTTTTCAGCATATAACTGTTGTTGTGGGTTAACCCCAGTAGGCAGCTCAGCCCCACACAGCCACTTGCTCACTTCCCCCCAATGGGGGGGAGGGAGAATCAGAAGGGTGAAAGTGAGAAAACTCGTGGGTTGAGATAAAGACAGCTTAATAGGGAAAGCAAAAGCTGTGTGTGCCAGCAAGGCAAAATGTGAACTTCCTGAGTTTTATTAAAGACATCAAACAGTATTGTCCCTAATATTAGCCTGTGGGGACATTGCTAGCAATCTGCATCCTGGTTGGACTTTTCTATCCACCTTGGTGGGAGACTTTGCTAAAGTCAAGGTATATGACATCCACTGATTTCACCTTGCCCACACAGGTAGTCATCTTGTTGTAGAAAACAATCGTGTTTGTCAGGCATGATTTGCCCTTGCTAAATCCATGCTGCTGTTCCCAATCATCCTCCTATCCTTCTTGTGCTTGGCAGTGGCTCCCAGGGAGACTTGCTCTGTAACCTTCCTGGGGACTGAGGCTAGATTGATGGGCCTGTAGTTTCTCAGATCCTCCTTCTTGAAGACAGGCATTAAAACTGTTTTTCTCTAGTCATCAGGAACCTCCCCTAATCGCTAAATACTTTAGCCTTTGTATGTATGTTAAGTCTGCAAACCAAATACTACCTTATTCTAGTGCAAGATGTAACAGGAAAATACAATGCAGAAGTAATACTAACATTGTGTTCAGATGAAGTTCTTAAGAATTTGGGGCAGGAAATCTTGACGTTTCAGGCTACTGTGAAACTGCACATAAGCTAGTTCAGATTCTGATCTGTGGGAAAAAAAATGTTGCAGCACTGTTTCCTGCAGGTAGTGTTCCCTGTTAGACAAGATTATACATGGTAGAAATATACAGAATGATTTGAAGGTAGTTAGGCATTTGGTGTTACCTGAATTTACAAGTACAGTAAGTGCTGTTTAGGGGACCTCTGGACTTCAAGAAACTACATCGTTAGACTCGGTCTTATGTGACATTTTAGATTTGTTTCACTGACTTTCAAGGCCTTAAAATGTCTCTAGGGAAGTGTACAGTGGTTGCAATTTTAAAACTTGAAATAAAATGCAGTTGAGTGATAAGGTGTGTATGTGTCTGGGTTTTTTCTCATTTCTTGTGTTGGTTGTGTTTAGGAAGAGCTGAGCTCACTTGTGTTGCTTCCCTGTTAAACTGAAGTAGTTGATTAGCAGGGAGAATAGGGGGAATCAACTCCTTTTCTTAATTAAATGTTTACTGTGCTTTCCCAAGGTTTATAAGTTATAATTCAGTTGTCCTTGCTCTGTATGTGGTCTGTGTAGCCTAACCCTCAGCATTGTAACATCCAAGTGGTTGATCTGCAAATAGAGTATCTTGCATGAGATGTGATATGCTTTGTCTTTAACTTTATCTGCAGTTTTGTGTGTGTAAGAAAATAAGAACCAAATGTTTTTAATTTTTCCTTTTGTCATGTACTTTGGGGTTTGGCACGGTAGAGGAAGAAGTCCTTCTTTGAAGGCACTTTGTGTTTGACAATCTATTACGTTTTGTTTGGTGTAACAGTTGTTGTCCAAGTTGTAAAAACAAAAATTGGAACATGATTTGTTTTTTAAATATGTTCAAATAGTGCTGAAGATGCTGCTGCTTTTTGCAATACAATTTTTTGACAATTTGAAAAACATTTTTTTATTTGTCCCTTCTCTCTGTTCTTTGCTCTCCTTTTTTTTTTTTTTTTTTTCCCAAAGCTGTTGAGGTACACATTGGATAAGCACGATCTGCAGCAGGTGAGGATCGTAGCCAGCGATAGACTGTGGGAGCCCATTTCCTTTGTCTTGCTGCTTGACTCTGAGCTCCATGGAGTGGTCGATGTGATTGGGTAGGGGGTTCTCTCTGTTTTTCTTTCTTGGTGGTTTGTTCATAGTTTGTCTTCATCTTGCTTATTTATGACTAGCACAGCCAAAGCTTTACCTCTCTATACTCTTACCTGCAATGAAAGGATTGATACTATAACCTTTCTTACTAACCCACATCAAATCACACGGGCTGTTGTCCTGGTGACAGCCTCAACCCTTTAATTGAATCATGAGTCTCCTATCATGTGGAAGATTCCTATTGGCTGTGGTTGCACTTTTGATGAATTGAAAGTTTTTTGGACAACCCTGTTTATTCTGAGGGTTGTTTTGGTTCCTGTATTTGGTATGCAAAAAGTGCTTTAGCTTTACAGCTTTGTATACAGCCTTGCATTACTGACTTCCACTGGTCTGTTACAGAAATGGGTGTGATCCAGAAATCAATTTGGGCTATGATTCTTTTTTTAGTTACGATAATGTCTTGATTCTTATTTCCCATTTTTTGTTTTGATGGGAAGGTTGTGTTTGGAAAGCATGCAACCAGCTGACTTGTTTTTCTCGTTCTGGGTTTCATCATATGATGGTAATATTTTGCAAAAGTAGTAGACTAAATTTGAGATTGATTACTGACTTGTCTGCTGAATGGAAATGTGTGTAAGACTTGCTCATCAACTTTTCTTTTTACAGTAGCTCTAAATTTTAATTATTAGCTTCCATAAACTTGCCTGACCCAATCACATGCTTCAAATGTGGCTGTTCCTTGCTTCAACTTGAGCCTTTTTCATTCGTCTTTATATGTCTGACACATAGGAGGTGTAGAAATGAAGGCTTTCCCTCCAAATACAGATAGGCAGTCAGTGCCCCCCCCCCCCCCCAGTCAATCTCTCCCCCCATTCTGAACAACAAAAAGTATCCTGACAGTTTTTTGCAAGTGGAGTCTTGGATCATGTGTGGATCAACAAGTGGAAGCAATTGTAAACTCACTCTGACCAGATGCAAATCCACTGTAATTACCATGATCCCAATGTAGTGAGCATGCTTCCCTTCTGTGTTTTGGCAGCTACAAGTATGCACCCAGAGTCAGTTCCTGAAGCTCAACTGTTTTTACACTGTCTCAGTAAGCTGTAGTTGCTTAACTCTTTGCAAGTCTAAGTTTTATGTCCCTACTCTGATTCAATCTTAACAGGGAGATGAAATACTCTTGTGTAATGGATAATCAGTTGGCTACTGGACATTTAGTGGTGCACATCTCATCATGGTATCTTTAAAAAAAAAAAAAAAAAAAGTTGGCTTGGTTTTTTTTTTTTTTTTGAAACTATAAAAAATATTTCCTGTAGCCAGTATGAAGGTACATAAAATCAGTTTTGGACTTGGTAACGTAATTTGTGATCTGTGAGGTCTCTCATCAGACAAGCTGGATGGGAGATTAGTTAAAGCTGCTGCTTTTGTTTTATTTTGCACTATTTGCATCCAGGCTTCATCTGCAAGATACTGTAGTGGCTAGAAATTACAGGGAGCCCTGAAGACACATTGTAAAACTATTAATAGATGTTCACCCACATAGGAATGACCCAGGTCACCAAAGCTCTTTATAATATGATATTTCCAAACAGCTTTTCAGAGCTATTATGGTTGCATCAATTTTACCAGTGAAATGAAATATAATGAATTATAAAGGAGTATTACTCCTACTTTGAACACATTTAAATTACATTGTAGCTCTTGAAAACAATGTTTTTCAAGGATGGGCTTGCAAATTCCACAGCTACTCATATGAGTACTTTAGATGTGCTACTTGTTTGTAACACAGTTAAACCAGTTACATTTTTACATGCTATAGAGGTAGAGACCAAGCTATTCTGACTCTACATGTTGAAAATTCCACCTCCCTCTCCCCCCACCGCCTTCCTGCTGTTAATTGAAAGTAAACAGGAAGTGTTTAGAAAGTGCCAGTGAGTTTAGGAGTAACAACTTTCATTTTCACCTAATGTCACTTTAGTATGCCATTAGGTCTTTTTGGTTAGAAGCACCAGTGTTCTTAACCAGATCTGTTCTGAACACACATTTTGCTGAATGTGTCGCAGAAAACCAAGCCTTTTAAAGAAATTTGTTAGAGCTAATTATGCCCAAGTTAACAACCTAAGGAAAACAAGATGATATTGTGACATTACTGCATGATGGAATCATGATGTGGTGCCTGTAGTAGTAGGAATTCAAACTGTCCTGAGTCCCTCCCAGGCCTGTGTGCTGATATGGCATGAGCAGTAGGAAAGACAGTGGTGTTAGCTGATGATTTCTGTTTTCTAGAGATGTTTTTGAGAACTAGATTTTAGGTTTTCGTAGGCAGTGTGTTTCTGCAAAGCTTCATTGTAGTGATGATATTATATAGGCTGATCTTTTAATTTAGTTTCTACAGCCTTGTACTGACGCGTGAGAGAAAAAATGGTGGAAACCCCTGCTATTTCTATCCTGATTTTTTTCCCCTTCCTCCCCTTTGGGCCATTGCTATATGCAAAACAAAAAATAACACAAAGTTTTTTTGTTTGTTTGTTTTTTTAACTAAGTTATCCAAATGAAGTCACTGTGGGCAATTGTGCGAAGCAGCATTTGCAATCCATAAGTAGAAGAGCTTTTCTTAAATAGTGTTACTTTCTTAATAGATCTGATTGGCTTCCCTACACAGGCAACTGTGGATTTTTTTTTTTTTTTCCCGTTGGAGTTATATTGCTTCATCATCTGCTGTGTAAAACACACTTAATCTCATAATAATTAATATTTTAAAAATACATTGTTACCACTCTAACAGCTAGAGGCCCTGATGATGAACCAACCATCTGCTGGTTCCAGAGAGATTGAAAGAAGGAGGGAACAATGAAAATACTTTTTTAGTAAATGACAGTGGTTTGAAGAATGCAAACACTGATAGTAAAGGCTGTTGGTAAAATCTTCTCTCGCAGTGATAAGAGGTTTAAACTTATGTGTCACTTCTGTTGTAATTCTGTTCCTACTATTCCTTTCGTTACCTTTTCTCCACCAAGATCCATTCTTTTTCCCCCCTTTCATCATATACATCACTTTTCTTCCTCTCTCTTTGCAATGGTCTTCTGTTACAGTGTGTCTGACTCTCTGCTCTTTTGAGCAAAGAATCCAAAATCCTGCTGCCTCTGCTGAAGCATCACATTTATAAGAATGATGCATAAACTCTACTCCAGTTCATCTTTTCAGGCAGCAAGAAGGGTAGGTGTTTAGGAGTCTGTGGTTTTTCCTGAAACATTAATCAGGATACTCAAGTCTTTCCAAATGGTAGTGGTCCTTGCGTGGACCAATTATTTCCTGAGAGTAATTGGAGTATAAGTCGCTCCTTTGTAGGCTTTTTCATTTCCATTGAAGTAAAAAGATTGTTTTCACAACTGAAGGAGCAGAACATGCTGTTTTGGACACAGCTAATCTCCTGTCCTTTGCTGCACACCTTGTGTTAGTTGTTGAGGCTGTAGAGTGGTGCAAGACATCTAAAAGAGGGCTGTAGCATTATCTAGTGTTTTCTTTAAATATAAATCACATAGAGTTCAACAAATCCAGCACATACTGGGTGTGAAAGCCTTCACTGTAATCTGACAGCAAATGTTTATTTTGTGCATTTGGGTGGGTCTTTTTAAAGTATACACTCTACAGTGCTATTAAAAGTTTAAAAAAGAAAGATTGGTGTACTTATTTTTTTTTTTTTAAAGTTAGTTTTTATATGGAATAGGAGTTACACACTCCTTAGTCATGTCCTACTTTTTAAGGACTAATTTAGTTAATGAAAGTAAACCAAAACCCCTTGGTTAACATCAGTGTAAGTGAAAAGCAAATACAGTGTAAATTGTGTTCATTAACAGTAACAGAAATTGCATCTAAGAGCAGAGAAAAATGATTCATTTCTCAACTGGTGGTGAAACTGTTTTACCCGATTGCATATCAGTGGGACAAAGTGAGGATGTTATAAGTGTGTGGGCTTTAAGTGGAGCAAAGCTGCCAGTAAAGATACACTGAAGGAGTCTGCCTCTAGAACCTGTTTGTTCTCCCTGTAGCTTTAATCCTGTTTATCATCCCGATTTTTTCCAATTTATTTCCATAGCTTTAGTGTCTTTGCATTGAATTATTTCTCTTCCCTCTTATGCAAATAAAGGCGACCCTCTGTCTTAGTGCAGGAAATCACAGCTCTATAGATTTTGTTCCTGTGTAATCTTATGTAAAGCTCTCTAACATGCCCCTGCCTTTTTTTTTTTTTTCTTTCTCTTTTTGTAAAGTACAGCTTGTATTTGGAAGGGATGTTGACTCTTAGTATCTAAGAAACAGCTTTTCAGGGTATGGAGTGTAGAAAGACAAATTATTCCTTCTTTGCCTTGTCTTTGCAAGCTACACACTTTATGCCATTACAAAAACCTTTGCTGGGTATTAAGGTAATACTTGTGTTTCCAAACCAAAGGGGAAATATACAGTAATCTGTACAGCAGAGAAGGATGTAGCTAAAATCTTTACTATCTGTTACGCTATCATTAGCGAAGCTATGTATGAAGGACTACAACACTGGGAAATGGCCCATTGTCCACTAGGGGGAAAATAATGAAAAGAACCCAACAGTCAGCCTAGAAAAACTGGTATTTCTTGTGTCCCTGTCACAAATGTATCAATTCGTCACGTTTCAGGCTAATAGTAAAGGAAATATTTATGCCTTCATTCCCAGTGCTGATAGTTTCATTTTAGTATATGTATTTAGTGTGTTCAATGAGTGTGCTAAATGAGGGCAAAATCATGACCCTGTTTTCTGCACGTGATTTGAAAGGTTTTATTTTGGTCAGACTAATTTGGCACAGTGAATCAATGTTGTGATTGAATATAATCAGTAGTCTTAATTTGGGAGAAAGCATTGCTCCTCATACTAAGGAAGATCTTGGAAAGAAAATTAGCTTCCATTACATGTTTCAACTATTTTCAGTTTACATCTCTGTAACTTTTATAATCCAACTAGCATGCCTTTTTGAAACCTGAGTTTATTAAAAAGGTGTGCAAAATTAGCCAAGTTCATGTTTAGGTCCTAAGACATTCATGCAGTTAAGTTCTTAGAATAGTGCCTAGTACTGTATCTTACTGTTGATTTTATAATTATTTACGGTTTTGTTTAAGATAGTACAAGGTAGCATGTATTTTCTCTATTTAGCGCATTACAGTTATGAAAATCTTCAAGCTCAATTTCAGGATAAAGCTTTGCTTTAGCAAGCTGCAGAAATTGCATGATATATTTAAAGCTAGGTTAACTTATATGCTGGCATGTATCAGAAGAAGTAATCTTCTACTGATGCAAAGATAATAAGCTAGGGAATATTATAGCTCTTTCTGGTTCCATTTTTTTCTATTCCATTAGTATTATTCCAAGAAAGTTTGTTTTTCAGTTTGGAGGAGGTGAATCATTGCTGCTGTATGTACTTCCAGGCTTTGATTTTTCTTTTTGTGCTAAGTGCTCTTTCTTTTTAAAATATTGTGTAGGGCTCACTATCCTGGAACAAAAACAGTGCCGAATGCCTTATTAACTAAGAAGAAACTGTGGTCTTCAGAAGATTACAGTACTTTCAATGATGAAGTAGGTGCAGGCTGCTGGGCTCGGATCCTGAACCAAAACTACGTGAATGGAAACATGACCTCGTAAGTGTTGTGCACTGTTGCTCGCTTTCACAACTTCATATGTAAGAATTGTTTAAAGTACTATGTAACACATCCATTTGCTATGGTAAGACAGTAGGTAAACTGAAACTCCACTGTCAGTCTGAATGCAAGTGTAGTAAGGTATGAAGTCTACTGTCCTTACCTCTTTCTGTGGTAGAAGTCCCACAAGTTTTAATGTATTCTTGAGTTACTGTTCCACAGTATCCAATGGCTTATGCAGCTGAGTTCAGATGCCTTTGAGACTCTGATGATATTTGTTAAAAAGAGAATGTTCTTAAGAAGGGCTACCAACATGAAAACCATTGGAGGAAAATAACAATAAAGCTAATTTATCTGTATTTTTCTTAAGGTCTTTATCAGGTGGTTTGTCTTCAGTTAAAAGTAGTAGGTACGGATGTAATTATCTAGTTTTTCCATACAACTTCTTTCTCAGAGTCCATTCTAAAACATGCTGTAGTCTTTTGATATGTTTCCTGTTTCCTGCACGTTTTCTTTCGAAACTGAAATCTGGAAGAAAGCTGTTCTATTTACTGGGAAATTACATAACTCGCAGTTTTAGAAGAGACTAGAAAACATACTTTGATGTTTCCAGTGCAACAACTACTAATCTGAGGGGGGCGGGGGTGAGAAGTCTGATTAAAGAAAATGTAGGCATCAAGATGTAAGCAAAATTGTTCAAAGCTTTTAGTTTTTATATAACTTCATTTTGGAATAATAAAGAGAAATCTTTTTGTCTGAAATGCTTGAAATGGAGCACAGCACAAAGCACTTAGATACCTGTAAAGGGAAGTTTCTTGGGTCACCTGGTTTCTATGAATCTTCTGTCTCCTTCTCTGCAAGCTGAAGTTTTCTAACAGATGAATGTTTCCTACGTGAATTCCTGACCATTCTGGTTGCCTCTTGACTCTCATATGCTTTAATATCTTACTTTGAGGTCTTTCTTTTGCCATTGTTTTTCTTTTTTACAGGCACTTTGTAATTATATATGCCCCATTTGTTTAGCAACCTGACAGCCAGACCTATGTATTGTGTTTAGAAATTATTGTAGGATAGTTCCAAGTCCATGTATCCAATATTGAAGTTATCTTGGTTTTTATATTGAAAACAGTGTCTTCCTGATGAAAGGCAGCTTGTCTTTCTGCTAAGGTCGTTTCCTTTGAACTTGAATTCCCTACATTCCTCTTCTAAGTTTGAAACTCTGCAGAACAAGTTTAATGTGAGCAAGTTGAGTTTATAACTCAGGAGTTGTTTATTTTATGAGCACCTTTTTGTAGGATTTCAGGATCTCTTCTGAAATGCATTTATAGTGTGATAAATCTATGGCAATGACTTTAGAATGAGGCCTTTGCACTCATCTATATGCAATAGCAGAACAGCATGCCAGCTTTTGCTTTCTACATAACTGCTTTATTAAGCTGTATTTCCATACTTACGGCACACAGGTCTTAAGTTTAAAGTCCTAGCAAAAGATTTTCAGTGAAGACCAAATCAAAAGACCTGAAGTAATTAACCTTGTCAGTATCCTGACAACTTCTTGAAATAGCGACAACTCCTGGAGGATGGCTGGTTAGAGTTGTTTTATCTGTTATTTATATGGATAAAGGAAGGATTATTTTTTTTAGTGGTACTAAATTGCTCCCCCAAACCCCTTCCCCCAAAAAAACCTACCATCATCACCAGCAGCAACCAACCACCCAAAAAACCCCAAAACAACACCCTAACAAAAAGCTGTAAAGCTTAATTTTTTCCCCTTCAAAACAGGAAAAAAAAATACAAATGGAGTCTTTAACCCTCAGTACACATTTCCTTTGATGTGCAACTTTTTATGGTGATATAGCCAGAGAATGTATCAGTTTTGTAAGAAGTTCTCAACACTGGAATTTAATTTGTTTTATTTTCCTCTCCTGTGTTTTTTCTCCTTTAGCTGGAATGATTTTTTTTTTTTTTTTTGCCTTAAACTTCTTTTCATTGTATGCTGGAGAAAAAAGAGGAATAAATTGTTGTACTAAATTAATCTAATACTATCCATATGAAAGGAGCAAACAAACCTGTTTTTATTCCAGAACCATTGCATGGAACTTGGTGGCTAGTTATTATGAAGAGTTGCCCTTTGGTCGATGTGGATTAATGACAGCGCAAGAGCCGTGGAGTGGCCACTACAAAGTAGAAGCTCCTATCTGGATTACAGGTAAAAAGTTTGCAGTTAAAAGTTTGGTAATCTAACACAGAGCATAACTGTATTTTCCGAAGCCTTTAGTTGTTTAGTGTTTTTTATATGTATTACTTTTTGTACCAAAATAAAGTAGTTTTGTGGAAAGCTTTGTGAATACTTTAAAAAAGAAGAAGGAAAAAAAAAAAGCTCCCTTCAATAGAAAGCAGAAAGATCTAATAGCACGGGAAATCTTAATACTTGACCGTTAGATACAGCGGAAATGAATAAACTACTGCCTTTTATAGCTGTTACTATTAAAATATTTTGATCTGAAATGCCCATAAAGATTAGTGTGCTTTCCTAGTTCCTTTCCCTCTTCTTTTTTTAATCCTTAAGAAGACATTTGATACCTCTCAATTTGAGAAAATGGAACAAAGAACCTTTGTATTCTTGTCCTGCTTGAGATTCTTGGCTTGTGTAAGTTAGCATTTCCTTGTGCTTGGGGAAAGGGGAGTATGTTCACATAGTGTCTATTGACACATGGATTCACTGGCTACTCTTGTAGTCCTTCTGTAATATTTTACCGTCTTTGCCACAGTTCAGTAGAGCAAGTAGCATATGCAATGCCATAAAGGAGGAACAAGGCAAATGCCTTCATTTTTATTCTTCTGCTAGTTACCTGTATATGTAAAAGCATTAAAAAAAAAAAATGGCCTTACTGTCATATGAACAGTTCAAAACAACTGAGCAATTGTTCCTGTTTCCATGTTGCTCAGGATTTTCGTGGTCTAGGTCATATTCTTCTTTGGTACTCTCTCTTATATACTGAAAAACTTACTTAGTTATTCCTCATGGAGATGCCCATCTATGCTTTCTCTGGCTCAACTGTTTATTTAAAAAAAGAAAAAAAAAAAAAAAGATTTGGCAAAATCTAAACTGTGATGAATGTTCATATTGCATATACATGATTGACTTATATAGTGGTACAATAATTTTTTCTTCCTGTCTAAATAATCGTTATCATTTTAACTGTTTCATCTGCCACAGAGCTGATGTTTTTAATTGTGCCTTAGTGTAATTCTTTAATTTTTCTTGTATAGGTAGAATTTGTTTTGGAAGTTCCATTACTTTCTTCCCAAATGAAGTTTTTGTTGTGTAAGCGTGTGTGAGAAATTTAATTCAGACTACAAATGGTGTTATTTTTTTATCAAGACTTAATTATTTTCTTCTGATTTTTGTTCTGTTTTGTCTCAGCACACACAACGCAGTTTACTCAGCCAGGCTGGTCATACTTGCAAGTAGATGGACAGTTAGAAGGAGGTGGTAGTTTTGTAGCTCTGACAGATGGCCTAGGAAACCTTACCATCATCATTGAAACTATGGTATGTGCATCAGCAATTCTAATGAACTAGAAAAGACAAAGGAAATGTTTTTTTATGAAGAACCTGGTTTTATTTATGTAGTTCAGTATCTATGAATATGTTATTTGATGCTTGTAGCTTTGTTAGTGAGACCACTAGAGGTCCTTTTTTCTATCTAAACTTTGAATAGCTAGTTGAATCTTCCTGGAGACCAATGTGTATGTCATCTTTATATCACAAATTAGCTTTAATTTGATGACACACTCTGGGAGGAAACTAAATCGTGCTTTTTTTTAAGCAGTATTCAAAATAAAATTATTAAGCTAGTATAATTGCAGTTATCGTTACGATGACAGTGAAATAAATAGTTGCAAATTGATCCTATGTTGCTTTTTTAATTTCAGTTTATACTGTATGTGTTTCATGAACATTGCCGTGCGATACATTCCAGTAATGCACGTTCCTTCTGTTACATTTATTTTTTTCTTCAGACTCATAATCACTCTCAATGTATCAGGCCTCTACTGCCTCATTTCAGTGTGACACCTCAGAAAGCAACTTTCTACCTCAAAGGGTCATTTGTAAGTAGATCTTGAATACATTTGATCAGTCTTGTAAAATGAATTGCTATCCATAATCAAATACATGCAAGACAATATCACAGGTTAGCAAGAAATTGGAGTTCTTTACCTCCAATACTAGAGGCTGTTGCACACCTGGCAAAGTTTTAAGCATTCTTGTTCTGCTTTTACCATGAGATGTAATGTCAGAACTGAATTAATAGAATTACTACCTCCCAGTCTAATCATCTGTATATTGAAGAAGAAATTCCCCAGAACAGAAATGCAATTGGATTTTTCTTTAGGATTTATTCCAAGGCTGGGTGCTCTGACATGCTGACATAGTTTGACTGGCCAGCATGGCCGTGACCTTTCTAGTTGTTATCAGCTCCTTTCCAGGGAAGTAACTGCAGTTGATTGTATACTGTAGGTTATGTTGCTCCATCCTGTGAAGAGATATTCTGAGAATCTCCCAATTGTGGTGGTGTGTGGTTGTGTGGTGGTTTTTTGTTGTGTTTTTTTTTTTTTTTTAAAAAAAACCTCGCTAAACTGAATTTCCCTCTGAAATGTGAACAATACTTTCACAGTGTAAACTGGAGTGAATCTTTATTAGTAGATTTGGATGATTGCTTCTCAGAAGCTGAAAGTGTTTACTTATTTGGAATTTGATTTTTTGGTGGCATTAGTTTCCTTTTATTTAGGAGGAGATAGTTTGGACAGTACTTTTGGTGATAAAATGCTTTGCTTAGGAAAAGTAGTTGAGCGTCACTTCTCATATACAGCTCCCTTTGGGGGAAGTATCAGACAGCTTATCCAAACCGGACTCTAGGTTGCTTCCTTTGTTGTTCATCTGGGTAACTAAAAAAAAAAAAAAAGTAGGGGTTGGATATGATTAAAATCTGTAACTAATGATATGCCATAGTATAGCAGTTTGGAGATCTGTAAGCGAAGTACTTTGCTCAGAAATGAACATCAAAGAACCAGCAACTAATCTGAAGATCTCATTAAAGCAAAATTAGCAGGAGATTGTTTCAGCCTGGTTGCTCCTAGGCAGAGAGCTTGTATCAAAGGGATACTGTTGTAGGTAATAGAGAAGCTAAAGATTGCATGTGTGGTTGCAATGCTTTCTGTCTTTATAAGCAACGTTACTGCATGTTAGGACAATGGCTTATTGACGTATAATCTATAAAAAGATAAGCCATATGTAATGGCTAGTTGAATAGAGTGGTGGCCTGTAATGTGATCAACAGCTCTAAAATAACAAAAATTAGACACACTTAGAGGACTGATATTTCTCAAGGTGAATATTCAAGGTTTCTTGTGGATTTCTTTTTTTTTTTTTTTTTAATTTTGTATTGTGTTTCATTGTAGTATATGGTGCAAACCCTTCAAGTGTGGCATTCTAGACTTGGGTTTGAATCGGGAAACTCTAGTCTTTTCCAGCAACTCCATCCTGTAAAGGTAAGTTGATCAGTTTTAATTACAGTCTGTCTGCAATTTCAGGTGTTTCTTCCCCCTTTGCTGGAACTCCTGGACTTTCATGCCTAAACTGCATAATTAGGGCATGTTTTATTAGCTCTGTTTGACTACAGTTTTACTAGCTATATACAAGCTTACCTGGAGGTAATAAAGAGTTAGGAGGAAAGGGGTTTTCAAAACAGCTTGGAGATATTAAATGCTGAGGCAAGAAGACAGGATTTTTGCCTTAAATCAGGACTTAAGAGGATCTCCTTTAATTCAGGAACTTGAGTATTTTGTTATTTAGTTGTTTGATTTTTGCAGCTTGAGCTTTCTTTAATTCCAGGTGTGGAAGGGAAGTTTTTCTTTATATCTAAATGTGGATGAAGTCTACACTTTAACCACACTCAAGACAGGGCAGAAATGTGGTTGCCCAGAGCCTCCACCACCTCAGCCCTTTCCTTCGAATTACAAAGATGATTTCAATATCCGTAAGTCAGAACTCTCTTATCCAAAAACTTAATTCACACACATATAGTCTTAATGTAGAAAGGCAATAACAATTATGTTGTTTGAGTCCTCTAATGTAAGCGATATGAATGTGTGTTTTATTTTTGTTTATTTATACCTGCTTCTCCAACAACTTACACTTGTATACTTCACTTGCAATGAGGTGTACTTAATTCTGTGTCTTCACTGGGTAATCGCTAACAGTTTTAAAATTCTTGATGCAAATGATATAGCTTATAACTATAGTGAACTAGTTTTTGGAAGGAAGATAGAGAAGAAGGTAATTTACTTTGTTCATGTGTCTGCAAAAACTGGCGTCTGCTTAAAAACAAAACCAAAACTAAAATCACCTTCCAACTCCCAAAACTTCAGTTTTGGAGACTGCGCTTTGATAAAGTAAGTAAAAATTCTGGAGAATATTTTCAGAGGAAATTTCTGAAAACACAAATACACAGAAGAAAAATAATGTTTTGGTGTTGATATGTATTTTATTTTCTGAACAGGTAATCCACCTTTCAGTGAAGCCCCAAATTTTGCAGATCAGACAGGTGTATTTGAATACTTCATAAATAGTTCTGACCCAGGAGATCATGTGTTCACACTCCGCCAGGTAGTGGTTCAGCGACCCATCACTTGGGCTTCTGATGCAGACCAGACCATCAGTCTCATAGGAAATTTTCAGTGGTATGTAAACACTATTTTCTAGTGACATCTGGGGAAACATCCTCCTTACCAGTGTGAGTTATGATCAGTTAATCTGTCTCAAGCCTCATTTCTCTTGGACAGAGGGCTTTTGCATTCAGACTCTCTGTAGACATGTAGAAATGATGACTTAAAGGGACTTCCAAAAGTCATTGAGCCCTGCTCAGGGCTATTGCCAAATC
Source organism: Aptenodytes patagonicus (assembly GCF_965638725.1). Lineage (NCBI taxonomy): Eukaryota > Metazoa > Chordata > Aves > Sphenisciformes > Spheniscidae > Aptenodytes > Aptenodytes patagonicus. Next base: position 52,813,842 of record NC_134955.1, on the reverse strand, counting down.
TAAGAGATCAACTGTGTCTTTGTCTAAATGAGTCTTAAAAACATTCAAGGATGGAGAGTCCACCACATCTCTTGGTAGCTTGGCCCACTGCTGCACTGTCCTGGAAATTTCTTTTCCTAATGTCCTGCTGGGCATATTTGTTCAAGCTCATTTTTCAGAATAAGGGATCTGAGTTGGCATATTAGAAAGACCAAGTCATAATCCTAATTCAAAGTGTGCACTGAGTTTCAATACGTTTTTAAACGGGACAAAAAAATCGATTCAGTTTAATTTATTTTGAGTTGTCTTGCTTGATTGTTAGCGATTTGATCAATCTCATATCAATGAAATAGTGTGGGAGTTAATTCAGTTATATTTGTTGCAGACTGCCATCTTCTGAGCAGTTCCTAGAATTGTGTGGATTTGATTCAACTGCTACTTAAAACAGTTTTATTTCTGGGTAAATGTAACTGAGCTTTACTGGTTTGATAAGAATATGGTTATGATTGCAATTCTTTCTAGGAGCTATAATGATGGTAATTTGGAATCAAGTAGCATATTTTAGCATAATGTTTATTTAAAATTAAAAAGCATTTGGGAAAGAGCCTGTTAACTAATTGGTTTAGTAATAGTGAGTAATAATAAACTTTACACTTAAAACTTTTTCTTCTATTTGGAAGTCTAGCTTAAATTTTTTTGATATGTTTTTTTAAAATAGCCATTCTGTCAGGTTTTTTTTCACTTTGATGGGATCATTGGTCCCTCAAATGCTTTTTTAGAACATGCTTCACACTTCTAATTTCTGGCCTGGACAACTGATTGAATCACTTTGCTCTGAAGCCTAGAAGAATATCACCATCTTGTAGCTGGAAGTTGTTCTTCAGTTATCTGATGTTTTCTTCCGCAGCCCTCTGTTAAGCAAAGTCTCATATTCCCCCTATAATCAACTTTCCCTCATTGAGTAGGTCATATTCAGTGACCCCTATAATAGCTACACAGGATGTGTATTCTTAAAGTCTTAAATTACTGTACTGAGATTCCTAAAAACTTCCTATTATTTCATATTTGTTCCATTTTTTTCTGAATTTTCATCTTGTCTTCAGAACCAAGCTTGCTTCCTGAATATTCAGCTGATTATTCAAGTTTTACTGATCTGTAACTTTTCATAATGTTAATCTTCAATTTCAGGCCCTCTGATTTGTTTGCTTCATCCTCAGTTTAAGGTTCATCTTGTCCTAGATAGATGTTTTCAACCATTAGTGCGTGCTGTTGAAATACTGAACCAATCTTGCAATGAATTTCTCTATGGAATGATATTTGACTTCAGTCATCAATGGCAATTTATTATGATTAAATTTTAGGATTATCTAGTTGGTTTTAGTTTGGATTTTAATCTTGTGCTTGTGAAAGCTTTTTGTTTCTACTCCTGAATGTTAGTGTTTTGCTCTGATGGTTTTATTGTACCTAGTTGTATACTGAAAATATTACTATTTAACTCATTCTACATTGCTTCCAATATCTTTATAATGGCTTCAGTGAGATGTGGGAGTCTCTTGTTTAATACATAAGGAGGCAAGAAAGAAATCTTGTTTGTGTAATGAATATGTATCCAAGAATCTGATACTTCTAATAGCATTACACTAGAATGAAATCTCAGGTCGTTCTTACTATTATGTAAAAGGTGGGGAGAAGAGTTGCTAAAATAAGTATTCTTTATGATTTAGTTATCAGCTTGAGCTGATGACAGAGAGTCTTTTCACATTCTGTAAATAATTATAGATAATTAGAAACTTCCTAAATATGCGACCTTGTGCCTGTATCCGTATTGCAAGTCCTTTCTGACATGGGATGTAGATTTTAAATTTGAATGTACATTAGTAGAATGCTTTTAATTTTTATTGTTAAGAGACTTGTAGCGCAACTTCAGAGTGGGGGAAGTTGTGTAAATTTTCTGGGTGCCATTGATTGTTCTGGTATTCCTTTGCTTTATTCTCCTTTATTCTCCTTTACAGCTGTCATTATATGTATAACATGGTCCTTTACTGTTGAGCTGAAGTATCACCTCCGAAAAATCACATAATTTCAACCTCTTTGAACATTTTGTTTAAAAAAAGTTTGTTTTGGCTTTTGGGCAAGAGGTATGGATTACTTAAGATTTGGCCTGTATTAAAAATCCTAGAGAAATGAAGATCAAATTTTAGCAGATGTGGTGCTATGACCTTGAATCTTGGATTTGTTTTAGTTATCTAAAAGCAACTTTTCGTTTTGCAGATCTGATAGTTTTTCTGTGTAGATGCAAACCTTCTGTTTGGTGGTTTTCAGGGTTTTTTTTAAAATAATTAATTGAAAGTTGCTGACAATACACTTTGTTTTGTTCTTGGTTTCTGGGAAGAATTACTCTTCCTAAGAAAATCTGTGGACTCACAGGTGGGAAACAACCACTCTAGACAAGTCCCGTGCATCTCACACCTGTAGGTCACAATTAGGATTGCTAAATCTTTCCTCAAAAAGGTTGCTGTACTATATAGGGAATATTCTTCTACCTATTGCCTGCTCAAAAAGATCGATTCCTTGCTTGTTAAAACACTAAACTTCTCTTATAGGGTAAACATGACGGTCACTTGTGACATCTACATAGAAAAACAACGTGATGGGGGCGTCTTTATTGCAGGAAGAGTTGACAATGGTGGGATATATGTTCGACGTACCAAAGGAGTTTTCTTCTGGGTTTTTGCAGATGGCACCTACAGAGTCACTGGTGATCTAGGTAAGCAGCTCTTCGCTAAAGTAGATGCTGACATATGGACACATGATTTTGATAGCCTTGATAAAAATGACTAACATTCAGATTTTGTAATTCAGTTGTCATCACTATGAATTTAACACATTGTGCTCTAATGATGGCCACATTTTCTATGTGAAGACAGCATCTGAAGGCTACTTGCTGGTGCGCTTCTCAGTCTCAGCTTTCTGGATTTTATTTTTTTCTGCTGACAAAACCTATTTTACACTAGCAAATGTAAATTATTTTGCTTTCCATAAATACTCTGATACAATATTAATTATAGAAAGGTTTGATCTGTATTCTTATACTACACCTAAAAAGAAAATTCTGCTTGAAATGCAGTGGCCTGTCTTGTAGAGCAGTGCAAGTCAATGTACATACATTTGGCTTAGGTGATGATGATTGGCCTACTGTTTCCACAAATTATGCATCCTACTGTTAGTCTAGCTCAGTGGAGTGAGAGCATATTCTACTTGTGATGCTAACATTCATATGTGTTCATCTATAGAGTATTTGACAGGCACGTAAAAGAGTGTATGTCATAATACTTCATCAATAGCTAAAAGTTCTTTTTAATTTGCTTTGAAATAGTGACAGGTTTTGTTGTTTAAATGCATTTCCTATCACTTCATGAGTATAAATTTAAATTTTCAATAGTTTCTGATGAGTCAAATGCAACTTCTAGATCTACAGTGTATCTGATATGAAGACAGCCTATAATGGCCCGTTTCACACTGTACTGGACCTTAAAAATAGTCTCGTCTTCTATTTGGTAGCTGTAGTTTCTCATTTCTCCTCATGTTGTTTTTTTGTGGTTTTTTTTTCCTTTCCTTTTTTACCATGGGTGGGTAGTGTGAAGAAGACTTTACATTAGCTTCTCTTAACATACTGGTGCTCCCTAGCGAAACTTTGCAATGTCTAACTCCATAACAACTTACGTTTCAGCTGTATGTAAAAACTTACTCATGTTTAGGATCGACTCCAGTATTTATTTTTAATAAGACATAACAACATTGCCCAATTAGGTTCTCAGGCTGTCAAAAATATTTTTTCCTAGATGAAATGAGAGGATTTTAATTTACCACCTCATTATTTCAGACTGAGACACTTGTTACACAATGTGATAATCTTTTTCTGTACAGCTATTTTTAGTGATCTTTATATTTTTCTAGAAGGGAGCCTGAATATTAAATTAACTTGCAGCTAAAACTATCTACTGAATAATTGAAGATTCTACTTGTAGCACTTAATTTTTTTCAGGTCTTCCATCCAGGTGTCAGTCACACCCCATTTTTGCTTAGCTTAAATTTTGATTAGAACTAAGTAAAAAGATGATGTGGCAACTCAAACCCTCTGATTTAAAAACGTACCGATACATAAACAAGGAGATCTATTGAACAAGCAGAGCAATAGCTACTGTCACACTTCATGAACCCATGCTCTCAATAGAGGGAATCCTTATCTCAGGGCAAATTCCCAAGAGCATTGGCGATTTTAGTGGGAAAACGGTCTTGGCAAAACAGGAGAATGCACTGATAATGTAGAGTCCAGGTTTGTGTGTTAAGCCTTCCATGCTGCAGTTGAAATTGGCAAGATGTCAGTCCTGAACATTCTGAAAAAATAGGTATTATTTTCCTTTTGCTGGCTTGGTATTTATCAGTCTCAGCAAAGGGGAGAAGTACTACTTTGCTAACCTTAAGCATGTTTTGCAGCCGGAGAAGAAATATTAATGAAGGGACTTTCTGGTGTACGGGACAATACGTGGCACACACTTACTCTTAACATTCAGGTAAGGACACAGGCAAAAAGCTAGAAAACCAGTTACGAAACTTCCAGTCATAAATGGTTTAGACAAAACTATGCTATACTGTTGACAGTCTGCTTGCATTAGTTTGCCCTATCTAAAACATAGTATCTCTGTTATTTTAAATCAATATTAAAATACGTTACCAAGTTCTGCTGCCTGTATTTTTAAAGAGATCTTGAGAAACTGGAGAGGGTATAGAAAATTACTGGAAAGATGAGCTGAAAGCTGGAGATAGGAGGGCTAGAGAGGCAAATCTTTTGTTTAATCTAATGAAAAGATCATGACCTGACTTCCTGTTCTGAAGACTGTCAGTAAACTACTAAACTAGCCTGTTTTACAAATCTGGCTCCCACCAATTCCCTTTGCATGCTAAGGCCTTGTATGTAGTGCTAGTTAAGGACTGGGGAAATCAGATGAGCTGCCATCCTTCTTTCCTATACTGACAAAGCATGGGCATAGTGTTGCTGTAAAAATGGGCCACAGTTAATGAAAAGCCTGTCTACATTTTTTTCCTTCCCTCTCACTCCCCACCCCTTTTGGCCATAGTCACTTGGTGAGCAAAGTAGCCTCAAGCTCTAGTTTAAATATACCTGGGCACTTAGCTGGGTGTGACATTGGTGCAAGTACTAAAAGGCTTTAAGTTCCTCTTCTGAATGCCTAATCCCTTTGCCTAATGTAACCTTTGCAACTGCAATGTGGCCTGAAATGTGGGGAAGCTTGAATCCTAGCTGGGGAGATCTTCTGCTGAAACAAACTCTCTTTTAAAATTATGCACTGAGTCTTTCCCTCATGCTAAAATGTCAGTGAGTATTAGAAGCTGTTTTTTGTCTTTTGTGCTTTCACACTGGGAGACAAAGGGACGTTTGTACCTAAGGCATTCACTGGAACGGACGTAGTTTAGTTTTGGCTTTTACCCACACTTACGACAGTGATTGCCATCTGTAAAATGGGCCAAGACCTGAATGGGGTGCTGAAGATGAACATAAATCGTGTAAAACACGAAACAGTGGTGGTAACTTTAAAATGATGATGCTACAAACTTTCATCTGTGCTGTTAAAGTATTTTGTACCAAATATGCCTTTGATGTAATGGCAGAAGTGCAGAGCCCTCTTTAAAGAATTCTCATGCTGACTCCTTGAAAGGCATTCTTTGCTTTTACTTGTGTCTGTAATGGTCTTTCAGATTAAGAAATACAAGTAAACTGAAGCACTTTTTTTCTAAATGCTGTTTAGTGGTACCCTGGCAAGATAAATTGTAACTGTTTCTGAAACTGTTTTTAATTCTAATGGCAACGTGGTACTTGAAAGTTCTGCTGTCCCCTCTTCCTCTCAGCTTAATGACTGAAATACACCTCTCTCTCTTTTTAACTTTTGCTTAATTCTGCAGAATCAGTGCCAGGTGTATCATATCCCCTTAAGACAAGTTGGGCTGTTTGAGGGAGCCTGACACAAGTGGAAGAGGAAAACTAGTTTACCCTTCAGATTCTACACTGAGTTTGCAAAGCTGTGAGTTAGTGGAAGATGAGCCTTTTACATATTCACTGTAAAGGCATTAGATCTGTTTCACAGAGCTGATAGGCACTGGAGGATTTTATGCAGTATTTAGAAGCGCCTCTGCATGGAAAATGTGTAAAATGTACTTGAAAGTTGACTTGACATCTTTCTGCCTTGTCTCTTCTCCCATGTGAGTAGGCTCAGTGTCAACACAATCACTGGATTTTACAAAGCTAACTTTTTCCTTTTTTTGACAGGGCACTTCTGCCTCAGGACTGTTAAATGGTTATCCACTTTGGGAGAATGTCACCGTTTCTAAACCAAGTAATGGCTGGGCTGCTATTGGAACACGCTCGTTTGAGTTTGCACAGTTTGACAACTTTCATGTTGAAGCTAGCTGAGGTGGCTTTTGCATTTGGAGAACCCAGTTCTCATATTGCTTTGAATAAGAGCCAGTTCAAACTTTGATGACAACTTAATGCTATGCTGAGATTGATCATTTGGCAAGGAATCTGGATTCTGTCCTTATTATTTGTTAAAGATTTACTTGAGTAGGTATCAACATGACTGTAACTTTATCCCCTGGTTGCTATAGGATTTTTGCCCTTCGATTTTTGGGGGTAAATTTTAGTTCAAGGTAATGATGAAAACAAAATCATGGATTTAAATCTCTTTTAATAACAACATCTTAACTTCCCAGCTCACTTTTAAGATAACTTTAGAAGTTAACAGAATACAGAGGCATCTCAAGCTGCATTTCTAACACTGAGATAATTGTGTCCATTCCTTTCACTCTGAAAGAAAGAATTAGATGGTGGTAAGCCTTATGAGCCAGTGGCCCCATACTTTTGTAGGGCTGTCATTCTCAAATTTCATTTGGATGAAGAATCTAGTTTTTCTGTAGTAAAAAAAAAAAAAAAAAAAAAAAAAAGATGTTTTGTCTGTTTTTCTGCTACAGTCTGAGGCTAGACATTACTCCAAATGCATTTGATGACTTCTTCCTGATTACTTTTTCCAACTTGCATTGCCAGCCTTAAAATAGATATTTTCAGTGGAATGGCAATGTGCCTTATGGCTGATCAGGCAGTGCAGGATGTGCCTTACTTCTAAACTACCTCCTCTTTCCAATGAAAGGGTTGAAATGGATGAAAGATACCATAACTTGCAGTTCATTAATTATAGCCTTGTGGTGTTTTTTTTTTTTTTTTTTTCATGGTGCAAAGAATAAAAACTTTGCATCATGGATGCTGGCAAGCAGAGTGCTTACTGTCGTGTCAGGTCACGTGGAAAAACTGGCCTTTTGTTCCTAGAAACTTGGGCAACCGTCTCTCGCTTTTGATGGATCTAAAGCTTAGAGCAGAAAATAAAGCATAACAATGTTATTTAGCTTATTATATTACTGTAGCACAGAGGAGATATGGATACTATCACATCCTGGTATAAAAGAAAATAAAAAAATAAATAGTCTTTGCCCTTAAGAGCTTGCAATCTATTCATACGGTAAGTGACAGCAGGTGGATGCAGACAGAATTGCTTAGTGTGCCAGTTAGTGGTATTGACACAATAGTGTCTGGTTTTAAACTTTTCCTAGGCATCACGTAGTACAGTTCAGAGAGAATTTCAGATCCTTGGTAGGGGAGGGATTTTGTTTTGCTGTTGCTTCATTGTTATTTTTCCAAGTTACTCTGCTACAAAAGGAAAATTCATTGAGAATATAACGAGGTACTGAATGGGATTTTCATTACACACATTCCAAATTCAGTTGGCTTCTGAATTTTTCTTGTTTGCTGTTGGTCCATTTGAATGAAGACGATGTCTATTGCCATAACGAAACATGCCTCCTGTGTCCGTCTACTTTTCACATTCACATCCTATTTAATTGACAAGCAAGTAGTTCCACAGACTTGATAGGGCACTAATAGCTGTATGAGGCTATCTGCAGCAGGCAACATCTTATCCTGAGAAACAGATTTGCAGTATACTTCGATTTATACAGATTATTATTCTGATCCACTTAATTTTGAAGGCTGAGTCCAGTGTTAACTTCAGTCTTCGAAGTTGTCATCTAATATAGAGTTAATGTAATACAAATCATTACTGGAAAATTTTTGTAAAGGTTATCTTCCAAATGAGCTTTTGGAGAGGAGATCTCAGAATTCCATCTCTAATAAGTAAAAACATTTTATCTTTTAGCTATTATACTGATACTGCTATTGATTGGTTATGAATCATTCATACATGCAACTTTCATATATGCCAGTAACCTTGAAATATGGTCCAAACCACTAAACTTTAAAACTCTCATAGAAGGCTTCCAAATATTAACTATTTACTTAACTGGGTGAAAAATGAAAGCCATTTTCCCACTTGAGTTTCGCTTGATGGTTGAAGTATGGATGCAAATCTGTTGATTACTTGCTTGATTTCAGAAGGGATGTCACTGGTGATTCCAGATGTGAAGGAATCTAATTTTAGGTCCTCATATTCAAGTAATATGAGTATAGGAGAAGTAGTTCTCAGAATAAACTTATTTTAGCTGTGATGGATTTTCCTAGTAGGATACTTCTTGGAGACTTCCTGGTAGCTTGTGTGGCTGCAAACAGTGTTTGTGTAAGAGAGAGATCAGCAATGATGCAGTTATTCCAAAGGAGCTGTCCAGTTATTTTACCTTTTATTGCACTAATGTAATAAACTGTACTGTTATGTTGTGTATTAAACACAATGTATTTTATCACTGGAAGTGTTGCTTTTTTTTTTTTTCTAATCTTAATTTATAATGTTAGAGGATTAAACTGTTATGAACAGAATAAGTGATTTAATGGTGATACAATGTTATTCATCTCTATATGTCTGTAATTCTTCACCCTTCAGCAGACTGTAATATGTTTGGCAATAACAAGCTGTCAGGTCTTTCACTGAGCGGTGGATTTATGTTGTTGATTATAAGTACTAATCATTCCAAATGGACAAATAAAACATTTAAAAACCATTTATTTGTGCAGAATGCTTCTGTAAATAGGTCTTGGTTTTCTTCAGTAAGAAAGCTGACAGTTTTTCCATTGTGATTCCTGATGAATATGCTTGGCATTAGCTTAATGGGGTTGGAAGAGTTTTTCTGACACTCTGAACAGCCGAACAGTCCTCACTAACAAATATCTCAAAATCCATATGCATTAGGACTTGTGCTGTTGATAAAACAATTTTTTTATAAGCGCTCAATGTACGTTTTGCTTCTTTCTGGTTTTTTTTGCATTTAGTTAAGGGAATTAAATTGTATTTGAGGGCCAGTCATGCAAAACTGCTGAGTACTAAGGTCTTGTGGGATTTAACTGAAAATCTGTTTCTAGGTGTGGAAACACAGTGCTGTACAGATGTACTTTTAAAGTTTAAATGAGGCTTCGCTACTTTGAATATCCTTTTGAATCTAGCTTCAAACATGCTTCCCCCCCGCCCTAAACTTAAGGGTTCAGCTTTAAAAGGTGTGTGGGGGAGAAATTCCATAGAGCTAGTCATGTTTTCCAGGCCGTCATGCCGGTAGATACGAATTACTCTGGAAATACTGTCTTCCAGTAGCCAGGTATGTGCTACCACCTACACAAACACTGCATCAAAATCAATTCTGTCTCTTCTCTGCCACCCCACCTTTGAGGTTAGACATGATGAGCAGTTCTTGGGATTTTCAAATTCCTGCAAAACACCAGGACTCCTTTGCTTTAAAATTACAGGAGACCCTATTACTTTAGGCTGCTGATGACAGTTCCTTTTGCAGCCACCTCCTGGTTTCACTGTATCAAAAGTAAATTTCTAGTTCAGGATTTGATTTGGAGTGGTAGTGGTTTGCTCTTTCCTTATTGAATCGGTTTTACTGCATGGTAACAGCAGGTTGGTTGTTTTCACTTAACAATTTTTCACTGGCTTACCTGAAGTTTCTATTCAGAGTCCATTTTCTGGAGGGGTGTGCATATTATGAAAATAGCCACCATAATTATTGCTGTCTTTGACGATTTCAGCAGCATGGCCAAAGAGGGACAGTGATAAGAGACTTTATCATCCTCACTTCGATGTTTTGTGGGGTTTTTTTTGTTTGTTTAACCCCCCTTGTAAGTACTGCATTCATACAAGTCTAGCACATGCTGGGAGGCGGGGGGGGGAGGGGAAGGTTGTTAAAAAAAAAAAAAAAAACCAAAACCAAAAAAACCCAAACCCCTAATTTTAAAAGACTTGCTAGGCTTGTAGCGGAATTGTCAGGTAGCTATTTTAAGTTTTTGAGCATATTATACTTTGATACATGATGAGAAGAAATATCGTGTGCCAATTAATGTCAGGGCTTGCTGAAACAGAGAAATAAAATGCAAATGATTACCTAAGATATCTTTGTTAAGGAGATGGATAAAGGTTAAGTGCTTTTTGTGTGTGGCTGGAACCTTAGCAATCATCCTGCCCATATTGGTAATGCATGAAAAGTTAGCATGAGCAAGTTCCTCTTGCCACTAGATATGTTCCTTCCATTTATGCTCAAGTGTCACTGAAACAATAAAGGTGGTGTTTCTAGAACCTGTGTTTTAAAAAAAAAACAACCCCAAAACACCTACTAGAATAGTAGGTGTTCCTCTAGGAGTAGAGGAAAACGTGTGTTGCAGCAGTGTTGCCAAGCTTTCACTGTGTGCCAAGGTACTTCTGTGTGGTTTTCATAGTGGCTAAGACAAGCAACTGTAAAACACTCTTTTTTTTCCCCTCAAGGAATTATATTTGGATAAGGTTAGAAACAGATACAGAACCCAAACATCAATTTTGTCAGGGGGCTCCAAGTAGCTTTGCAAATAGTGCAGTAAACCTGTCCTTTACTTTTGTACACCCCAGGCTAAACCTAGACATATCTCTGGAAAGCGGAGACGAAAGTAACCTAAAAGTGTTTGTTCGTGTTGATTTTTTTTTTTTTTTTAAATGCCTTTTCTGTTGGTATCAAGTGTACCTGACTGAGAGTTAAAACTTCACTTAAAGCAGGAAAACAGTAATTTTGGTTTTACTGTGCTCATGGATGCATTTCAAAACGCAAAACTGTAGTAGAGAATGGCTCAGTACAATACTAACTTGAAGGTTTGCAAGAGAAAACAGAACCTAGCACCCTAGGCTAATGTTGCGCAGGCATAGTCTGGGAACCCTTGATGGTCTAAGACAGAGAAGATAACACCAAAATGACTATCTAAAAAAAGCCCGAAACAACAACAACAAAACCCAAAACAAACTCTGTGCATGTGTACCCAAATAATACGGGGAAAAGCAAGAACAGTCCAGGTTTAGCTTGACTTCCTTTGTTCAGTTCCTGCTGGGAAATGCAGTCATCTTCCTTGCTGTTTTCCATGAACGATAATTTAATTAAAATGCCTATAGAGAATACAAAACTTCATTGTTACTAAAAAGCAAATGTTGTTTAGCTAATTATATACACTGCCATTTTCCAAGAACACTAGGATTAGAAAAGGTTAGAAAACGTGACAACAGGTTATGCAGCTGAATGGCATGCCTATGATGTGTGAATCAGTCCTGCTGCTGGTTGCAGAAGGTTTCTTCTCTGCTAGCGTAGCAGCAGAGCTGTAAGAAAAGAGAAAATGTTTCTCTGTTGCTGCCACCGTCCTTCCAAGGTTTTGGGAAGCTTCATGTACATCAGCCAATCTGAGATTGCACAGGAGCAGCTCTGTAGCCTCTTACCTTGATTATACAGAGTTAACTGAGTCATTTGAAAGAGCACAGGCAATGACAAACAGCAAATCCTCTTGAGGATGTCCGCATTCCCTTCTCATGTGATTGCTCTTGTAGTGGGAGCAATAAATGGTCGTGTTTGTTGGCAAGAGATCAGACAGGTTTTGTGCTGAGCTGAGGTGCACGCTAATGTCTCAGTGCAGAGATCTATAATGCTGCATTGGGATGCACAATGTCTCTGGCAGAAGCTGCCTATTTCCTATTCAGTCTAAGATTGCTGCTTAATGGTTCAACTTCAATTTTTTTTCTTGCTGCTCAGCTGATACTTTATCCTAAAAAAATGTTTTGCCAGCATTACAGGAAATTTGCTCAACGCAGCAGGGCAAGTCTGTACCAGAAGGAGGCGGCTGAGAATACCATGTTGCTGATCCAGCCCATCTCCTTGCCAAATAAGAACTTTTTCCTGTTGTGCATTTTTGGGGCCTGTCTTAGTTGACTGCTGAGACAAAAGGGTGGGAGAGCTTCCACTTCTCTTTTGTAGGTGACTATTCTGCTATTGAGTTTAAAACAAACAGCATCATTACTTTCATTTATGATCTGTGTAAGGGGTGGAGGGAGATAGTTCAGCTTTTCTTCCCGTTTCATGATAAAAGCAAGGTTGATGCTGCAGAATGTGTCTAATATTTATTGAGCTCTAGTATTTACTTGTGGGGTGGCTTGAGTCCTTCATGAAACACTTGTGATTCTACCCTGAAGACAAAATGCTTTGATTAGATGAATGCTTTCATATAGATACATCGACTATGAGTACCCACTTCCCAAGCCAAAGGGAGTTTCTGTTAACAGTGTTACTGAATCCATGTTGGAGACTCCTTTCAAATGCCATAATGAGAAAGGTGTAAATATTTTTTTCTTAATGATAGTTCCAGTAGATCTCTGCAACAAAAATCCCACTCGCCCCAAACGTAAATATATTCTTTACATCCCTTGGTTTCATTCTCCTTCCCTGTTTGCACTAAAAAGTGGTGAATGGTGAATACTCACAGACATCTGTCGCCCTTCCCACTCAAATACGTATCCAGGTGAAAATGCAATAATCTTCATCTTTTGTACAATTCAATCTTTTTAGCTCTGTATTACAGCTAATGAATTTTTTTCTTGTGCTGAATCTGAATATTGTCGCTTCACTGGATTTTCCCACATAGTCTACAGTTAATGAAACTGAATAGGTTTTCACTGGAACATGATTTTTGTAATAAATAGAATTCGTATAAACCAGGTTCTGCAAGGAGGCATCAGCAGGACCCTGTAGGCAACTAAACTTTCTTCTGGTGTTTTAGCTGCCAAGCCACAAGTCACCTTACCTGTATTTTTTTCTTCCCCACCTTTATCACCCCACACATGCCCCAGTGCCATATAGGGTGGCTACCAGGGTAACATCCTCAATGGTAGTATTAAGGATTGAAGGTGAGTTGTTGTGTGTTACATGGTGAATGGGGAACGGTAGATGCCAATGTTCTGTATGTTCTTTGTAGAACTCAACCTCCTAGAAGTCAAGCAGGTTTTTAATAACTTTTCTTATACAATCAGGCATTGGAGTGTTAATAATCTGAAGGATTTTCTTTCTTTCCTTTTGGACCATGTTTCTATTTATCATTCCTCCTTTTACCACCGAAATGTTCACATTCGGCTCCCCCTCCCACCTCCCCCCAAGAAGCCTGATGCAGAAAGGGTGCTGGCTTGCTTTTATTACATCAAAACCTGATTACAGCAATTCTGTGTTTAGCAGCCTCCCTGATGAGCATATATTGCATCCTCAGATGCCTTTGAAGACTTCCGCTGGGGGTAGTTATCCATACTAGGTCATTTCAGAAGGCAGTTTCTCTGAAAAAGTTGCTAGCTTTCACTAAAGTAATGTGCTGATTATAAGTGTGGTGATGATTATTTCCTGCCCTGTGAGGTTTTAATCTTGTATTGTCTAACTGAAATGTCTTTTTCTCCCTGTGCCCGCTTGTTTCGAAAGATTGTGGACCACATCCCACTTCTTTAATCCTGCAACGGGCTCAGTACCATGTAAATGTTACCAGTGCCCTCTACTGCAAATAAAAGAGAAGTGCATGTTGCATGCTGTCCATCTCTCATGATCTGGAGATTCTCTGTTTAGGTTTACATCTGTTGCGGGCAGCGCTCTGAAAGCAGAATGCAATGAATTTACCTATGAAGCTGTATTGTCTTTTTAAAATGCACTGTTCTGTTTTTAAGTGATTATGGAGCACTGTGTGCAGTCCTGGATAGTCCTGGATTTTTTTAATAACATTTAAATTCACTACAATTACCAGAGCTTTAAGTGAGTGGTGGATGGAGAGTTGGAGTGCATCAGTCAAAGGATAGAAAACTGCAACTGTTGTTCAAAGTGCCTATGCAACCCAGAATGAATACGAGCAGTCTGAAGATTTAAACAAGTCTTGGATGTCATGTTATGGTATTTATTCCCAACATGTTGTCCTGGGTTCACTTCATGTCTCAGTTCTCCTCTTTATCCCAGAAAATGGATGCAACACATGGATATAGTGGCGCAGAGCACTCTTGCTTAATAGGCCTGAAATAGAGCTGCTGCTTTAACCTCCTTCCTACAAAGACTAAAAGCGTTAGCAGGGAAAAGCACTGATTAAAGCTCAGTGTCACCTCCTATCGAAAGTGTAAGTGGGAAAATGACAGTGCTCTGAGAGCAAGCCCACTGTGGGTGTGCCTCTGCTCGGCAGTTGTCAGCTCTACGTTAGTGATGGTGGGGGACTGGGAGTAGCGGCTTTATTTCCTTTTGAATCTGCCACTGAACATGCTGCCTTTTTTATTCTTCATGTCAGAGAGCTACAGTGCATAGGACAGTGATGATGCTCTACCTCTAATGATAGTCACGCTATGGGTGTGGGTCTTTTCACAAAGTTTTGGAAGGGACACCCTTGATTCCACGTACCAGCAGTACATCAGTGTCCTGTGGTTTCTCTGTCCAACAGTCTCACACTAGGGAAAAAACCAGGCAGAAGTGATGGAGTCAGTGAGCTGAAACATAGGCACATCACCAACAGCTGCCACTGCCTGCAAGGAAATTTTCCCGAGAAGGTAAGGCAATGTGCTCTGCTTCACAGAGCTGCCTTTCTAGTGGAACCGGTAGAATGGAGATGGGTAGGATAGGTTGGAAAAGGCCTTGTTTGTTATAGAAACACATAGGAGAGTGATGTAAAGCTTACATAGTGTCTCCTTGGAGCTGTATCAGTCCCTGCGTACTTATCATGACTTAATAAGGTAGGAGGAGTTGTGTTAACGCATCTATAAAAAGCCTGAGTCCATTATATGCACTCAGAAATGCTTGTTTCCAGGCTCTCTCCCCTCTTTTCATTGAAAAAAATGATGTAAGTCGTACCTAGCAAAAGAGCAGAATGGTGTGAGAGGAAGACAAGGCCAAGTCCACTTGTTACATCTGCAGTCACCTTTTCTCAATGTCGTATTCCTGAAGCTAATGAACATTGTTCACGTTATTGCTTAACTATAGCTACTTCTTTTCCTCTGGAGACCTAATTCCCTGTGAAAAGTCTCTCGGTCCTAACCAAAATCAGATAAACAGCAATGCTATTCCAGTTCACTGAGTGTGACTGACACGGTGTTTGAAACCACCACTCAGCCCAGACAGTCAGGAGGGGTAGCTCATACTTCAGGCTACAAAAAAAAACCCCAAGCCCCCACCTCATTACAGCAAGTCTGATCTGTACTCAGAAAAAAATCTATAGTGGTATCACAAAGATTGGTTTCCAAATGAAAAATTGAGGTTTGACATGAACCTTAAGACTTTTTATCTTTGGTGACAAGTTCGTAAAGAGGACCTTGCAGCCTGCGCCGGAGGCACTAGATGGCAGTGGAAGTATGACTAAGGAAATGGCTGCCTTGCTGGGTTTGGGACCAGCCTCTCTGAGCCACGAAAACAAGGAATGAAGGCAGCTTTACTTGAGAAAAAAGATAAGGTTGAGACTACGGACGGCCTTCCGTGCACAAAACTCAAGGCTTCCCTTACAAGGAATACTAATTCGTCTTTTAAGAATTTTGCATCTGCTTTAAGCAGATTAACGTATAAAAACCCACATGCTTTGTAAAGCATCTATTATCTATAGCAGTTTGTCCGGATCAAAGTCATTAAAACAAGAAAAAGCCCCAAAAGTCCAATTGCTGCCAGTGGTATAGCTTTTGTGTGAGTCTCGGTAATCTTTAACTCGTGTGTTCAAGCTATGAAAGGATCTGCAAAGATTATTTTTAGTGCACAGTGAGTTTGCTCTTCGCTGATAATTGTGCTGCTACAGCCCTTATCCTAAAAGCCTTTTACATGCCACAGCCCCAGTATTGGAAGGTCTCCCTGCGAGCATGCACATGTGTACTGCTGTATGCAGCCATATGTGCTCTACTGACACTCTGTACAGGAGAGCTGTGCACGTGCACAGACGTGATCACAGGATGAAGCCCTAGACTAATGTGACAGTGAATGAGAAAGGCGTATAGGAGCTTTTTACAGTGTACAGCTGCAAGATTGTTATTTCCCATCACTTCGAGGTTTTCTGAGGTGTGGGGCTCGTATTTGCTGCTTTAATTTTAAAATATCAAATTGATAGCTTGGGCAGCTGCAATGGACAGAGACGCTTTGTGAGAAAGAAGCAGCCTGTTTGCACTGGTAGAAATTGTCATCCAGCTTACCCTTGAACAAGGCAGTTCTTTGCTCAAAGATGTCTGGAAACAAGGAAAAGCAGCAGCCCTGTAAACACATCTGAAGGGAGGGTACAAAGAGCACGTCAGAAACTGGAACTGGCTGACTTTGGGGTGATTCAGAAACTTATAAAAACAAAGAGGTCAACAGTGTGAAAGCAGAAAGGGAGGATGGGTTTAGCTATTATCAAGTGTCTCAGAACAGCATAATCAGAAATATGGGAGAGGTAAATGAGCAGTGATTATTGGGAAAGCAATTCACTCCCTCATGCTAGGTTTTTCAAAAGCTTTATGTGCCGTAGGTTAATAGCCAGCTATTTGCTTTCACTCTGGATTAAGCCCCAGACGTCCTGAGGTGATGTCCTTCCCTGTCCCTCACAGGCCACCAATTTCAGGCAGCTCAATGCTGGGCATAAGCATGGGCGGTCTCACCTCAGCCTCTCTGGTAACACCTTGCTCAAAGAAATCCTTAGTTATGGGTTCACAGTTTTTATTCCTGTGCCCTTTGCATTGCCCCAGAAAGGGCCTACCCGTATGTGTGTAGGGACTGGGAAGCAGAAGGACTTTGTGGAATTCAAAACAAACATACAAGATCCTGACATGAAAATGTATTGCTGTGCCTTGCCTCCTGGAAAGAAAAGTGAGAAATGTTTCTGATTTTGGTGGAGATTATAGCAATACTCGGAGGACGTGTGAAACTGAAGTGGGGACTGTTCTTCTTTAGTCCTGCTTTTATGTAAGGCATCCATGATGTATGCATCTCTAAAGGGTGCATACGTCCTTTGTGTGGTGGGGAGAAGGCACAAGGCAGAGAACTTGGTGCTTATTTGTCTTAAGTGGCTCTTATGACCAGAATTTCATATGAGTTTTTGTGGAGGAGGAAGATAATGTTTTCTGTGGGAGTGTCGTGCCCCTCTGTCTAATGAGAGGGAACGTCTTCTTTGAAGAACTACGGAAATTTTGCTTATTGGTTTATAACCTTAATACTGTCTGTATTTTTTTGTCCATTTTCTTGATGAAATTCCTCCGAGTGTTGTTGGTTATTTTTACAGGTCCTTAGGTGCTCTGTGCTGTCTGGGACATGGCTCTTTTCCTTGTAGTTTGCTCTGACAGAACGTGATCTTCAGGAACATTTCAGGTTTTCATTCTGCCTTTCCTTGCTATAACTTTAGCTTCTTGTGCAAAGTGAGAAAGAAACCTTTCCATGAAGTGCTAAGGGACCGAAATGTGATCATTAAAGCTTGATAGGTTTTCCTTTTCATGCACAGTACTTTGAAGGCAAATTGCTTACCAAAAAATGTGCTTAGATAAATGAAGGATATACAGGAAAGTTCAAGGGCGATCCCAAGATATCGTATGGCCTGTAGAGGACAGTGGTTATTTACAAGTATCTTTGGAGCAGGTGAGTTATATGACCCTGTCTTGGCCAGCAAGATAACACCAGGACGACTGTGTTTTGTGCAGTCAGCACAGGGATGCAGCTTGGCAGCCTGTTAGTGATGTTTCGAGTCATTTTGAAAAGTTCCTTGTGGATTATTTAGTGAGTGAATTTACTTAAGACAGAGCCTTTAGCTCCTGAGAGAGAAGGAAGAGCCCAGATGAGCCGCTGTTGTAAATCTGCGCTTGCCAGTCGCTGGCAAGAGCTCCTGTTTCTGGCTTCCCTGTCCGTAATGACAAACCACCTGTTTGGCCCCAGTGCTGCAGTGCTGGTGGGCACTTGGGCTGCTTCGTGCTGTAATACATAGCACAGAGCACTAAAGTTAATAAGAAGGAGTTCTAGTAATAGAGCTGAGCTATAATCCAATGCCTCAGAGAGCCATACATAATGCTCAGCAGAGCACAGTCTTCTCCTGAGAGCTGTAATGTGGAAAACGCCACATCAAATGGAAGGCTTGTGCCAGTCTCTGGACCAAGGGTGTAAGGCAGGGTACCTGGGAATACCTGGCTGAGGAGCAGCCCTCTGTTAGTTATATGATGTTTTGAGTGAGGGAGCGGACCTAACTCCCAGAGGAAGTGAAGATATGGAACTTGTCAACCTTCAGCTGGAGCTGTTTGTAGTTAGCCCTTCTGCAGATCAGATCTGTGAAGGCTTCTGGTTAGGCTTCATTTGTGCAGTCTGTCCTTACAACTCACTTGGTGAAAAGGCAGGAAGGCTACTCAGATGACTAAGGAAGTTCAGGAGGTAGGATTTCATCTTCAGACCAAGGACACAGAATGCCAACGTCTTAATCTGCTAGTGGCTTTTAGTACTGCTGATACTCCTGTAGACGGATAGGCCAAACACAGAAGTGTTGTCAGCCCATTGGTAGAGTTCTAATACTGGAGAAATGAAACCCTTCTGTACCTGAAATTGGGAGGTTTGTGAATTACTGAAGAATTATCCAGTGTTGACACCAGTCCTGGAGTGAAGATTTTGTAGAGTCTTTTGCCACTGATGTGAGTTTCTTGTATCTGAGATTCCCTGTCTGTAAAATGGTGTGCCAGTGACATTATTCCATTTTTCTATCCTTGAAATGTATTCATAAAAAATCTATCACAAATGAAAAAGTATGTTATAACTCAGACAACAAATACAAGAATTACAGCTCTTGCCTTTTAAAGTCCCGTGTGTGTGTCCCCCCCCCCCCTTCCCTTTTTTTTCCCCTCTAGAAATAATAGCTCACATTGTAGGCAGTCAGCATCATGTAATGGAATTTACCCTGGAGAACTGGAATACTAAAACTTGGACTGTAGTTAGGTGATGGCAATGCAACAACTGAGAAATGAAAGATCAGTTGCTATGCATACAAAAATGGTTTAAGCCCAGCTTTGAACACTGGGACTTGCTTCAGGCAGAGAATTGTGGCCAAGACCTAAGAGGCATTCATCTGTTATGTAAAGTATGCCTAAATATTTAACTTCATTTGGATGAATGAAATGATAAGGCTTCTTTTTCATATTTCATTTATTCACCTTTTTATAACTATCTTTGAAAAATGGAATTTCCATCCTGTGGCAAAAGATGTCTTTGGTATGGGAAAAAAATTAATCTTGGAAAATTCTGGGGAAAAATTCCACTTGGAGAGAACAATGACAACATGGTTCTGATTTCTTCCTAGCTTCTGTCAAGGCAGCCAGATCTCTGGAAAAAATGAGGAGGCTGAGAAAACCAGAATCAGCTTCTCACAAATAAATGGTGGTGTTTAACAAGTACCTGACGGGGTAGCAAAGAGATAGCAATGCATTCCTTGGGACGTTTTCAAAATTACTTCTGCAAGACCGGAGAAGGACGCACCAATGGGCAACTTTGAAAGCCATCTCATTGCTGCAGCATCCTCTTGAGCATAATACAGGGTACCTGTCACCTGGGCCTGTGGTTGGAATGGGAGAGGAAAGGAGATCAAGGCAGTGACATTTTTCGTCATGGTTATAAGAAAAAGGAATTTATTACTTGTAGTGAAATTGTAGCTTCAGTGACCTCTTTCTTTGAGCTTCCATTGGTTGCATACAGATCAGGATTTTAACTCTAAGGGAATTCAGATTGAGAGGTGTTGCGGATAGAGTGAGACTGCACTTCACTCATAAGAGAGAAGCAACAATACACTTTATTGATAGAAAACAATGAGTTAACAAAGTTCAATGGTAAATGTGACAGTGCTTTAACAAGATTCGATGGCAAGGTACACTTGATTATTTACTGCATAGAGGACAGGGTCAGACAAAACTGTCAGGGAGACCCTCCCATTGAGTCATGAGGTTCAGAAAGGACCCCCTTGCTTTCTAAACTCCTTCTCAGAGAGGAGTCTAGGTGTGGCTGGATCCAATCCTAGTCTCAGACTTGGTCAACGGTTTATGTCTAAAGGATTATATATGCACAATTAATACTTTATATCACTTAGCTAAGATTTCAAAGTTTAGCATGCTATTAGTCACTTACTGAGGATCTGTTGTGGCAAGGAATCTCTCAGTCTCGAGGAGTAACCTTGAGAGGTGTCCCTACTCAAGGGGAGATCCTGTCATACAGCCTGCTGCCGTGCAGGAGAGCTCAAAGGGCTCTTGGGTTGCTCATTATTTATGGGGGTAAGATGATTGACTCATAGTCATATTTGCATACCGATCACTGTGGTTAGGTGGGTGCATTGCTCACAGTAGCCCTTGGCTATTGTGTTGTTATCTGGCTCCCAAATCCACTTTGAGCCAGATGCAGCTATCATGACCAGCATCCATTACAACTGCCTCTGGTAGTTATCGCTTGAGCAGGAGGGTTAGGGGAGATAAAGGTCAGGTTGGCGGGGGGGCACACCATCACAAGAGGCCACACTAGATCCATTATGTTCACAAAAATGTGCAAAAGTGAAATAAGAGGTCTAATAACTTTCCTGGATTTGTTGCTTGAGGAGCATAAGAACTTCAGAAGAAGAGTCTTTTTCAGTATGGTCCTTTCTTGAATCCACTTGATGCATCTGGCATGCCTCCTTGCCTTGGATTCAACCAAAAGCACCAAAACAAGTGACTTCAAGCTTGATTTCAGTGCTTCTTATGCATATTTCATGGCTTATAGTAGTAGATACAGGCAGCCATTCCTAATGCTGATTTTAAAAGGATATATTACCATTCCAGAGCAGATCAGGATTTTTCAGATAGAGGAAAGAAGAGTTCACAATTCAGAGCAACACACAGCCTGGCAGGCAGGTTGGTAGGTCTGGATTTGGAATAAAAAGATTCAGACCCTTGTTGTCTCTGATTTAGTCCTGGAAATTAAACTGCCAGTCTGTTTTTCCCTAAAGTTGAGGCTATTTGCTATTTTGGGGGGTACATGAGGGTTCACTCTGGCCTCAGCCTCATTTCATGGTGGTTTACAGTTGCTGTCAGATGAGTTACGGTATTTGAGCTGGGCCGTTGTAAAAACATATGTATGTTCTTAGCTTGTAACAAATTTTAGTAATTTAATGATGCTTAAGACAGCTCCAGCATAGAGAAGACACCCTATTAAAAACAGTAAATCAAGCTCTGCAAGCACAATAGCTGAATTGGATTTTGAGCTATTCCACTGTCTTTACATTCTGCTTCTTTCCTGATATGTACACACACAGACATCTAAACTGTTTGCATTTTTAGTTTTGCAATTCAGTGTGTTGCTTACAGCCATGATACATTTTAACCTAACAGCACAAATTTTGAGATGTTCACAACATTGGATCACCTATCACCAATAATGCTAGTTTTGCTTCATGAAATCCTCCTCAGTACATTCCTTCTTGTCCAAACTGAGTATCTTCATAAACCACAATTTGAAGCATCTTGTAGAAAGGCTAAATACCAGAATAATGACAAAATTTGTTTCCCATTTACTGCTGCTTGAAGGGGGGGAAGTAGTAAAGGGGAAAAGCTCTTTTTCCGTGTTCTGCACTGAATTGTTCCAGTAGCATCCATATCCCAATACAGTGGATAAAGGGAGAAATCTCAGCAAAGGCACTGTGACATGAGAAGGCATCTTGAACTGTGTTCAGCCCTAAATTCTAGTTTATTTTATGGAATATGAATGTTAAATACCGATCCCAGCTCGCTCTGACAGATCAGGTTTAACTGATGGGCTCTCCTGATGAGAGGCTGATACCCATACTGTCTCTGGCTTCAGAACATGACCAGTAGCTACTTCCTCTCCTCCCACCTTCAGCTTCTTGTATTCTCTTTGCATCTCAGACTACGGGTACACAAAGTCCTTTCACCTTTTGCCTTTCAACTACGCAAGGCAACACTGCTCAAAATTCCAGAGGGCTGTCTTTCATATTCCATGAGCCCCTGGAATAAATGTCAAAGAAATGTTGGATTATTTATGTATTTATTAGGTCTATGCTACGTTTCTGAGACGACCTTGTGGCATTTGGTCATCACATCCTTAGAAGACATAACACAGGGTAACAGCACTGTAAATATATCAAAAGAATTTCAATGTTTCCCACAGTACGATAAATCTGTATCATTCTTGAGACATTGTGTTGAAAAAGTACTTCCCTCTTCACCATTTTCTTTGCCAAATGACTTGCTCAGTTCTTTATTTTTTTAATGCTTTTTTAAGGATCCATAAGCAAATGTTTAGTGCAAGAAGGAACCAGGCTGGTCTTAGACTTTGAGTATTTCACACAATAATTTTTCTCTGAATCAGTTCCAAGTCGTGAGTGCTCTCTCATAACATATGCAAAAAGAAGAATCTCATCAGGATTGTGCTTAAGACCTTCAGTAGGATTCAGGTAAAGATTTATGGCTGTAGCATTGGTAATAGTGTTTTTCTAGCTGCACAGTTGGTACCCTGTAATGAATTGCACTCCCCGCTGATGCTGTTTGACCAGGCATACTCTGTCACTCAGCTTTGGCTAGTTATGGGTAGGGTCAGCACCATCTACCCCATTGTGCTTGAATCAAATGGTGCAGACAGCAGCTTTCTCTTAAATCTGGATGTCCCACCCACGGATGTGACAAGCACTCTATTGTCATACCCTGCTGTGACCTCTCTGGAAGTCACACAGCTTCAACAGCCTTTGCAATAGAAATTATTTGTGGAGACTAGAGAACCCAACCCTCGTGTCAGGGCGTCCTAGGGGCTCTCCCCCCTCAACTTCTGTGTGCTCCTTGTTTTGACCGTGGGCTGTATTTTAGAGTTCAGCTGAATTTGGCTTATGGGTTGTCTTTCAATTCACATGGGAAAGACAAACTAACACTTTCTCTGTTCGTGATGTTAGTTATGGTCTAGTCTAGTAAACGAAATGGAAAGACAGAACCTGTAGCTTTCATGGTCTACGCTAAGCTTTCAGATCAGTATGATAAGGCAAGGGACCTCGCAGAAATAGAAATATGTGGTATGCATAAAATAAAAAGCCACTGTCCACAGCTTTGCAATGAACAGAAAGTTATGAGTCATGCATAGCATCCTCGTGCCAGACTTGAGAAGATTGGCCAAGGACACTGTTGACTAGTTCTTTTCCTTTAATGAAAACCTAATATGTGATTGTTATTATCCTGGCAGGGGACACCGCTTTCTAAGTTTTATCTGCATTCAGTAAGCACCCTGAAAGGTGGCCTATCATCCATAAAGGGCCAAAAGGTTGTGCTGACGCCTGAATTCAAACCAGTAGTTCATGGGCATGCAAATACTTCAGAAACATTGTGCTCAGACTACTGAGGCATGTCTTCTGAAATCTGGTGTCTGCTGTGGTGCGATAGTTAAAGCTGGTAAACTGGTAATACTTATTTAATGAATTCTAATAACTTCTTTTTATGACTAATCTGTCAATAGGCCCTGTTTTCTCTATGCATTTGTTCATCGATCTGTTTATGTGAACAACTTTCCCTCTGTTATTTACAAATTATACTCTGACTGTGTTGTTCTCCTTTTGGAAAGTGCTGACAGCTGAGTGGGCAAGATGTTGTTTTTGATCCAATAATCAATGACCAGATCATTTATGCCTAACAAGAAGTAAATCAAAGGCCTTTCAAAATGGTCCCATGGGCATTACTGGGCATTGGCATTTGTGGTGGCATATTTATTCTCCATAATCACTTGTGTGCACAAATATGTCATTCGTGGCTACTCATTAAAGTAATAGGAAAAGCTGACATCATGCTAGAAGTGAAAAAATATCCACTAATGCTTTATTGTCATTCTGTATTACTTTTAAGGCTTCTGGTTGTGTGTTGGTTGTTTCGCAGGCCAGACAGGGATGTAAGAACAGACTGCCCAGATGATTCTGTAGTAAGACATAGTGTTGTAAGTAACATCTGGGGCAGCAAGGAAGAGAACCGTAAGGGGGAATAAAGGTTACCTCTAAGACATTAGATTCAGGTAGGTCCACAGCTTGATGGCTTACTCACTTGGATGCAAACGTATTCACCTAAGTGTGCATAAAGTCTTATTACTTTTTAGGACTAAGCCCAAGAATTCTAAGGTCAATTATTTGTATTTTTCATTACTGTAGATAATAAATAAAATGGCTGCCAATGTCATTGGGTTACCATTTTACTGAGTATGAAGGTGGAGTGTTATAGGGTCTGCAAGGGGGTGATAATTTTTGGCAACACAGGTCTGCAGTCAACTGGGAAAGGAGTTTATTACTGACAGAATTTTTGTTATGCTGGCTGTAAGTTTATTAAGCACTATACTGCATAATTTCTGTCAGCATATAGTATCATTTTCTGAGCCATATAATAACATTGCTTTGAACTTCTATAGTGCCTTCCATTTCTGTAGCTTCCTAAAAAGTTATACCTATTTTAATTGTCATGGCACCTCAGAGAGGCAAAGAAATATTCTCCTCCTCTTGGGATAATCAGTATTACTTCTAGCAGTGAAAGTGAAGTGAAATGAAAGGCTCAAAATCAAGCTGAAAGTTTAAGTCAGGGCTGAGCTTAGAAAGGGAGGAACATCTCGTGCTTTAGCTATTAGACTGACAGGTCTCAAAGCAGCTGGTCTGGGCCACTGACTTCCTGCATGACAGTTAGCAAACCCCTTTTGCCTCAGTTCTGCAGATGTGACTGTATTTCCTGCTCCTAGTCTTTGTCTTGGCTTTTCTAGAAACAAGTTTTTTGGGGCAGTATGCTTTCTGGAGTGTGCTTTGCTCAGTGAAGGTGGCTGGGTTCTTTGGACCGCTATGTTAATTACCAAAAAAACCCTCCCAAAATAACAATGTATGTTTACGAGAATGTAATTTTTCCCTAGACAGCAATACTAAGGCTTTCCCTGTATAGTACAGCACAGCCACAGTTTCTCCTGCAATTGCTGATGGAGTCAGCTGAGGGTGGAACCAAGCGTCTTTGATTATCCCAGTGTATGCCCAGAGCACTAACACTCAGGGACCCTGAGCTCATCAGTCTTCATAAGCTGGCCAGAACTTGACAACAAATCTCCAAGGGAAACCCAGCATGCCGTAGGCCACTGAGCTGGAGATTTCAGTAAACTCTCAGTCTTCTCACTGGCCCATGCACCAGGCAAAGGTACAGAATCATGTTAGGATGCACACTGCCTCCTCAATAACTGCCTTTGAGATGTGGTATGAGATAAGGCCCGATTATTTGTAGGACTTAATCAGGCAGAATCAGGCTTTGCAACACTAAGTCTGTGAGCCCTGTAACCTGTAATAATGTGCACTGTGCTCTGTCTGCCTACACTGGTTCTTGATTACTGGTACACCATCTTCCTCTGCATCACTGTCCCTCCGTGGTGTGACTGTGTTTCAGTGATGGGTGTAGTGAGCAGGACCTATTTTTTTGTACAGAGTGCTGGAATTACAGCTGTGATATTCACTAACTGCTTTGTGATGCTTCATTCTGAACTACAGAAACAATGCACCCACTTCAGGATGAAACAATCATCTCACTTGCTCTTCATGGCAGAGCAGGTGACTCAGCACAGGGGAAAAAAAAATAATGTCCCCTTCTGCATCCTTCTTATCTTGTTGCCATAGCAGCTGCAAGCAAGGTTTCTGCAGAACAGGACTAGGTCTTTCCAGCCCAGAGCAGTCTGTTAGTCACTTCCTTGACTCTCCTGTGTGAGTGCCCCGGTTCCCTGCCTGGGATGCACAAACACAGCCAAGGGCTCTCAGCCTCATTGCCTGCCTCTCCCAAGTAAGCACTTCTGCTGCCTGTGGAGCCTTCTACTGCTGCTATAGAGACAAGACATAAAAAAGGATTAGTGTTTCACTTCTGTTTACCATAGGATTTTTTAAACCACTGCCTCCCTGTAGACATAAATCCCAGAAAAAATGTATTTCTTTCTTCCTTCATCTAAACTGCTTCAGCCTTTGTAATGGGCTTAGGGCTGTAAACATGTCAGTGGGACCAGTTCTATGCAGGTGCAACTTGCTCTAAGCAGGTCAGCGGATAGATAACCATCTTATAAGAGGGTCACTGACACCCTTGTGTCTATTATTTAGTCAGGACTCTAAGGGTGACCTGCAGAATCAGATTTCTCCTCTTTTTCATATCTTTATCAGAGGGTAGAAAAAACCCAAAAGGTTGTTATCAAGAAAAAAAAAAGAAAAATTTCCCTACATTTCTTTTCCACTTCTGTCAATGCTGGGAACGTTAAGATTAGGTTTTCTGGTTTGGCTGCGGATTTCCTCGGAGGGTTAAGGAAGGGATAAGCAGGGCTTGAACAGTGTTAGAACAGTCCTAATTGAAGAGGTAAGGTCTGGTTCTTTAACGAAGGGTTCTTCATTTTCAGGATTTTGACTTCTAAGACACTTCTTCAAGAGTGTTGTTGACCCCCCTTTTACATGAATGGAGCAGCCAGCATCTGCTGTTCTGCTCTGTGATATCAGAATGATAGAGAAATCTTGAGTGCTTTGGAAAATTAGGTCAAATTTGATTCATGAGCTATTTGTAGGATTACTCAAAAGGATAGGTTGAGCATCCACAACTCAAGTGGACTTGAGGAAGTGTTTTGGGGTGAAGAGCAGCTCAGCATCAGTCAACATCAAGCTGTAGCAACTATATTGCATCAGACTGGTGCCTTGCTCTTCTGTCTTCTTCTTTAACCTGCCTATTATACCTATTTATCTATTTTTACTCTAAAGAGGACTATTTCAAAACCCACATGAAAATAATTTTTTACTTGTGATAGGTCTTGTAAAAGCAGTGCACATGTTTAATATCACTATAGAAGAGTGAGGAAAAAGGCAGTGGGACCTGATGTTTTCCTGTCAAAACAAAGAACAGAAGCAAATCCCAGAGAGAGTTATTCCAATTGATAGTCCTGCTTTTTATAGAAGGCAGAATTCACCAGCCTAGCAAAGGGGTGGTGAAATACTCTTGGCAGATCACTGGTGGAATAAGTGAGTGAAGGAGATTGAACTGAGCCTTGAGGATGCAACACCTGCACTGATGAGAAATAGGTTAAGTAATGCTCTGCTTTTCAATTATGTTAGAGCTGTAGGTGCTGAAGCCTGCTCATTAGCTGAGGCTATAAAATGCCACATTTATTGTGTCATTATTCTTTCAAATATTTGCCTGATGGGCTTGTGAGATGTTCAGTTCTCGCTGCCTGAAATTCCCACTGGTTCTACCAAAGGAAGCTTCTCTGCCTGGCTGTATACTCAGAAATGTCAAATCCTCACCTGTTAGCTCTCCCTCTATTAAAACAGTGCTTCGTACTAACCTTTTTTGGCCTAGTCCTTGTGAAAAGAAACATCATGTCCTACTTACCCTCCTGCTGACCATCAAAGCTGAGCTGACTCTGTAGGTTCATTTCTAGATAGCCCTCCAGGTCAGTCTGTCCTAGCGTCTTACTCCTCACTGGACTCTGCAGCCACCTGAGGCTACTATCTGAGTCAGTTTTTCTCCACAAAATGAGCATGTGGCAGCTTGGATTTATTTCAGGGCCTGAGCTATTCCTTTATTAATCAAACAGTAACTCTGTTTGCCTTATATTTAGTACTTGTCTAAGTCAATCTCCATCAGTCTTCCAGCCCTTTTCTTATCCCAAACCATCTTTGAACTGTCACATTTTGCTTTGCTAGTCACAGGGCATCAGGACTTCTTGTTCTGGTACTTGGGGAACTCAAACAACAGCAAGTCTCTTCACCGGTCTGTGCATCTCCCTTTTACACATGAGGGTCCTTGTTTTGGTGTCAAAGGGTTGTCTTGGGGGGATTCATACTTGATTTAGCTCTTGAGATGTAAGGATATGACTGTTGTTGCTTTTTGCAAATGGTTCCTTCAATTTTCTAAGTTTCCACCCAAATGACAATGACAATGTGTTTCCATAATAACCTGTGTGACATGTTACATACATGTACTGTACCTTCAATATATTTCCAGTTCTATTAAAAACTGATAATTGGTTTCATAGTCAAGGTGTGTTTTCTTCCTGCTGATATTTTCACTTATTGTGGGCTATAGACTAGCTGAATATTATCCTTTACCCTTTAACTGTTGCCTTCTATTTGCTGGATAATAACAGACAACGCCACGAAGTAAGAAACAGAGAGATGTAAGCGTTGCAACGCCTCCTTCATGTGTCAGCTAATGCTTTTCCTGGTCTGATCATTATCTAATGCAGTAACAGAGAAATGGTCAGAGCTGTTGCACGTGGCTGCTTGTGAACATAATTTTTGAGCTCATTTTTGGCATGTCATGATTATAATCTCCTGGCAATGGAAATTTGCATTTGACTCCCATGATTTAGGATTTTTTTTTTTCCCTGTGCTTGAAATCGCTTTCAGTGCTCTTTGCAAAATGTGCTTTGTGGCAATGTAATGTACTTTCTGAGTTTATTTTGCAAGTTTGATTCTGATCTTCCCCTTCACTTCTGGTATCCGTCAGTCTGGTGTAGGGGCAGCATGAAGGAGGTGGAAGAGTAGGAAAGAAGTATGTTGATAGATGATTTGTAACTTAATAAGAATAAAGAATATAGTTCAGTTTCTAATACCAACCAAAAAAATAACTTCTCTGCAGGGATTAACATGCAGAGCTTTTCTAATCTGTGTGCTTGTACATGCTCACAGTGAATTACTATTATTATTAAATCTAAGGAGGGGAGGGAAGCACTGGGGAGGAAACACAGCGTTTCCCTGAGTCCTCTGGATCTTTGCAAATACAAACAAGCTTGTAGGACAGACAACACATGCCATGAGAGGTGCCCAGAGATGTCTGTTTTGATAGTTACAGTGCTTGCAGTGTTTTCGTCTCAGAAGCAGTGTTAGTATGCAGAGCAAACCACATAGCTGGTTTCACTCATCTCACCTCTGAGCCAGTCAGTGCCTTCTGGGGAAAGGTTTTGAACAGAGGAGGTGGTAACAGCCTTATAAGTTGAAGACAGGATTTAAATGTATCTTTAGGGACATCTGTATGCCAGGCTTGTGCCACTTTGGGTTCAGACAATGAGCTCCCTTATTTCCAAAGCGGTCCCGTAATTCAGGTCGTCGATGCTCCATGCCTGTCAGTGTTGAAGAAGCATTTGGACAATGCCCTTAATAATTTGCTTTAACTTTTGGTCAGCCCTGAAGTTGTCAGGCAGTTGGACTAGATGATCATTGTAGGTCCCTTCCAACTGAAATAGTCTATTCTATTCTATTCTATTCTATTCTATTCTATTCTATTCTATTCTATTCTATTCTATTCTATTCTAATTTGGCTCGAAGTTAAATATTTCACATTTTTCCTTCTTTTCAGAGTTCTCACATCTCTCTGCTTCAGATGAATCATGTTACAGAATAGTTCTAGAAACAAGTACAGAGAGGTTTGTTGCATATTGTTATACCTATTGATGGTAGAAACAATTCCCTCCCTTAAAACTTGAAGTCCAAGTAGCAAATTCAGTCTTTTTTGAGAGCTCTTCTCTTTCTTCAGTTTGGAGGGTTTGGTCATCCCATCTACTGACTATTATTAGTGTAAATTGTATGTTTGCAAAGAAATATGTGGATGTAATTTAAGAAAAGAGCAATGGGAATAATCAACAGCCTAGAGAAACATGGGTTGTGAGGAAAAAAAATGAACGTGTGGCTGTTTGATCTTCTAATATATATAAAAGACTGCTGCAAAGAGGAAGGCAATAATTCATTTTCCATGCCCAGGGTACAAGTAGTTATGGTTTTAAACCGCAATTATGCATCTCTCTGAGCATTCTCCATTGCCTTGTATTTCTTTCAAGTGACTGTATAGTCACCTATTTGCTATTCTCATAAAACATGCTCCAGTCAGAGCTATGCAGTGTGATTTCACCTGTGAACTCTCTGTGACTCTCCAGACTGGTGCTGTGGGGCAGCTCCCTGATCTAAATGCAAGTGGGGCAAAAATCTGGTGTAGGTTGGGCAGGGAGCCCGGCAGCAGAGCTGGGGAAGGACCACGGATCTGGGAATCAGGCAAGCGTGAGACTGATACAGGAGAGGGCCAAATGTGAGTCTGCAAATGAAATAACTGTTCAGGAGTCTCTTACCTCTGAGAGCCTGACTTCAGCATCTTCCTCTTTCCCTCTTCATGACCTCACTGATAACCATCATATGGCCTAACTCTCATGTCCCTAATCATGATGTGTGTAGCCCCGTTCCATGGTCTGTAACGGGTCAGAAAACAGTTGGGCTATCTGCTCTGATAGTTAGTAATACAAATGTTATCTGTGGCTAAGGGAAACTTTATACTGTTTTTTAATCTGCCAGACATCCTGCTTGGAAGGAGGAGTAATTTTTCAGCTGCAGGAAAACCATGAAAAGGAAATCTTTTGTTGCTGTTTGACTGATTTTCACACTGACAAATGGAAACAATCAATGGAAGTTACCAGCCCAGGAACATCTATCTTCACTTTTTCCCATGTGAAAAATTCCCCAACCTAGAATGAGATCAACTTTATTGAGAAGCTGAACTAGAATTCACGTTTGCACCAATAAGGTTGTCTTTCCTCTCAGATCCCATCACACAGTGTGTCATGAATGCAGAAGCTGAATATTGCTGTCACTAAGGCCATCTTACTTCGTACAGCTTCCAAGACTTGTAATCAGAGCTGTCTGGATAATACTGATATCAGTTTAAGTCTCTGAGAACATTCTTGGTGTGACAGAGCGCGTGTTGATTCATGTAGTCACATCTGCCATACCTGTAGTCCTAATTTTGACTCTTTTCTTTTTTTCCACTTAAAAAGGTGGAATTAATGTTCTGTGTGTATTTAATGGTCCTGCCTGGGCTACTTCACATTCATCTGGTAACATGTGGCAAAAAAAGGTGTGAAGGAAAGGGAACGAAAGATGTATGAAGGCTTCACTTAGTAATGTCACCCCCTAAAGTATAGTATCTTCCATAACAATCATTCCATCTGCTGTAGTATGGAAAATACTCTCTTAGGCTGCATTCCTCTCATAATAATGACACAGATGCAGGTAGCACTTCCTTGGCTGAGGCTTCGGCTGCCACTACATTTCCTCTTCATCCCAGTCCCTGGATCTGTCCCCGCATTGGCTCACATTCCTGCATGTCTGGCACTGGTGTGCGTCTGCTGCTCTCTCCTTTCTCAGACGAAGGGTTGGGGAAGGGGGTTGTCTGTTCTAAATTAACATTTCTTTTGCTTTATCCTTGATCTAAAAAAGAGGCTGTATTTGTTCAGATGCCAAGAGGAACTGAAGACTCTTTTCCAGATGGGGAGGAATACCCAGGCAGACTTTATAGCATAAGGAGCTAGGCAGGAGTCTTACCTCCTTTGTCATGCGGTGGGTACCTGAGTTTTTGAATTCACTGTTAGCACTCAATAACTTTGTTTGATCTTATTATACTGTTATACAGATGGTGCATCTCACCAAATTGTGATCCCTGTTGTTTTTATGCCAGAAGTAACCAAAAGCTTGGTGCAGCCTGATAGCCCATCGTCTTTAGGCCAACACTTCATAGCGCAGCTGTGGGTGAGGTAGAAGAGAGCGTAGATGAAGGGGCCTGAAAAGCAAGCCAGAGGAACAGCAGGGTAGTATTGACTACAGGCCTGTGTTCGGCAGCTTGTGATACAGCTGGAGCCTCACGCTGAGAGATCAGGCTCCAGTCTTAGTTGAAGTAGATCCAAGTTCTGTATACAGGAACTAGAGAAAGCAAATACACATTCATCATATCCATATGATCTTATAAACCCAGGTTTCCAGGTTTTGCACGTGCCTGATGGGGGATTTGAAGCTTAAACCCAGAAGGATCCTGGGAAAAGAAACACCTTAGTTATACAAAATTATATCTTTGCAACCCTATAGCTTCTAGCATGTCTGCCTTCCTGCTCTATCCTGCCTCTTTGTTTTGGAGGGTAATGGCTCATTTTTTTGTTCAGTGGTAAATAGAGCTGATGACTGAAGCTGGGATGTTTTTAGCCAAAATAAGCACGCTGTAAAAAGAATGATCCACACAAACAACTTTGGTTACTGCTGTTCAGACTCCTGCAGCACATAAAGTAATTTTGGGAATTCCTTTGCAAACAGACAGACCTGCCACAAACCTAATGCAGAATCTGCGCTAGGTCTGATAACTTTTTTCAAGATTTACAATAGTTCAGTTATATTTTTCTGTTTCAACTTTTCCTGTTTTGCGTTCGCACTTAGTTCATACTGATGTGGAAAGCACCGAACTGCTGCAAATGGAGGGGATTCTGACATTTTCATCCCGAGCAGGGGCAGTGAAAGGGAGAAGTCTCATGGAAGTCCTTCTCCCTGGAGATCCAGAAACTGCCTCAAAGCCCAGAGACGGGCATGAGTAGCTGTATGTACTCGAGTAGCAGTGCGTACTTGCACTAGGCACCATCCTGACATGAAAGAAGGCCCTGCAAAGAATTGCTGCTTTTGCTACAGTAAGGACTGAAGAAGTTTTCATCAGAGGCTAGGTGGTGCTTTTCAGGCACAGCTCTAGATATTGAAGAAATGTGTGTCTCTGCTTGTTGAAGAGCTTTAGGAGGTTTTGTGCTTGTGAAGACATGAGAAACAGCACCTTGACTCTGTACACTGCTATTCCCTCCCTGCGTGCTCCACTTAAATGGGAAAGCAACTGGCAATCAAATCCAGTCTTACAAAATACTAACAATCCCCACATAGACACTCAAAGAAAGAGAACCTCTGCTTCACAACCCTGCCTAAAGTAGCCTTAGAGGATTTCTGTCCCTTTTAGTATTCGGTTTACTCCTTTTCTATCCGTAAAATAGTCCTTGGCCATTTTCTGTTTGGATGTACTGAGTGCAAATGTGAACGTACTCTTGACAATACAGTTAAATAACTAACTTAATTACATTAAAATAAATTTATTTTAAACCAACTTCAATGAAATAAATGCACAAACAAACCATTCCGACATGTGCATGAGTAAAAACGGGCATGAGTAAAAATACATTTGTGATGAGAGAACACCTATACACAGAGACCTGGTACTCCTTTACACTTACCGAGAGCCATGCATGTTGTACCAAAGAGCCGTAATCATGTAAGACTTTTTTGGGGGTAGAAGTATCCTGCTGAGTTTCACCTCTGCTCCATCTATTTTCCCTGGTCTTCTGCAGCCTGCATTATTTTTCTAAGTAAAAGGAAACAACTTGCTTGCTAATAATACACTGGTTTAAATAGACCTTCAGGTATAGATTTTCCATAAACCAAGAAACCAGCCCAGCTTATCTGTTGGCTTTTAATTCTGAAATTTATTAGCTCTCCGCATCCATTGCAGATACAAGCACAGTCTTAATTGCTCCATTTTTATTCTCACAGAAAATGCAGTAAATCTTAATGGTTGTGCTTCAAACATTAAGAGGCAATGTAGTAGCTGTAGGAGAAAAGTATTCAAAACACATTAAATTAGTAAGTGCTTAATAACGTTTTCAAGCTGTTCATCAGAACTTATTTCGAGTTTGAAAGAGTAAATGTCCCAAGAATTCTTAAAGAAGACATCCAACTGGAACACTTTTTTTCTCCCAACCTTGAGATTTCCTTAAAGCATTTTCCCCACTCCTCCTCCCCTTCTGAGATTTTCAGAACTGTGAAAACAATATTTTTTTACTTTAATTATAATGCTAGTTGAGAATGTGTTCTGTTATTTTGGCTACATTACCAGCTCACACACTGTTTGTTTATAGCTCTCTGAAAAGCCAGTTTAATAAGGTCAGATTTGCAATTTAAATTAACTTTAATATTTCTTGCAAACTCCAGCTCTGTTTGTTTATGCAAGGGGCAAACATACTGGAAATTTATTGTTTTAAAAATACATTCCTTTGTTTTATTTTCAAATTGGTACATGTCAGGTAATAAACAGTCTTGACTTTATGTATTTTCCTTTGTGAAAAGGAAGAAAACTTTTTTTTTTTTTTTTTGCAGGGGGAGAAGAAAAGAACATGGGAGAGTGAGAAAGAATGAAATCAGTTATTAAAAATGGAGATTTCATCTGGAGAAAGAATTCACAATGAACAATTTATTTTACAAATGAAGACCTTTTTTCTCTTGCAAAAATTTTTCAAGGGGACTGCTTCTTTAAATTAATTTGACTATTAGGATTTGTTAAATCTTTTGTAAAAACAAATATCTACCCATGAATACCTTATGACTCTTCACTAGGAATTTTTATTCCCATACTGGAACTGAATCTTAAAATTAGATAGTTGGTCATCTAAACTACTATATCAACTGTAGATATTTTCAAAGCCTAGCATTTTAATAGCTAATGCTACACTCTTCACAGAAGAGACTACTGCGAAACCTAAACATGAAACAAATTCAGTTTTGCAATTAAATGAATTTTGAAGTCAAGAATTTGTTTTTTTCAGACATTCATGTGAATATACTCCACGTAACACCTATCATGTGATAGCCTGCCAACAGGAATGTGAACACCATCAGATGAATTTCTGATAAGAAGTTCCTGAAACAGTGTGAAATAATTGTTTTCATTTTTCACTACCTTTGTTGAGCAGTTAATATTTGATATTGCCTGGTTTCTATAAAACCTATGTAACTGTCTAACTGTAGATCATAGGCATGATCCTACCACTTTGAGCTAGTGGAGTAACTGCATCATCTCACTAGTAACAAGTTATTTTATTTTCTGAGTGCTAGAAAAAGAAATGAAACACATTCTTGGCTGGAAGTGTAGTTTGCATGCAGAGACCTAGATCTTCAGTTACGGTATATTGATGCCTCACCTGATTTTCACCCACCTGTGAAGGCTGTCCCTTAAGCCAAGACCCCCTGTTGCTGGAGAATAACTTGTTTACGGATATGAAATACATTGTGGGCAGATTTGAAGTGATGGGGTCTTAGTGTCCTGGCAATGGCAGGCAGGCAGGTAGGTGTGACAAATGCACCCGTGCTTAGAGGACTCCTGCCATTGCTGCAGTCTGTTGGATCCAGGGTAACCCTGTATCTTCTCCAGCTCTTCGCTTCCCTGCACAGACACATAAGGTCCTCCCTCCTTTTCTGCTTTCTGCCTAATGACCCTTCTGGTAGAGGTGGCAGTCAAGACTGCAGGGCTCAGACACTTCTTGATCTTCAGAAACAGCCAGTGGTGAGGCCAGGCAGTGCGAGTGGGTTTGTGCCTGTGGACGTTTGTTTGCTGAGCTTACCCTACACCCTTCTCATAAGGAGGACAACTTGTTGCTAACGAAGCTAGCTATGAAAGGCCCTGTGTTGTGTTGCCTGGATATTTCAGAAATGCTGGCTTTATGGTTTTTTTGGTGCCTGCCTGCTTGCCATTTTTAAAACAGAGATAAACATGGACCCCTTCTCATGAGGTTAAATGAGTAAGGGTGTGGAAAGTGCAGCTCCTTTTTCAGGCAGGAGGAGGGAAGAGGGGACAAAGCTTGAGAAGCTCAAAGAAAGAAAACAGAGGATGCTAACAGCAGTGACACAGAGGTTATGTTCTGGATTTATTTCCCTTAAAGTTTATTCTGTTTTGTTGTTTTTAAGAAGAGAATTTCAACCTGCTTTGAAGAAATACAGGTGTTGAAATAATTTGTTTCTAGCAGCAGCAGGAGGAAGAAAGAAAGGCATGGAGTGGGATTTTCAAGGCAGTGATAGTCTTTGTACTGCTTTGTCCTAATTTGTCTGGAAATGGCTATGGCAGAGATGTGGATGTTGGTGAGGGCAGAGATTTATCTTGTAGCTATTGAAAATAAAGATATTTTTGGTCCATGAGAAGACTGAGCAGGACTTTTTCAGCAAAATATCTTTTGTTAGAGAACTCAGTATAAAACTGAAGTTCTTCATACAAATACATGAGTTTTGACTAAATTATTTTCTAAATAAAATTTCTGTTGTGGAATTTGGGTCAGACCACAATGGTACAGTGAACCACCAACCCTTGTCAGTGTGGCCAGTAGCTTGGTGCTTAGGACATTGGCCTAAAATCTGAAGTTCTCACAAATCCATGCAGCTGACCTATCCCATGAATAGCTGGATGTTCTGGGGAAGTACACTGTTTTCCATCAAAAACACAGCAACAAGAAAAAGTAAAACACAACCTCCCCCCCCCCCCCCATCTAAAATAATTAAAAATCCACAGCTTCTCTTGATGTGCAATGAAAACTCTTTTCAAAACCTTGGCTGTTTGACAGAGAAGAAGTATTGTTTTCTGATCAATCTTAAATATAAGCTGCCTCCACAGAGTTTCCTTCTGCTGTTGCAAGAGAGAAAAATTAGATGGGTAGAAAAGACAAATTTCCCAGCAGACTGTCCGGGAGTCTGACACAAGCTTATGGGAGAAGAGGATGATTTCTTCCCTGGGGCTTCCGCTCTTGAAGAAATACCACTCTTCTGGTTTTCTCATACTGCACCTGGTGCATCAGAGCTTGCTGCCATGTGCCTTTGCATCTTCTTAATGGAGCATAGCAATTCTGTTCCTAGCTGAGTCTATTAATATATTTCATAATTATCCATGCCATTTTTCTTCTCTGCTTCCTGTCTAGCTGTGCATTGCTTAAGGCTATGGCACTGAAGTTTTCACCTGGTGGATTCTAATTGTTTGTTGTTGGTATCATTGCAGCATATATTTAATAATTTGTTCAGACTTTGGAGGTTGAAGAGAGAGGTTAATCCCATTTAAAATGTAACATCTGTCAAAGCATTTAAAATCCAATTTAACAGCTCCACAACCTGACTCTTCCTGTGTACACAAATAGAAAAAAATAGTTACATTACACAACATGTCTTGAGGAAACATTACCTACACTCGCCTCCACCCTTAACAAGTCAGTGGGAAGTAATAGGTTTGGCCCTGGGATGCTGTTACAGTGTAAACATCATTAAGGGGATAAAATTGGTTCCAACATTGTTACTGAGGGGTTTTACAATATGAAGAAATACGAAAGGACTGAAATTACGCCTTGGTCAGGTTAGGTATCAAAACGAACCATGGCACAAAATTTCAATCCACGTCCAAATTCTTGAAAAATCTTAGGGTAAATACGTCCAGCTGGATCAGCCTGTTTCTGGGAGTGAGATAACCTTTAGAAAAGAATTCTCCCATTCTAGTATTGTTTTTTTTTTTTTTTATCAAAATAATTTTGTTTCCTGGCCTCCATTTCCCACAGCCTGACTTTGTGTATCTTTCATCTATGCTGGCAAGAGGGAAAACTGGAGCTGGAAATATCTTTCAGAGGATCCTCCTGGAAGACTCATGCTGTGGATATATGGGGACAATGGGTAAATTTCTTCCTTCAGGATTACTAGTTTAGGACCAACACCTTCAGTGATTTTCTCTGTATCTGCTCTGCTTAGATTTTGATGCTTTGTTTACATCAAAATCTCCTGTTTACATTGACTTCTGAGTCTGTTGATGACTTTAATCTGAACCTGGGCTTAAAATTAGCTTTGTTTGGAAGGTCGTGTTTTCAAACCAAAATGCACTGGAAAAATTTCAAGAGTGTGTGCCTTCCTTGACTCCAAAAATATGAACTATCATCACATGCCAGTGAGACTGCTCAATCACTATGTGTATTATGTCTTCTTTTTTTTTAATAAATTGAGCACTCAGTAATGGCCGCTGTTGAGAGTGAAGTGCAGTCTTGATCAACCAGTAAAGCCATTCATTCACCTGAGGAAATGTTGTGTTTCAATGAAGATAATAACCCAGCTGTTCAGTTATCCATTATTGCTCATATTTTTACATCTCACTTCTCACAAAGGGTTGGATGTAGGCTTTTAAATCTATTTTCTGCCTGTTCTTCCCCTTTCCACTAGTAGATCACTAGTACTAATTCTTCTTTTCACGTGATTCTGCCTTATAAGATAGGAATGCTGAGTGAGATTGATTGGCTGTATAACAGTAGAGTTGTGTTCAAGAAGTAACATGCAGAAATCCCATCTTTGTTGTTTGACTGTGCAATATCATCCCAGTGGAAAAAGCCATGAGCTTTCTGCCTTTTGAAATGTATAGTACAACCATATTTAATAATCCCCAAAGAGGTAACTATCAAGCTGAAGAATGAAAAGAGAGGAAAGAAGTGGTCATGACCTCTGCATTAGCTGTGGAGCGGGAGCAGGGATTGATATGAACCACCTCTTGCACTGGAATGCACGCGCCAAGCTGCTCCAAACCCTGCTTGCAAGCAGAAGCTATGGGATGTCTTGATTCCTATCAGCTTGGAGCCTTCTTATCGTCTTAGGCCAGTGTCCCAGTGACAAAAGTACTCAGT
The DNA here is from genome assembly GCF_965638725.1 of Aptenodytes patagonicus. Classification (NCBI taxonomy): domain Eukaryota; kingdom Metazoa; phylum Chordata; class Aves; order Sphenisciformes; family Spheniscidae; genus Aptenodytes; species Aptenodytes patagonicus. The sequence goes on along the minus strand of NC_134955.1, from coordinate 52,775,241 downwards.
GTAGAGTGAGGACCCTGGCATTGTATTCCTGACTCTGCCATTGACTTGCTACATCACCTTACTTGAGTTATTTAATCTCTATGCCTTAAATTGTCTACAAAATGAAGATAATTTTACCCACTTTATATGGATGTTGAAGTTGATGTCTTTTTTGTTAATGACAGTACTGTGTGATCTGTAACAACCAGGCTGCTTGTCATTATGCTCTTGGTCTATATTTCATGAGTTTTCAGTGATAAGCACTACTGTAATTAGTCTTAAACCGACCATATTTTGGCCTTCCTTTCCCAGAGACACTTCTTCATTCGCTATTCATCCCCTTGTCGTAGCACTGCAGCAGTACACAATGATCAATCATTGCCAGCTCCAAAAGAAGTTGAGCCAACAGCACTCAGAATAAGTGAGTTTCTTAACGTAACACATGGCTGGTAAAAAGGGAGAGATAAATGAAGCCCATAATTCCTTCACTGTTTGTACTTTCTGGTAGTGAGGCATATCAAGTTGCTGAGTAGGATTTTAAATGAAACCCCTTTACTATTTGTCATTAACCCCCCCCCAAAAAAAACCAGTAATATAAAATAAAATGAAAGCAACCTTTAAAAATGAAGTGTAACCGAGCATGACAATTAAATGAGATCACTTTCCTTTTAGGTTTGTTACTTTCAATCAGACCTTATGTAATGAGAATTGAAATGAAATTAAAAAATTCTCTGGTGCAGCAGAAAATATAAATGTAAAATGCTATTAATGCTCTTTCACTACACAGTGGCTATCATCATGGTTGTCATTGGGGTTGCTACTGGAGTTGCTAAAAAGCTGATTAGATGAAGCATTGTTTCCAGAAGGACTATGCACACATTAATGGATTTTTGTCCATTCTGTGGTCAACAAATTTAAAATTCACTTAAGTACTGTGGGTTTGAAAGTCTGACAGAACCGCAGAATTTATGGGTTTCCTGTTTCAACCTAGGTCAGCTGTCATGAGAAAGAGCAGAGGGGAAAGCTGAGTTACAGATGGCATGGAAATTCATGACAGGATGGGAAGTGAAAAAAATTTAATATGACGTAACTATGCATAGAGAAAGATGGGTGGGGAAAAGGGCAAAATGCTAAGAGATATTCCACTATCCTCTACAAACTGTTTGTTCCTGCAAATCTTTGGCCTTATTATTCTGCTCTGACACAGAATGTAGCCCTTGTGTTAGTTTAAGAAATATGCCATTGTTTGACTTCACAGATAAGAGATTTTGGGAACCTTGTCTCATTTAGCAAATCCACAGACAGTCTGAGAGATTTGCATGGCTTCAGAGTCAAGGGAGTGCCCCTTCTCTACTTATGATATCATCAAGTAGGAACAAATAATATACATTGCCCAGTAAGCTGCAAACATCTGGTAGGAGCTGTGGTCCGGGAAATTTCACATAGCAGCTTATTTTTTCATTTACGCTTTCATGTATATAGTGCAATATTAGGAGTACTGAGTTATGAATATTGAGGCTTAAGTTGGAAGAGAGAGAGATTTTATAAGGTGAATAAAATTTAAAAAATGAAGGGCATTTCTAGGCCTGTCCACAGACATATAATTCTCTTCAAGAGTCATTCTGTAAGATTTTGTTGAAATATTTTGCATAACAGATCCTGATAATTCATCTTAATGCAGCAGCATAAAAGAGACAAGACAGAGTTTGATTTAAATTCATTTTTTATTAAAAATTAATGGATTTTTAAGGCCAGAAGGGATCATTATGGTAATCTAATCTGACCTATAGCAGGCCATCAAATTTTAGCCAGTAATTTCTATCTTAAGACTGATACCTGCACTTAAACTACAGTGTGCTTTTTCTCTCCCTTTCATACAGGCAGTCTTGATTTAAAGCAACCAAATAGTGGAGATGCTGATGCATTCTTTGATAAGCTATTTCAGCATCACAGTTGAAGAAGCTCTGTTAATAACAGCATGATTTGACGGGGTCATGACTGATACAGCCAGTGGTAGAAGGCCACTTGGGTTAGCAGTGGTTATCCTGATTGATGCATGGAATACATTTATATGCGTGTGTGAACTCACTTTGACCACACATTGCTGCCAACCAAGCCTAGTCTCCATTCTCTGGACTCCCAGAGCTAAAAGTGCTGCAAACACTTAGTTCCAGAGCTTATGCATATGCATATATGAATGCACCAAACGTGGTGGGTCAAAAAATGTTGAAGGTCTTACTAAAAGGTAAACCTTCTTTCTAGAACAGATTTCTGTCAGCAAATCAGTGAATTTAGTGTGAATTAGATGCTGAAATCTGTCTACACAAACCATTTATTTTAAGGGTTAATGTTTGTGTCTCTCTGTGGGTAATAATAGTTTTGGTAGGATACTTGACCTACTGTTGACACAGTTCTGAAGGTGTCTGTGTTTATACCACCATGTTATCCAAGTCCAATTTAGGTGGTGATTGTCAGATTGCTTTGGGAAAAGGGAGATTTTTTTATCAAAAAATCTCACCTAATTCATACAAAGCCTTACAGGGTAAGATGTAATTCAAGCTTTGATTTTTTCACTCATTTTTGATGGCTGACTGCTGGCTTCTCTCTGACATTTAAGATCTTCACATGCGAGCCACTTTAGTTGTGATCTGCAGCGGTTCCCTTCTAAGTGATTGAGCTTCACTCTATTGAACACAGCTGCACATACAGAGCTGCATCAAAACACTATTATATGTGTCAAGTTGGGAAGGAGAAGGAAATATTTCCCCCTGCTTTTTACTTCTGGAGTATGATGCACAAGCAACTCTCCTACCAGTTGTTTTAGTTCTTTCTTCTTTATTTCCTGGCAGGATAAACTTGGGCTTTGAGGACCAGGCTGACAAATAAATGCAGCAACTAGGAAGCTACCAAGGAAGTTCACTGTTATCATTATGGGACAGAGAGGATGTTTGGAAGCTCCTGGTGGTACTTGGTGTAGAATTCTCACCTTACAGTTGTAAAAATGCAACAGGTTGCTCAATCTAGAAGAGATTGCCCACTAAGCATTCAGAGACTTAAATAAAAACTTCTATTTTTTTCCCCTATTTACTATAGGAAGCATCTATGCATATGTTCAAATGCCAGGTACAGATTTGATGGCTGCATTATATGTATAAAGCCCTTCCATCCCTCTTGCTGCTTTTTTCTCCAGTAAATCTGACCTGTATGGTCATGCCAATATGGGTTATATTTGTTAAACTTCAATTTGTTGTTTCCACCCATTTGGATATTTCTAGACAGCTGGTATGTGCATTGATTAGCTGACTTCCAGGTTTAGGATCTAATTCTGTTATCAATTGTAATGTGTATTTTGACATAGGCAAAAACCCTTTACCTTCAGGGATGGTGTATTTTACATGAGTGAAGGTGAGAAGCAGACTTAGGCTTTCTAAGTCTTATCAGAAATGATTGCTCTTCAGATGCTGATGTGGATCCTTTCAGTGAGTGAAACACAAGGAATTAAGATGTTGTAGCTGTGCAAAGAATCTGTGAGGGGATCTGCACCTCTCGTCATAAAGTGACCTACAACGCAACCTTCTTGACATGGTCCTTTCCTTTATGACCACAAAAGGCCATTTCATTTCTTATTTAGAAGGTCCAGACATCTTGCTGTCTCTCTTCCACCTTTGCATTTACATAGCTGTAGGAATTGGATTGTGGAAAGGAAAACATGCATTTGAATCAGTTCAGCCCCTGAAAAATTTGCTTCCTTTTGGAGTACTGCCCTGTTCTATGTAGAAGACACGGACTACACAATGCAAGTGAAAGAGTAAAGCTGGAACATGCCTCCTCAGGGTTATACTGGAGCTCATGTTACTAATAAATGTTGTTGATAAATTCAATGGGTGTCCTACCTACCCACAGTTTGTGGAGATGAATTCACCTTCCCTGCTTTACACAAACTTTCCAAGCACGGCATATCTCCATGGATAACCAGAGTGATGAAACAACTGAAGCAGGAGAGAAGGATTTTCTCCTTCTTCCTTCCCATCTCTCATAGAAGAGGTGTGTTGCTCTATAAATTACTGAATTAGAAGATAACTGTGCTTGAGAGTTGCATCAAAGAATGTCAGAGCAGTTCCACTAATGACAATGGCTATCTGAGGGAATATTGTAGCCAAGGCATCACGTCAATAATGAACTAGTTTGAAGTACATTTAAGTGATATTTCTGATAGCCCTAGCTGAAAATCCATGTCATATAACTGAGCTGTAAGTTGTATTGTTAAGGTTCTTGTCAACACAGTATTCTGTGTAAGGGAGCGGAAAGCTCATCCGGAAGGGTGCTCTACTAAATGGATTTATAATATGTTGTCTTACTGTGTGTGTCTTCTGACTAACACATACTAATCTGATAGTGCTGATTTTCACTTGCTTTTAAGTTACAGGGCAATGATGGATCTGTGGAATAAGAATTGGCTGACTCTTGTGCAAGAACCTCAGCGAAGGAGCACTATAATTTTAGGGATCTTTATCTTGGTAGACCTTGTTGGCAGGAAGTTTTCTTCACCTAAAACACCTTTTGTTCAGTTTCTGTTTATTACACTGCTTTCAGGGCTGGTCTTCTGAAGTCAATGCAAAGTATCCTATTGATGATAATGGGTTCTCAGGTATGGTATGTGCTGAAGTATTATCATTATAAGAAGAAGTAAGGTTCATTTGCTCGTGAAGCTGTTTGTGAGCTTTTCCTTAGGCTTACCTTCTTCACAAACTCCAGGTCCTGTTCCATTTTGTATTACCATGAACCATGTTTTTCTTTCCTCCATGTTTAAACTCTTAATATATTTAGAAACAGTTCTCCCTCTTTTGCTTTTTGGCAAGCTATAGAGATTTCCCATATACAACTACTGATTTAAAATTATGCAGTCAGAAACAGGACACTCTAGATGCCACCTTTGTGTGTATGAGCAGTACAATATGTTTTTTGAATGTATGGAAGTCTATCTTTTTTTCCTGTGGGAACTCTGGCTCATTCAGTCCACAGAGTACTGAGTACTTTTCAGTATTTTATTTTGTTCTTGTTTGTCATGTAGTATTATGTGTCATCTTCTGCATAATCCTGAAACTCCTTCAAATCCTGCTCTATCAATGGAATAACTAATTTTTCATGTTTATTTTTAAATGCAGCTCATCTTTAGATTGACCATACGTTTCGTAGATGATCATTATTTGATTTCTAAATAATTCTCTAATGTGAAGGCTTACTGTTATCCCCTTTTCACAGATGGAGCGGTTCACAGTGAAGGAGAGGTACAGTGAGATTATGATCAAAGTACCTGTTAATACATGTGTAGGATATGAGAAACTCAAGGCCCATTTTTTCAGGGACAGGAGGTGAGACTAATGTGAGTGACCAGCTGTTGGCCAGTGTGCCTTATCCCGTCTCATAGGGTGGGGTAGGAAATCCATGGCGGGGCAGAGAAGGACTCTGCCAGATCAGGCTTGATTTCAACAGCCTTAGCAAGGAGATCACATAACATCTCTTCCAGCATTCCCTGCCTGACAGCACTTTCAGCTTCTGGCACAAGTTTGACAAGACCTCTTACCACACCCCACAGAGATCTTATTCTTGCCTGGAATTTATTTTTGAGAAACGAATGAGATGATAGATACAGTCCTGTAAAAGAAAACCCACTACATGAAAGGCAATAGTAATACCAACAGAAACGCTGAATTCAGGTTCAAAAGGCAAAAAATGGCTTATATTTAGCATAGGCATAGTAGCTGGGGAGCAACGGGTGTACCACAATACTGTAACCAAGCCTTTCTCATCCTTTCTACTGCTGCAAACCCTACATTTTGGGAAAATGTAGATTCAGCAGCATTTGCAATGCGGGTATTGTGGCCTCGAGTAACTGTTTCCTTAGTGTTAATTCTGTTTCTTCGGGCAGTCAGGTTAGTTGTTACGTTTAGCCTAGGCTGGGTGCAATAGTGCATGTGGTCACTACCTCGTGTGACCATTGGGAATGCAAGAGAGAGTGTGTGTGTCTGTCTGTCTGTGTGGGTAGGGACAGGGTGTAGGGGCAGCTGCACTGCCAGCTGACCTCCTCAGTAAACCTGACTTTGGTGAAACTATGATTGCGTTGCTAGTGCCATGCATTTCCTAAAACTAGAAGCTGTATGTGACTGGCTGCTTGGGAATACAGGGCAAGCCAAGAGAAGAATCAAGAGGCGGACACTGTAACGCTGAGAACTGTTTTGATCTACAGTTCTGCCACACAGCTCCAGCCACATTTTTATTCTCTTTTCCCTTCCTCAGTCTGTGTCAGGAGAATATTCTGGTGTCTCAACCTTAGAAAATACCCTCAAGGACACCATCATCTAAGTTTCCATGCCTTACCAAAAGCAGATGAACAAGAGTCCCAAAGCCACTTATTACTTTCTTTAATTTTTTTATCATTTATTTAAAATGTGTTTGAGTTAAATACAGCAACAGCCCAGGAAAAGAAAAGAGAAGCAGTTGTTCAAACTTCCTTGACATAGTGTTTTGTCCCTGAGCTTGACAGGACCTCCTTTAGGGATGGAAGCTTAGAGGAGGGAAGGATTGGTGTAACACACAGGAAAAGTGACTTGAATACACCCTGTGCTTATGCAACATGAACAACATACCTCCCTGCTATGAAAAGCTCTTAGTCTAAATAAGGAGAGAGGAATAAGTAGGATGATCTCCTTTGATTATCTCTATCTGCTGTGGACAAAATAACATACCATTCTCATGTGGCTTAGCTGGCTTTGTAGATGGGCTTTTGTCTGCCTGTCTCCATGCATATGGACTGGGGCTCCTTGGGCACTGTTAAACCAATGGAAATGAAGGACTTGATTACAAAAAAGCACTGACCTCCTGGAGGTTGACTGTAATTCTGTTTCTTGCTGTGACTTTCAGCATTGTCAGAGGGGATTCAACAGAGGTGAGGCTGCAGTGAAGGGTTTTTCCTGGGTTATCCTTGAGCCCATGTTGTGTTTCAACCCGGCAGGCAGCTAAACACCACACAGCCATTTGCTCTCTCCCCCCACTCCAGTGGGATGGGGGAGAGAATTGGGGAAAAAAAGTAAAATTCATGGGTTGAGATAAAGACAGTTTAATAGGACAGTAAAGGAAGGGAAAATAATAATAATAATAATAATAATAATAATAATAATAATAATAATAATAATAATAAAATATAATATACAAAATAAGTAATGCACGATGCAATTGCTCACCACCCGCCGACCGATGCCCAGCCAGTCCTTGAGCAGCGGCCCCCCCCGGCCAGCTTTCCCCAGTTTATGTACTGAGCATGACGTCACATGGTATGGAATGTCCCTTTGGCCAGTTTGGGTCAGCTGTCCTGGCTGTGCCCCCTCCCAGCTTCTCACTGTCAGGGCATGAGAAGCTGAAAAGTCCTTGACTAGTGTAAGCACTACTTAGCAACAACTAAAACATCAGTGTATCATCAGCATTATTCTCATCCTAAATCCAAAACACAGCACTGTACCAGCTACTAGGAAGAAAATTAACTCTATCCCAGCCGAAACCAGGATACCCTGTTTAACCCTCTGAAGCACATGAGACAGGACAAGTTCTTACAGGGTCCTGGAGGGTGAGACCATCAGGATCATAATACATTTTAGACTCAAGTCAGACACGCAAGGTCATAATTTTTGCCCTGCAGAAAAACCTTCAGATTCAGTTTAATCATAAAACAGGTTAAAAAATTTAACAAGTGAACATTTTTTGCTTCACAAAGGATATGGAAGCAAGGCAAAGCCATGCTTTGATTTAAAGCCATATGACTGCACTTCCATAGTACACAGTTTGAGCTATTGCACCTTGGATATACCGGGGCTTAGTGGCACAGTATTGCCACTATTTAAATATGGTTAAATGGCTTGAAGTCAGATCACAGATTCCTTTCCTTTACCCCAAAAACATCTGTTAAAAAGTGCTGAAATCTCACCTTAATGAAGGTTTCATCTCAAGCTTCATGTTCAGAGGATGCAGCAGAGTCCCACAGAAATACCATCTGCATATCCCTTGGTCCTTGTTTTCATGTTTGCCTCCTTGCTGTCTCCCACCCAATACCTTCTATCATACGGCACCACATAGTGATGGCTGACCCTTGAGCTAGGATGCAGATATACATTTCTGGAGTGACATATCCCATGAGCTACCCTGGCCCTTGAGGCACGTTGAGGGCTGGGAACTCATTCCATTTTCCCAGAAAAAAATTTCAATTTTGCAGCAACAGTGTTTTCTATTAAAAAATCATTTTGATGGCAATGTCCCAAAGAACCTCACCAGTCAGCTTCATGTGCAGGAAAATGAAGTTAATAACAGGGCAATGCTCATCTAGCAAACAGGAGAAGTATTGATGGTTTGGGATAAGAAAAAATAATAATCTGTTAGCCAGTGGAATAGATAGAATGCTGTTTCTGTAAGGATGTCTCCTGGAACTGAGACATAAAGCAGAGGAACCTTACAAGTGTCTGTCAAACCAGCTCAATAGAAATAAGATGTATCTCCTGATAGCAGCAGCAGACTGTCAGCTGTGTGACAGGCTCTGAATAAATTGCTATTTTCCAAAGATTTCTTCAAGAACAGAAACATAAAAGCAAAAGAGAAGAATACAAACAAAAATCCTCGACACACAGTCTCCTTATCACCTGTGCCTGATTTTTAAGTGAGAAATACTACTTCTGAATAGATGTACTTCTGTGTCTGATGTCTCTTAGAATCTCTGAATTTATCATCAGTATCTTTGCAAGATGACTAAGCCCAACAGCAAAGGCTAGACACTGTTCTCCACTCTTGGGTAGGTGTCATTTCTTCTGGGTCATCCACAGCATGGGGGAAAGAATAAACTAGTAACAGCCTGAACCATGGAAGGAGGGCAAAGCTGACCTCATTTGTGCAGAATTTCTTTTTCACTAGACCTCCAAGGGGGTTAAAAGAATGCATAAATTACAAAGCTGTTGGGTCCCACATGAGGAAATACGGGAAGAACAGCAATGTGTGTGATCGTAAGTCACATTCTCCCCACTCTGTTTCTATAACTGGGCTCTTGCTTAGCCTTTCCCTCTTATCTTTTTTCCTACCTCCTCATCCAGTTGCTGTCTCTCCTCCTCTGGCCTGCTGCACCCTCCCCAATGACGTTTCTCAGTCCCAGGCTTCAAACTCCTTGTGCAGTTTCATCCCTTTCCACCAGCTTCTTGTCTTGAGGCCATCAGTCAGCCAATGCATGCCTGAGATCCAGGTCTATTTTCTCTTTCTTGTCATCACTCACGTTGACCTTCTCACTCAACCTTTTCCGGGCTCTTCTCCCTCATACACTTTCCAGTCCCAGTCTCCTTGTCCTCCTCTACTTCACTCGCTGGTTCCTGTACTGGATGCTGAATAATAACACGCAAGGACTATGAGCTTGTAACACCGGTCATGGAGAACCATTTCCAGAGTTGCTGTCATGCATGCTGCAAGTGAACAGGAGGACCTTCTGCCACCTCCTCTAATCTGTTTTTTCCTCCACTGTTGATTTTTTCTTCCAGTGTCAGTGGTATGCAGATATAGAGCTATCCCTGAGCAACTCATTTTGGTATTGAACACAGTTTAATCACTTCAGCATAGCTTTCTTCCCAGCTTTGTTAGCCTGTCTGTTAGTCTAGACAGACTGTCAGAAGAATAGGGCCATACTGCTTCCCACACCTAAGCTGGGTTACTGAGAGCTAGCTCAGGTATCCCCACAAGGGGCTTAATTTGTTCAGGCTGCAACACCAACTCTTTGCCTTCTGATCTGGGCAACCTGTTTTCTTTCCATGATACCTGAAAAGGGCACGTACAGCATAACAGTGGAAAGTCTCCCTGGTTTAGTCTCTGATGTCCAGTCTGTATCATCCCAGAGCAATAGCTGAAGGGCAAATCTTCCTCTTTTCCAGGCTGCAGCATTGTCAGGAAGGCAAGAAGTCCCTCCTCTACTTTGACCTTTGTCTCCAAAGCTTATTGTATTAAGCACAGCCTGTGTTTTGCTCTGCAGCTGTAAGTGCTGGGTATACTGGTTGTATGCAAGTTTCTCAATGGCCAGGTTAATCTTTCATCTTCTGAATTAGCATAGAGCACAAGCTGAGTGACAATGCCAAGGCAATAACAATCACAAGTGCATTAGGTTCCCTGCATCTAGCCACCAAGCTGCTTTGGGGTTTTGGGGTCAGGAACCATCTGTGACTCCAGCTAGAATGACAACAAAAGTGAAAAAAGAAGGAGGGGGAACAGGAATTAAAACTGTAGAAACTCTTAAAAATGTATATCTGACATCCTCTTAATCATTTGCGTGCTACCAAGTGTTGGTTTGCACATCCTTTTCCAACGTTTTAAGCTTAATTATAATAGTGAAAGTTGTTTTATTTTTCCTTTGTGCATGGACTCAAAAAGGATACTAGAACCTCCTAATGTGGCTGTGGGATCATAGAGTTGTTCATTTGACTTTTGTGTGCATGTGTGTGTGTGCTGAAAACAAACAAAAAATAGTTTGCAACGACAAAACCCATCAGTTATGAGTGTATAACTGTATTAGCTAACAGCGTATTTGGGTTAAGGGTATCTGATGAACAGTAGCATAAATCTTTTCACTCTGATTTCTATTAGAGTTGTTATCCATCCTCAGCTTCTAAAATGAAATGGTTTCACAACTTGTGTATTTCCTAAGGTTCTGTCCAATGTTGGTTTTCAATGTTTTTTGGCGCTGCTGCTTTATTGCCTATTTTATATGGGAAATAATGACAGGCTGGCCTAAACAGTGATCAGTGGCAAGACTCCTAGTGATTTCAAGTTGCAACAGAATTTAGCTTAATGAATTCAATAACTTTTAGCATGTCTCAGATGTCCGCTAGTGCTATTATTAATCAGTCTGCTGCCAGCTGCTTGGACAATAGCTCCTTGTTCTTCATAGCCTGTTGCTTAATCAAGAAAGTATTGTTGCCTGAGAACTTGGCAAGGACTTTAAGCTAGATTCAGATTTCATTTACTGCTGTGTGAACTTTGAGAAATGGTGTGGACATTAGTGGTGTTATTCTGGGTTTGCCTCTGTATAAATGTAATCAGTATATGGCTCTTTAGTTTTTAAATTTGTCTCAAGAGATTTGTCGCATTCACAGGGAGCTTTCACAGCAAGCTCTTTAGCAGTGAAAAAACTCTTTGCTAGGGGTGCGTGCATGTATGTGGATGTGCACGTGTTTACGCATGTTGCATAAAGCATTAGATCTTACCCTTTTCATTTGCCTGGTCCCTGCAGGCCAGCACAATGCTAATTACCTTGGAAAATGATTGATGTTTGTGTTAAAGCCAACATGCAGGTGGAATGTGTGTTATAATTTTCCATTCTTTAATTTATCTCCTGTTAACAGCTCATTGCTGCCTTGCACAGGGGACTGTGAAAAGCTTTACCAAAGGAAATATCTGGATACATACAAATTTAAATCACAATTGCATGATGGAAAGGTCTTTTATTTTGTTGAGCTTTTTGTTTTTAATTTTTCCCCCATATGATTTGATTGCGTTCATGTTGGCCAATCTGAGAGGGACCTTTCAGAGAGCTGACAAATGGATGGGAAAGGGCTATGAAAGTGCAAGCAAATGAAGAGGTGAATTAAGCTTGTTCAAACATTTAAACAGACTGTGGTGAAAAAAATAACTTCCCATTTAATCCTTCATGCTAGTGAGCAGACATCGCAGGTCAAATAATATTAAAACCCAAAGTTAATTATACATACAGGAATATATTATTTCTATCTCTAATATTCAGCATAACTCTGTGTAAAGTTTTGATTGTAAAGCTGGGATTTTGGAAGTGGTCAGTGTCACCAGCTCACTCTGTTCCTAATAGGAAGAGGAAGAAAGGAATTAATAGGACTCTGCCTCCTTGGACTTCCAAACTTTGCACAGTCCCCTTGCTTCCTAAGCCCGCTAGCTACCTGTTTCTTGACCTGTCTGGACACTCTGTTAAGTGTTCTTCTAGAGCCTGTAACTTCTCACAAGGTGCTCCTTTTATCACACAGAAACAAAGAGAAAGTGCATAGAAGAACCAGAAATGTTACTTATCAGAAAACTTTCAAATTCATGCCTCTGGGCCTATCAGAAGATCCTTAACTGCTCAGACCACGTCTGGCAATAGGATTTAGCTCTGTTTTTACCAAGTAAGAGTGTAGTCAGGCCTGGGTGATAACACAGTATCTTTCTGCTGAAGTAGAGCCTTGAAGCTATTTTGACCTCTACACAAAAGGAGATCTGAATCTTTCTGTCTGGTTATCAGTTATGTGTTATTTTGTTTGAAGGGTCAGAAGACAAGGGCAGACAGCTAATATTTTGCTTTTAGTGGTTTGCTGTATTTCAAAGCATCAAGAGAACAATCTGCTAGTTCTCCAACTTTTCAATGAACAACATGGACCCTCTTTCATCATTCCTCTCCCTTGAGCAATTGTCTGAAATTATATTGGTTCACAGTAAAGAAGAATTAGAGATGACAAGGAGTGTGACTGAAGTGATCCAGTGGTAAAACTTCCAGCCTTATCCCCAGTTCACCCAACTGTAAATGGATCATTCAGGCAGAGGAATCAAATGTGTCCAAAATCCTGGATTCATCCCATCACCTCCAGTAGCTGATGTGGATAGCCACACGTGCTCAGTGCACCAGCTAGACTTGAACACACTTTGGATAAAGTAAGTAAACTCCAGAGCTATCACTTCCACATCAAATGCAGCTATAATTACTTTATAGTACAACAACATTACAGAACAAATTTAGTATTATTACCAACAGTGGTACATGCTACACTTTAGCCATTGGACTGAATCCTGTAAATATTCCACATGAGAAAATCTCATTAAAATTAATGGCAGCCTTTTTGGTACAAGCATATTTACTACTCTCTTGTGATTGACATTTTTTAAAGTATTTCAGTTAGGTTTTCCCATTCTTACTCTAGTTCAATAGTAAGGATCCTCTTCCAAAACTGTTCGCATGAAAGTGGGGGAGTTACGTGAGTGTTTTAAATAAATAAGCTTTGCATAGCAACAGAATAGTATAGAATTAAAAAACACAAATGGTGCCTGCTTTGTGGATTTAACAGCTAACCTAATTCATGTGCTTGCTCACCAGGCTGGCCTTCACTGTTCCAATCTCTCCTCTCATTTTCAGTTAGTCATACTTAAGGTGCTTCGTTTACCCATGCTACCTTTGTGTGGTTCTTTTGGGGTGCCTGGCAGAGTTTCAGGGTTGGTTCTGTGCTTCTTATACATCTGGAATATAGTTAACTGAGAATAATTTTTATTTCTGGAAAATGTCAATTAGCTTTACTGAAGCTGCTCTTGAGGAAATGACATTTTCATGAATTTACTGTCCTCACCCAAAAAACCCCAGTTCTGAGAGTCCCAGCCTCTTCTTTTCCTATTTTTTACAGGAAGAAGTTCAATGGTTTGGGTCAAAATGACACTTCTTTGAAATTTTCAGTTAATGTAAAAAATGGTAAATCTTAAAAATTCCAGATGGAGTAAAAACTTTTAATTTATTCTTTTTTTAATTGAGTTAATCCAATTTACCATATCACCTGCATGCAAAATTTGTGTGGCTTTTCCAATTTCAGAGTAATAAAATAGAAGGTATTTTTATTATGCATTTTAAAATATTAAGAACTAAATTCTGCCTAATTACTCACAGGACTATTGTTCTCTGACTGCACAGAAGTGCAATGACAGTTTCTCATTGCTTCAGTCTTTCAACTGTATTTTTATTTTAGGAATAACATAAGTCACAACTACTTGCCTTGCTTTCTTAGATGCGTTGTGTTGTACTTTTTCCTACCTGGGTAATTAATAGCCAGTGTACTCCAGTGAGTTTGATTATCCCCAATGACTTTGGGGTGAAAGAGTTTATATCTCCTGCAGAACAGATATTATATTACTCAGTTCTGAAAACCAAGTGACTTCAGGAGCATAAGAAGGTGGGTGGGAAACAGATTTTCCAATAGATACAGACCAAAATATTTAAGTGGAACATGTACAAGGTCTCCTGAGAGATGTTTATATTATAGCTATAGGAGGAAAAGCAATAAAGGGGACACTTTAGCAGTGTTGAAACAATCTGTCACACGAGGATGTTGGCATACCTGCAGATATCTGTTTCCCTCATCCACTCATAGAATTCCCAGGATCCTCCTTCTCTATGCTATTGATTTCTGTGCTATTTCTTTGATAGATACAGGCATCTCAAAATACTCTATCATTGCATGTTTATAACCTTGCCATTTCAGCATGGCGGAGAGTTATATTAACGATGAGGGTGAAGGGAAAGGTAAATGTTTAATTGTATTGAATGAAATCAATCTTATGTCTGATAGAATGATGCTTCCTTGATCTGTGCTGTTTAATCATAGTACAGAGATATTTCCTAACTTTAAGTCACCTGAATTTCATAGAATCATAGAATCATAGAATCATAGAATCATTGAGGTTGGAAAAGACCTCTAAGATCATCGAGTCCAACCATCGACCCAACACCACCATGTCCACTAAACCATGTCCCTAAGCGCCTCATCTACACGTCTTTTAAATACTTCCAGGGATGGGGACTCAACCACTTCCCTGGGCAGCCTCTTCCAATGTTTAACCACTCTTTCAGTAAAGACATTTTTCCTCACATCCAATCTAAACCTCCCCTGGCACAACTTGAGGCCATTTCCTCTCGTCCTATCGCTTGTTACTTGGGAGAAGAGACCGACACCCACCTCGCTACAACCTCCTTTCAGGGAGTTGTAGAGAGCGATGAGGTCTCCCCTCAGCCTCCTTTTCTCCAGGCTAAACAACCCCAGTTCCCTCAGCCGCTCCTCAGAAGACTTGTTCTCCAGACCCCTCACCAGCCTCGTTGCCCTTCTCTGGACACGCTCCAGCACCTCAATGTCCTTCTTGTAGTGAGGGGCCCAAAACTGAACACAGTGTTCGAGGTGCGGCCTCACCAGTGCCGAGTACAGGGGCACAATCACTTCCCTACTCCTGCTGGCCACACTATTTCTGATACAGGCCAGGATGCCATTGGCCTTCTTGGCCACCTGGGCAATTGATTTCTTCAATTTGTCTTTCCACACAACAGAAAACTGTGGGTTTTAGTCACTGCATGAATATCAACATGTAAGTTAACAATACTGTGCTTATTTCAACTAGCTATTTACTTCTTTTACCTAATCATTCACATCTACATTTTTCAGCAGTTCATTAGACTAGACACAAGAGTGTAAAGCAGTTGCAGTAACTTGTATTTCTGTTTTGTTACTATAAAAGGTGCAATGGCTTTTTTTTTCAAGGCTATGACTGTAAATATGAAAAACATTTTCAGTTTGTACTCTGCCAACATTTAAAGCTGGAGAGAAGGTGGGCAAACACCTACCCATGCGAAGATTGTGCACTGTTCAGCTTCTGCAGAGTTGATTGTAAGTTTGGGATTTTTCTGGGTGATGAAAGGGTTGAAAACACATTTCTTTACAGACACCTCAGAGAACTTTAAACTTCCTATATGCTACCAAAAGTCTTTTCTTTTTTTCAAAGATCTGATTAACAGAGAAAGTGAAAGCATTTGCTACTTTTCACAAGCTCATATGGTATTTTGGTTTTGCTGCTAAAGGAATCAAAGCAAATCAAATCCGAAAGGCTATACACTTCACTATACATGGGATAAGTACTAAACTTCAACAAGAACAATCCAGGTTAGCCATTAGGTAAAAAAAAAAAACCAAAACAAAACAGTAAAGGTAGTGAAGCACTGGAATGGATTGCCTAAAGATGCGGTGCTCACATCCTTGGAGGCCTTGATTAGGCAAACATCTGTCAGTAATGATGCAAGTATACATGATCCCTCTGTGAGTAGGAGAATAGATGATCTTATGAGGGCCTATATAGCCACACGTTTTCCATGATCTCTAGCAAATATTGCTATTCGTAACTGTTAGGCACCTCAGAATACAAACTGCAAAGCCCAGTGCAGTGGGCACAAAGGAATCTAAAATAGTTGAGGGAGTTTTTTCTTTTAAAGCCCAGTTCTAGGCATCTAATATAGTTACTGAAAGCAATTTAGGTCTGTAAGGCAAAATTATGTTTTTCAAATCTCTGCTTCAGCTGCAGCTTAGCTTTAGAGTATCTAACCAAAGTGTATGATATTAATAGTCCCTGTAGCACCTCAGCTTTGACTGCTGTGCATGCTCCGATGCTTTTCTGCATCGGTGGAGTGTGGCAGCGTGGTATCAGCCTGCCCCTAGCGCCTGCTGTGTACCACACACAAGGTGATCCCTCTTACCATGTGTGAATGGAACTCTCATGTTGTGCTTACCAGCCCAGGCTCAGCACAAGGTATGGTGATACCTGCTGTTTCTATATAAAGCCTAGCCAGAGATGAAGATGTGTTGTTGATCTGTTGAGAGAAACAAATAAAATATTTATGGCTCTGAATAGCATAGCAAAAAGAGTGTAGGTCAAGCTGTTGTCTGGTAAAGCGTGGGAGGGGTCAGTGCTCTAGATGTTCTTCTTGTGAAAGATAATGTGTTTGTATATCAGAGTGATACCAAAGATACGTGACTTGCTAGTTGTAAAACTAATGCCACTTTCTCTGGGCAACAGTCTGAAGGATCTGGCCATACTTGCCACTTGCTTAATGCTCCCTGCTGAGAGGTTCTGTGTGGAGGTGGTGGCAGGTGCTGGAGAGGCTGGTGGAAGAGGGTTGATAGCTGGAGGGAGCGTGTTATGCACAAACAGGCATGGGGCAGCACGAAGGATTGCCAGGGCTGGGGAGATGGGAGTGTAGTCTGGGAGAGTGCCATGAAAGGGGGATGTAATAGCTGAGGGAGAAATGGCCGTGCTCTGCAACTCTTTCTGCTGAAGCCTTTGACATGGGATATTCCTCTCATACCTCCCTAAATTAACAGAGTAAGAGCACAGAGGATTTTTTTTCCCAACTGGAAGTTCTTCACAGAACTAATATGATTTGGGTACTTCTTAAAGGATCAGAGGGACTTCCTCCTAACAGGACAGGTGCCTAATAACATGGTACAGTACAGCTGCAGTGATTCATTTTCAGCTAATTAGCTCCAACACCAAGAGCTGTGACAGCCCGGATCTTACCTGGAAAATATTACTGCAGGGCAAATGGCTGGGCTGTTTGCTAGTGCTGAGCTCTACACTGTTGCTGGTAAACTGCTGCCAGCTCCTGAAATGACTAATTTAAGGCAAGCTCGGATACAGCTGCGCTATGGCCATAGTGCAATGACTAGCATCCAGACATATACTGCAGGGTATGTTCTCTCACCAAATAAGAACAGGCTCAGTTGACTGCTAGGTGGAAAACAACAAATACCACATCTGTTAAATACCTGTATGCATCTCTAGACATTCACATGGGAGTTATTAAAATTATTGAAGTTATTAGAGCAAGTACTGTGTACTTGGACAAGAGAAAGAAACAAGATGCAATTTCCCACTCTGTTGAGAAAATCAAGTAATAATTTAAACTCTTCAGTTTCTTATCATACTAAAAATCTCCTTGACCTGGCAGGAGCTAGGGCAATGGTAGACATCAGAAGCTTCGTTTTGGGAGAACTGCTCTCAGCTTCTCCTCTCTCCTGCAAACACGCACTGTTGGCTCCTAAAGACACCTAGGGCCATTACTTGCTTCTTAGCTATATAAGGTTATGCAGTCCATAATATACTTAAGATACCTTATTTTATCTGTCAGATAGTAAATTTAATTTTAAAATTAATATAATACATTAGCATAAAAACTTGACCTTCTGTCTCAAAATGCATGATGTCAAAAATCTGATTGCACTATATCTTTTAAGGACATTGGCTACTTAAACATCTTTATTACCTTGTCTGTACATATTTCAAACACATATTAACACATTACTCATTTATTGTTTTATTATACCATTAATAAAACTATAAGCCCTCTCATGTTAAAGTCCTACATTTATTTCTGTTATATAAATCCACAAAACTCTTAACAAGATAGGCCTTTCAGGAGCTAATTGGTCTTTTATTTGCAGTGATAAGATTGGGATTCACATGCCCAAGCTTCATAGCTGGGATTCATCTCCTGTTTTAGACATTTTAGGCTGCTCTACGCAATCAGGTGCCCATCAGCGATTCGGCATTTCTAGGTCATATTTGCTGTCTGTATCCATCAGGTTTTCAGATGTCCCTAAAGTCAACGGCCTTCTTTCACACGCGTGAGATTTTTCACACATGTCATGCTCACACCTGTATGTCTAAGCATTAACCCTTGCCCAGGCCTCACTGCAAGATGCCTCTCATGCCAAATTCTTGCCCTTGTCATCTACCAAACTCTTATGTTCACCTGTGTCTGGACCATGACTATCTCACGCTGGCATGTTTAAATCAAAGACCTGAAAGAGAGAACAAGGCTTCAGCCTTGATAACGAAGCACCAATCTCTGATGCACAGTTGTCCTTCTGGACCCTAGCCATCAGTACAGGTGAAGAGGAATAGGAGATGAGGACTTCACAGGCCTTTTATATTACCTAGTCATCTCCTTCAAGGCAAGCAATGAAATAAGGATCATGTTCACTTGCTGCTGCCAGCACCTGCCTACTGACTAGCCTCAATGAGTCAATAACCTCCTGAAATCTCTGGGATATTTGTAGATGCTTAGATGACGCGGAGCAATTCATTAACTTCTCCATGGACATCAGAATGTGAATCCAGATCACTGAATGCCTGCTGTTGTTCAACTGGTAATCTCAGGTTCAGATTCCCCACAGCGATGTCAACATCCATCAGTGGGCTGGTGTCAGAAATATGCATGATACACCTCTCTCTTAGGCTGCTCTCGACTGCTTTTTTGACACTGGGATCAGAACATAAACTACCCTTTTTCTTTTGTCCTTTATTTTTAACTGAAAACTAGGGCTACTATCTCAGCCTCTGATTCCTTCTGTGTCCTCTACAGCCTTTATTGCCTAGAGAGACATCTCTGGAGGGCAATACGTCACCTGCCTCAGGCAAGAAACCTAATCTGTAGCCACCTTGGATTTCTAGAACATGCTGTTCAGAGACACCAAACATCCCCTATGTCCATCTGCCTGCAGTGGAGGCTGTCTTCTGAAAAGCAAGCATTTCAAATTGGATGACAGTATCCTAAAAGGTTTCCACCATGTATCTGAAAGCTCTACAATAGTATTTAAGGATATCTGTAGGAACAACAGCTTTGATCATACATAGTAACATGTCTCTGTCCTAAGCATAAATACAGGCCTTTCATGGGAACTTGCAGGAAAGAATGGTATTATCTCACAACACAAATTGATGCTGAAACAAGGCAGCCCAGGGAAATGGGGAACATTGCAAAATTATATGCAGTTATATTAAAACAATAATATATGTTTAAATGTTTCTGTTTTGTTTATTAAATG
Source organism: Aptenodytes patagonicus (assembly GCF_965638725.1). NCBI lineage: Eukaryota > Metazoa > Chordata > Aves > Sphenisciformes > Spheniscidae > Aptenodytes > Aptenodytes patagonicus. The sequence goes on along the minus strand of NC_134955.1, from coordinate 52,755,784 downwards.
TTACCCTTTGTGTATGCCAAGAATAACAAATTATCTTGTTTTCAAAATAAGAAAAGAAATCTGTTTTAAAACAGCAATCAAAAAATGTAGGAGATTCACTTTTTTGACCTGACTGCCTCTGTGGTGTGTTTCCGTAGAAGTATAGTAGGGATTGGATTACTTATTAGATGAATAGCTTTGTATCCAGAGACTTTGTAAACCCATCCATTCATCTTTTGAATAATTACTATGTTTGTAAATAACCAGCAAGATTAATAAAATATAAATTGGAGAGAAAAACAAGATACATCACAAAGATAAAACAAAAACCCCATATTTGCAGTCCCTTTCAAGGGGGGTTTCTGCCTAAAGATTTAATCTTTAATTAAATTTATGTATTTTATTTATAGTTCCTTTTATTATTTTTTCCAGAACATGCTGACGCAGCAGTGGTTTTGCTAACAGAATCTATGGTATTGCTATAATAAATATTACAGCAAAACCCCCCTCTGGACTATTTCCCTAAGTGTTAGCTTTTTGAGAGTTCATTTGGGTTTGGCCACCATGAATTCATGCATTGTATATTTGATTGTAAAATCATCATTGTTAAAATATATGGCCTTAATGGGTCTTGAACTGGCACAGAAAAACCAAAGGCAGAGCTAACTGCCTAACTAAGGAGACAAATATATGTATTTTGGCATAGAGTAGAGCTGCAGCCAGCAGCTCACCAAACTTGTATTGTCCAGTGACTGAAATGATGTTTCTTAGTTTTGGGCCTTTTTGTAATTAATTTGCTTGTTTGCTTGCTAGGGCTGTCTCAGATTTGTCTCTGGTAAGTTTGCCATTGTTACCTCTTTTCCACCATCAGCTGTGAAGATACTTAAGCGGAGCAAGTTTTAGGGCTGAGGCAGGTACAGGAAGAGGGCATGTTAGCAAAAAAAAAAAAGTTAACTGAAAGGCCAAGCACCAAGGAAGAAATGCTCCCTTGATGCCAGAGAGTAGACTAGGCTGAGATTCATAAGCAGCTTTATATGCTATGTGACTACCTCATTTAACAAATGTACATAAACAGATAGACTAAGTAACATCCTCAGACTCCATGTAACTATTTTCTTCTCCATTGGGCAGCTTCCCCGTAAGGTTGCAGACAACTACTGTTACTGGATAGAAGGATGATGAGCGTAGCAGAATGCGATACATCGGTAGGAGAAAGGGCAGATTTATCTTGTATATAGGTGGGATCCATCCCCCCTTAAAGAACAAACATTTTGAACAAATAAAATATAAGAGATGAAGACAAACAGTAATGGCTGAAAACAAAGGACTAATGTTTCACAGAGTGATGTTGAGAACAGAAGGGAATTTTGATGAACGAAGGTGCAGATTGCTTGATTTTGGGAGAGTTTATCACAGTAGAATAGAGGTAAGAGGCAGTAAGCAAAGAGTAGTAATGTCTCAGATTGGAAGGAGTCCATAGAGTACATTACTAAACTTCCCCTCTTTCCTTCCCCAAAAATACCACTACCAAAGGACAGTTTTGGAATAGAGCCCAAAATGAATTGGGAAACAGTACAATTGTATAAGGCTACATGTAAATATTTTGTACAGAGAGAGACGAGAGACAGTCTCATTCTGTCTTGATAGGATGAATAAGTATTGATCAAATGTTGATCAACGTTGTGAGATCAAGAGGTTTTATGAGTAGGTTTTGAATATGGTCAAAATACTGACAAACTTCTCAAACAGCACAGCTTGAATTCAGGCTTCCCTCCTCTAGGTGGTGGCAAAAAGGAGAATTGCTTTGGATAAGCAAGGTTTTCAGCCAAACAGGATGCTTTCCAAGGCATTAACTTTCTTTTGTCTTCAAGAAAGCAGTTTCTTAACTGCCACTTCAACTCTCTTTAACCCAGTCACCTAGAGTGTGGTAGAAAAATACCTTTATTTACCACAGCTGACTAAGAGTACTAAAACTGGTATCATATCCCTGCACTTAGGGCAAACAGCTGTGAATTTTCTTTAACAGCAAGAGAGAGAAAGGGGAAAAAAAACAGAAAGTGAACTGGCATTTTCTTATAAATGTGTGTTTCAGGTGACATGAAATCTGTACAACTGGAATTTAAGGAAGTCAAAGTGATGGATGGTTTATATATGGTTGATCTTGATGTGAGAAGAGTGGTTAGATGGTTTCCTGATCTTCCAGGTCTATTTTGTACAGTTCTACAAAATTATGGTGAAATATAACTACTTATGTGCTTGGAAATCCTGACAAGGTGGCAATACAGTTGATAGGAGGGCTTGTTTTGATTGTTTTTATTATCTGCTTGTAATTCTCAATACTAAGCACATGAAGTTAGCTGCAATAGTTTCAGCAGTGTTGTATGATACTGTATGACAAGCTTTTAATACCTCTGAAAACATAACAGATAGGGAAGAAGAAAATAGTATGTTTCTTGAACCTGAAAATACTGGGAAGTCATGAAGAAAGCAGCAGGTGGTGGTGCAGTAATTAGAGACAGAGATCTGTCTACAGATGTTTCTTCCTCCTCTACTGATGTGATTTCTGAATTTAAGATATTTCACTGACTGTATCTTGGAAGAAGACTTAAGTGCACTCTGTCAAGACAGGGGCAGAACCTGGACAGATTACTAAAAAAGATGTCTAAGCACAGTTGGATAATATCAGAATCAAAGTGACAGATATAAACAGACAAAAAGGAGCCCCAGAAAGTTGAGAAGAAAGGAATAAGATTTCATTCTTAATGATTTTTTTCCACAAGGAACGCTCCCTGGGATAGACCAGGGTTGGTCCATATGAATAGATATAGATTGACTAAACAGAGCCTGCATTCAAAACCAAACTCATCTCATTCAGATACTTTGAACAAAAGGCCATGTTCAGAGGCCTGGAGGTAGGTTTTGAAAGCACTAGGACACAAATCTCTGACTCAGCTGTATACCACCGCCTAACTCATCTACCTTGGAAGCAACTACAGTTAACCCTGGGTCCTTCCAGCAAAGCCCCAGTGTCACCTGCTAGGATCCGCAGGAGCCAGAGTGCATGAAATCCCTCAAGAAGAACAGAACAGACCCCCATTGCAAAACATTTGGTAGGCTGAACTGTATAGCTCAGAGGAATGAAACCATGCTTTTCTCCTAGCCCTCACAGGAAGTCTCTGGCTGGTCCTTACCATGAAGCAGCCATTCAAAGGTCAGGTGAAGCAAGCTCTTAATGTGTTCTCTGCTGACTATGGGGGACCTGAGCAGTCAGAAAAGAAGAAATTCTAAGAAAATATTGCTTTCAGAAAAACAGAGATGGCATAATTCATTTTTGCAATGAGAAAATAGAGCTGTTAGCAGCCTTTACCTTGCCTTGACTCATTACAAACTTACATGTGTTTTGGCCAAAGTTCATGGAAATTGATATATTTCTGGATTTTTTTGATGGTCTGGCATTTTCTGATGGTAAAAAAACCAATTAATTTTATCAGAAAGTGCTATCAAGTCTTGTGGTAAATATTTAACTTTTTCTATATAGTGAGGATTTTATTATGTGTTTTATTGTTATTTAGAAACAATAGCAAAAGTTTAAATGTTTTCAGTTGAGAGTGCTGACCTCCCACATTTTCTTTTTAAACCCAAGCTACCGCAGACTGGTTGTCTGAAACATTGTGCGTGTTCCTTTTTGCCTTATTTAGGTTTAAGAAGCATTTGTCAAGCATGCAGCTCAACTCTACCTCTTGCTGATGGCAAATATTGTGTGCGGGTTTTGCTTTCCTGCTATGCAAAATGACCAGTACTGAACCTTCACCCCAATGGTAACTTGACTGACAGCAGTAGAGAAAAAGATCTATACAACTAAATAAAGTATTTGAAAAGAAATACACCCAAGTCTGGATACTTGAGAAGGGGAAGAAATAGCAAAACATTCCAGATTTATGAGGGGCCATTAGGGGTATTGTACAGGTTTGCATGAACAGTTATATAATTTAGTGACTCTCATGTGATATTCTGCAATATATTTACAAGAGAAAGAGAGAGTGAACTGCACCCAACTGTATTAAATATAACTATTTTTTATCAAGGGTTGCTGGTGACAATATTACTCCAACAGCTTGTGCATGTCATCAGAACCCAGAGGTAAAAAATATAGCACTCTTTGGGTGTATTTTATTATTTCACAATAATTGGATAGCATGACACCTAATGAAAATTTACATTAGGCAGACACCTAGTGTAAATTTCACACTTTTTCAGTCTTACTTCCTCTCTTGGCTGGCTCAGTATACCTGTTCTGATGTTTTGGAAAATGTGATTTTTGATGAATTCTTATGAAATTAAAATATCTAAGGAGTTTTGAAGTCTTTTTCAGCAGGAAAACAATTAATAACACTACTGGGAATAAGTTCTTTGCTTTAAAGTCAGCAGGAGTTTGTTGTCATTAACAGGTTTGGAGCAATGTTTCAGACAAATGGTAAAAACCCCCATTTCTTAGACTCTGAGTCTACAAACAGTGATATACTTGCCTAAATTTATACAAGTAACTAGTCTCGCTGGAAACCCTCCTAAACCTGAGCACATGTGTAAGCATTTGCTGAAGAAGCCCTCACTTTGGTTACATCTGACTTATCTGAAATCAGTAAAAATAGGTTCTTGAACTTCTTCTGAAATTTTAGAAGTCCCTGTGAGTACTGAATGAAATTTAAGGTCAGTTCTCATTTTAGCTGAAACTAGCTTGGCCTTCCTTAATGAGAAAAGTGTTTTGTTTTCAAAATAAGAATTTTAATGGAAAGTGTTAGGGAGTTTTAATGGGCTGTGCTTTCTAATAAACAGCAGTAACACTGTGATTTTATGGTGCTTTTCATTGTAGGTTTTGAAAGTGCCTCGTGAAAGTTTTAGTCTCACATCACCCTAAGCGGAACGGTATCGTTGTGCTTGTTTTGCAGACAGGAGGTTAAAATAGAGAGACTGTGTGAGTTGTGAAAATGAAAATATTGAATAGAGTCCACAGTGTTAATGGCTATTCATAGACTTATTCTCACACATAAATCTCCTCTCCCATACTTATTAGCCATGTTCCTTTGGATATACTTTTATGACTGACAACTAATACCTGTGATTAAGATAACTATACCTTTGATTTGGCAAACTATTCCCAGTAAGAAAATGCTTGCTCATAGCATCCCTTTCTCATTGTTTTAAACAGGACTTAACAAATGTGCTCAAAGCCAATCCTATGCTTAAGTGTTTTTTGATTCAGACCCTATTTGAATACTGGAGGTGAAACCTGGTAGATAAAGGGATAAGTTTTATTTTCTGAATGGAGACCAACAAAACCCATGTTCATTTGAGCACTGACATTTGCCAGACAGATTAATGTAAATGTATGCAAAATGATTATTTAAGTATCTATTTATGTAACAGTAATAAAGCAGAATTTAGATCTGTCTTTGTCTGTTTAAGAGAAAAGCCATTCCTATTGTTTTAAACTGACATGTTTTATGCTAAAATGCTGATAAATTCTGTGTCTGAAATATTTTTTGTGCCTGTTTTCAAAATTTGAAACTGTTACAAGCCAAAGGCTGAATTGAGAATTCTGAATAGTGCATATATTTTCCTGCTTCACACAAATGCTTCATTATAGTATATGAGATTTTATAAAGAAAATTATCTATTTGTATACAAATTTGATTTTCATTTCTAATAGACCTGCTACAGACTGACCAAGCTTGAGTAAAATATCATATAATTACACAAAGAACAGGTATTAGTTACTTCACAATGATCCTTTTCTAAACTTGAAGTTACTCTGATGAAAAAATAAACAAAACCACATCAGATAATTTGAAAATAAATGTATTTACAGTCTTTTTTTCTTCCAGTGAAGACTTCAGTTAAACCAAGGCTTACCAATTAATGTATTGTCAGTATATTTGACCAGTGTTAAAATTAAGAGATGGTTATTGTACCAAAAGAGAATATTTCAAGCAAATAATTCCACTTAAAATATTAAAAAAGCACATTTTTCAGTTTATACTGTTGGAGGTTATGGTGGCATGTTTGATTAATGAGCTGTTTTATTGGTGATGCAAATAATGTGTAATGTCATAAGACCCATGTGTTGTAGATTAGAGAGGTATTAAACTTACCTTGGCACAAAGTGAAAAATCTAAAATATCCCTCTGGTAAAATATATCATTCTAGAGGAAAAGACATGTTGGCATTGCTTGTATTTATGCTTTTGATAAATTACATGTCATATTTACTTAGTTTTAGTATCCAATCAAAATCTATTCGTTTTCATACTTTTGCTTCTCTTTATTTGTCAGGTTCCTCCTGCAAGTTGTGTTTGCAATAGTCAGTGACTGTGTGTGAAACCAGACTGTATGTTACATGTCAGTTATAAACAAAGACATGAAGGAAGATGACAGTGTCTACTTTTTCATAAAATAATCTTGGTATTTATTGCCATTTATCTAGAATGGTGCAAACTACAACAGAATGAGGAAGGCATGTGCATGCAGGAAGCACTGTGAGAAGGATCCTCAGCAAAGCCCCAAGCCACGCAGCGAAAATTCACCGGATTCCATATCGCATGGGAAACCTGAACCACAGGTCAGGGTCTATTTAAAGTTTCACTGAGATTCTGGGACCTTTGGGTAAAGTTTAGTTAGGAAATGGTGGCCTGACTTATGAATCTAGTTGGAAACTGTATATAAAAACACCAACTAAACCCAGAAATGGATGAAACTCAGTGGTTTACGTTGAATTTTACTTTGAGGTGTTGAATTCTGTTGACACTGAATGGTAGACTGGGAATCAGAAGGTGCACTGGAGCTTTCTGGGCACTGCAATGCAATGAAACTGCCAAGTTTCATGTTATTCTCTCCAGGTCTATACCTGACCTGGAGCAAAATCTGGCTCTCAGAAGTATTTGTGTATTTGTTCCAGGGCCAAAAATGGCTACTCCTTCTGGTGATAAAATTCCAAATGAGAACTACCCCTCAGAAGGACACAACTAAACTTCATCTTTTCCTGCCAGTAGAGTAAGCCTGATTCTTCTTCCTTTGTTTTTCCCTTGAATTTCTGTTGGCTTTGGTAACCTGGGAAACGCTTCCTTACTGATCGTGACCACCCCAGATGGGATGTCTTCTGCCACTACACTGGGACCTTCAACTTCCAAGGTAAAATACACCAGCACATGGGACTATGCAGCCCATTTCTAGAATTTTTGCTCAGACGCGTGTGGAAACAACCAGCCATCTCTCCTTATTTAGAGCAAAATGTAAACAGACGTGATCTCTTACAGAAGTAACTTCTGAATGAAGAGGAAATAGACTTAAAATCTTTAATGTACCTCATCAACATTTTTTACACTTATGTTATTCTCCAGTACTGTGAACATGAAAAAAAGAGCACTAGAAAAGCTGAGAGTTTTAATCCAATAACGATAGTGGTCTTTGTTTGAGGGCAAGAACACTGTACCAAAATTTAGCCTGTGGATTCAGCTAAAAATGAGCCCTTCGATAAAGACTGGAGTTACAGCTCATACCACAGAGACATAAATCATCTCCGCTTTGCCATCTTGGTCAGCAGCATCCCAAGGAGGAAATCCCTTCAGGGTCTGCATGTGAGACCACTGCTCTTGTCTCTCTCAGGTTCCCTCTGAGGCTGTGTAGCGTTAGCTTCTCCTGAGATCCACAGGCAAAAATTGTCCTGTGCTCTAGCTCTTCCAGGCAAAGAAATTGTTGGGTGGTATAATGTTGGGTTGAATTCAGTTCCTTGAAATTTCCTTCTTCCAGGAGTGCTGGTTCCACCGCTTTCTTTACAGCACATACTCATCTGGAAATGATCATCTGGGCCTCGGTCTTGCAAACACTTATGCATGTGCTGCACTGTACTATAGTAGATTGCTTCAAGGAAATCAGTGGGTCTGTTTGAAAGATTAAGAACGTGTGTAAGTGTTGACAGGATTTGGACCCTAGTCACCACAAGAGGATGTTAAAATACCAAGGTGGTTGTGGTGGTGGGGAATGGAGAGAGAAAGGGCTTTCTTAGCCAGACATCCTGTTTTCATGCAAATGTGCTTAAAAAAATAAAATTAAAAAAAGAGAAGAAATATACTGAAAATGTATTTTATGGTAAGTAGACCTTTCTCCCTATGCTGCCTCTCATCATTTTCCGGAAGGATCCAGCCATGCATTAAGCACAGGATTAGTTTTCTCATCTTGGTAGCATTGTGACAGTTTAAAAAAAGCTCTCATAACTAATGTAGCCTCCATACATTACAGAGTGATCACGTCCAAAGAATAGACATTGACAGATTTGAAATAATTATGTAAATTTACCTATTTAAATGCACATTTTTCAGACTTACAATCAAAAGAAAGAAACACCCTCAACCAACCCTTAGTGATTGCTGAGGAAGCTATACCTACATGCCTACATTAAACCTAGCACAATATGCTATAAAAACCTCATTACACATCCAAGCTGTCTTTGTATCAGCATTAAATGCGCTTCCATACACATTCTGTAAATTACACACTTATAAATTACTCATTTATAATAGCTGCAGGCTGACTACTACAGTGAAAATTGTACATTTTTTTTTTTTAAATTTGGCTTTTTTTGATGTGGTTTTTGCTTATCTGAGCACCTGATGATCCCAAACTGCCTGTTAATGGAAGGCAAAAAAAAGATATAAGGAAATACTCCTGGTACACCCTCTTTTTCATGATTAACTCTACAATAATCAACTATGCCTCAAACTGGAAATTTGTAGTGGCAGACATGACCATATCTTTCTCCAGCATATTTCTGCTGGAGTTAGTGTTGAATAGTTATTGATAGGTCGATAATGTAACACTCAGAAAACCTGTTACAATAGCTCAGAAGGGCAAAAGACATTATACTGCTTGCTTTTTCTTCATGAGGAATCATAACATGCATCTATCTATCTGGAACTGTTAGGATCAGGGTTCCCTGACAACAATCCGGGCAGGTTAACAGGCATATTAATTTTATTCTTATCTACAAGATACCTTCCTGTATGCTTTGACATCCTTCACCCAGATCCCCTGGTCCACCTGTAAAAGAATCCAGACTTTAAAATGACCCATCTTCCAGGAGACCTCCCTCTGCAGCTACCCTTAAGCTAGTCTGTCAAAACTATGATAGAGATGCCACAATACCATCCCACTTTGGGAGTCCACTCTGGTATACGCCATTGCCACCTCTTCGTCTCTTTTTTTTTTTTTTTGTATGATATGCTGGCTTTGGTAACGAAGCTGGTAGGAACATCTTTCACTAGATCAGGAGTACATACATTTGTGTGCATGTGTATGCAGACACAAATACATAGTTGTTGTGGTTTAACCTCAGTCGGCAACTGAGCACCACGCAGCCGCTCGCTCACTCCCCTCTGGTGGGATGGGGGAGGGAATCGGAAGGGTAAAAGTGAGAAAACTCGTGGGTTGAGATAAAGACAGTTTCACAGGGAAAGAAAAAGCCGCGCATGCAAGCAAAGCAAAACAAGGAATTCTTTCACTGCTTCCCATCGGCAAGCAGGTGTTCAGCCATCTCCAGGAAAGCAGGGCTGCATCACATGTAACGGTTACTTGGGAAGACAAACGCCATCACTCCAAACGTCCCCCCCTTCCTCCTTCTTCCCCCAGCTTTATATACTGAGCATGACGTCACATGGTATGGAATATCCCTTTGGCCAGTTTGGGTCAGCTGTCCTGGCTGTGCCCCCTCCCAGCTTCTTGTGCACCTCCAGCCTTCTCAGTCGGTAGAGCATGGGAAGCTGAAAAGTCCTTGACTAGTGTAAGCACTACCTAGCAACAACTAAAACATCGGTGTGTTATCAACTTTGTTCTCACCCTAAATCCAAAACACAGCACTGTACCAGCTACTAGGAAGGAAATTAACTCTATCCCTGCCGAAACCAGGACAATAGTCTTGAGAAGACTCTTATGAAGACTGTACATAAGAAAGCTGCAGTTCTGCTGCCACAGCCATCAGTAAGGCTGTAGTCACATATTCTCTCAGTTAATGAGCGAGTGCTGCTCATTTCAGTGGGCTCTAGATCAGACTCACAATGCCACGTAGCGCATGCAATGGGCTGTAATTCAGAAGACTCTGATGTTGTAAGATTCTAAAAGCAGAAGATACTGTAACAAAGAACAAAAGAAGATATTATTTCACATAGTACTCATATCATGCGTCATAGCCTATTTGTATAATATGATGGGAAGCTTGATTAGAATAGAAAACTTTCACATTTTAAGAAGTCCATAAGAACCTATCATGTCCAGCTAACCTTACCTCCTGGATAATGTAGGCAGCAGAATGCCACCCATTAACTCTCACATTGGGATCACAAGCTGTGGCTGAGATACAGCTATATCTTTGACCTTGATTTATATATTCAGGTCATAGAGAATCTACCACCTCCCTTGGTCTTGTTCCAGTGCTTGATTGGTTTTGTTGCATGCCCATTTTGTAGCAGAAATTTTCCAGCTTGGTTATGTTTCTAGTCAGGGACTATCATGTGATAGCAAAGATGCTTATAGACAATAATGAAGTCTTCAGTAATGAAGTTTTGAGGTGTTTTGAGTTCCTTAGGCCTTTCATTGTGAGAGATGATCCCTCTGAGATATTTACAGAATTTTCCTAAATGGAAGGAGGCATAGGAGAAGGAGAAAAGGAAGTCTCTCTGTCACCATGTACTAAGGAGAAAAAATAAAGTGAGAAAATGCTTGAGGAGAAAGCGAGTCAAAGAGAAGTTTAAGGAAGAGGGAATGAATGACGGAAGTCTGAGGAGCTTGTATGTGAGGTAGAACTCTACATTTTTTAAGGGCCAGGTCCATTTGCATGGACATCTGAAGGAGGCAAACAAATTATTCCACTTTTTTTCGGTGGGTCTTTTAATTGTTTCGATTTTTATTAAACATGCTGCTACTCTGTTCATACAACCTGGGAATTTGTAATCCATAAATACTCTCATTTTAGTGGGAGGCATTTCTTAGAATGACCTTTTTTCTCACAAATACCTGGAGAAAGCAAAAGTCAAATTCATATTTGAACTTTTTGACTTGGAAATTAGCTTTAAAAAGTTATACGTATTCACTAGAAAAATACAAATGTACAGTGTGACTTATGTCTCTCATCAGAAGTCTTGCACTGCCTTTTCAATAAGTAAATACTCACGCAAAGTGTTCAGAAAACCAAGATGCACCAAACCGACAAAAGCACCAAATTAGCAAGATTGTTTCAAACAGATCAAAAGGTAACCTGCAGTTAGAGTTAGAAATTGCTGGAAATAGCGAGTTGTTCATTTGACCCTAGTGTCCACCAATAATGAACTGCAACTTTTGGAAACATGCCCCAAAAGTTGGGGCATGTAAAACCTGACATGACTTATCTAGGGCTATATTTATCAGAGTTATTCCCCACTTGTGATCATGTATCTTTAAGTAATGTTTTCTGGGCTTTATAATTATCATATAGACAGAGAGTTCTTGAAAGAGCAGGCTGGTGTTCAGATCCAGGACTTCCCCAGTCAGACCTTTACAGTTCGATGTTTGCATTGTAAAATCCAGATGCTTTGCTTTTATTATACGATTTATATTGGACATTTGCTGCAATGGACTCTCACACCCTCCACTCCCACTTTTATGTTCATATTGAGAATGACTCTATTTTTGCTTTAAATGTGTCCAGCTCCACAGCCTCTAGTAATTGTCTCAGTTCTCTCTTTATTGCTGCATTCAATCATTCCTTCTCACAAACACTCTCTCTTTGGCAATCTAACTTTGAATTACATCTCTCTTCCCCAGTTGTTGGCACTTGTTTTCTAGCACAATTTAGTTAATTCTTACCTAGTAAGTATCAGTAACTTACCGTTTAATAGATTTTTTCCCCTCTGTCTGTATGCATGTGGTCGTGGGTGGGGGGAGGGGGTAATGTGTTATTTTTTAAGGTGCCTGTTTTAAAAGGAATGGATTTTTGTAGCTCCCCCAGTGGGGGTTCTTTGTGTTTCTCAGGTCACCAATGAAGAAACTGGAGAAAACTGATTGAAAAACAAAACCAGAAGTTCTCCACTCTCTATAAGAACTGTAGCAGCATTACAGAGACAATAAGTGATACTCTCTGATGATCAGTTCCATCAGAGAGTAACAGTAATATATTTGCACCTTGACTTCTGTTCTATAATTTTATCACATGGGAACATAAGAAAAGATTTTTTTTGGTAAGTAAATCAAGAGAATTAAAAATACCTATGTTTTCATCCTTGTTTCATATTACACCAAAAGCAAACCACATTTTTTGTGCATGCTTTCTCCAAGAATCAGTGTGTAACACAGCCATTTTCTCCTCCGAGTAGGGAAATACCTTTGTGACACTCCACCCCCTACCCCCTCTGGTCCATATTAGCTCTATTTGCTATAGTCTATGATTAATGAATCCTCGTGAAACCCTATAAAGTACCCACTTTAACTAATGAAACTGAAGCCTGAATAGGTTGTGTGGCTCTATTTCACTATTTCAGTGAAGGTGAGAACTGAGGAATCCTTGTTCACTCCTTCCTCTAAATATTGACAATATTCTTCCCAACACCTGAGTAGACCTTGATTTAGGGGACATTTCTTCCCAAAGGTAGCTCAAATGACTAATGTGCAACAGAAGTAAATTGCTGAACCTTTATGGTAAGAAATTTAAGATTTTAATTTTTCTTGTCTTATTCCCTGGCTTAGGATTCATATTTTGTCCGTTTGACTAACTTTGTTGCTTTTTATGAAAAGAATGATTCATTTTGAGATGGATACGGTGAGTGCGTTTCAAAAGATACTGATAAAAACCAAAGACTATAGTGATGATTTGCTGTGATTGTGCTAAAAGTAGATTTTTTATAAGAACATAATCCTAGGAGTTTTCTCAAAAGTAGGCAGATTCAAATTTCATTCAGAAAAATATATTTTTACTAGTAAAGTCCAAGAATGATTAAGTTCTTTAATTGTTGTAAATCAGTTTATAATATTCAGCTTCAGTGAAGCTTATGCCTATTTGCACCTGCTGAGGACTTGCCCAGTTAAGTTTACTGGGGTGAGTAAACAGTACTTTTATGGCTTTTAGAATCTTTGTTTAGAAATTTTATTTGGGAACCAACTGACTTGAAGCTTTGGTAGTGGCACAGAGAGCATTTTAAGTTCAGAGTGCAATCAAATGAAGTCTGAGATTTTATACGTTGAAAGCTATCTGTTGACGCTTGTTTGATGATCCTGATGTAGTGAGCTGGGTGATCATAGGCCAGTTCTAATGAATGAGCGTGTATTTCAAACCATGGGATCACCACTACAGTTTGGTACATAGTGTCCATACAGAACATGTGATTTTGGTAGAAAGGAGGCCAAATTTGAACTGTCTACAGGTTCCCCTCGTCTGACTATCCCCAAGTCAAAAAACTTATCAAAAAATTAAGACTTCACAGGTTTGGCAAGCATCTTGTAAAAAACTTATCTTTTCTTTTAGACTAAATAGAGCCAGTGTTCTGTCTAAGAGCCCCTTTGTTGAGCAATGAGCTACACTCACCTTTACAGCACTTCACAAGATACTGAGAAAATGAGTTAAAGAAGGAAATGCTGCTGGTGAAAGGAAGTAGCTTGTTCTGCAAAAACATAATAGCAAGATAATACACTGTGGACCTGGGGGCATATATGGAAGTTTGGAGGATTGTCGCTGTCTGCTCACCATTTTGTTATGCACTAGGCACTCCCTGGGTGTCTGTTACCATTCTCTGATAGTGGTAGCATACAGAGTTAAATGAAGTTTTGATCTGGCTGTGTAGAGCCACTGTTACGTTTCCAGAATAAACCTGTGTGAATTGTGTTTGCTGTGGTAAAGCAAAACATTTGATGAGATTTGCCTCCTAATTCGTGCTCCTCACTGTGCATTGTGCCTGTAAAGTGCTTGCAATAAAGAGCCTGTGAAGAGTGATTACTCACAGATGGATCACGCATTTAAAGGAGGTGCCTGAATTAGGCATTTGAGCTCTCTACATTATGAGCTGAATAGTAGATGAATATCCTTCTGAAGAATCCCTGATTATCCCATGTGCAGCCTGTATGAAGGTTAGGGTGTTAATTCAGACATTTAAATTAGATACCAAAAATATGGATTGTGACTGTCCCTCTAGTAAAGGTGTTTGCTGACGATATGGTTTCAAGTGTGTTGACAGTATTGGAGGCTCTGCCGTACTTCCTCTGAGTAACTCCATGCACATAATGAAATTAAAGCAGGGTAACTAACTTGTGATGACTATAGATTAAGCAGCACAAGATAGCCTGGGCAGAACATGAGAGTTTCACTAGAGCCTGTGGCTTTAGTGCATGACCCAGACTTGATGGTATCATGCCCCTGCATCAACAGTTGATCCATCTGCAGTAATTCAAAGGTCTGCAAGCAGGGCACAACCCATTCTGAATTTTGGAGTCTTTAATACATTGCTAAGCAGTAAGCAGCAGTTGTTAGACTTGTAATTATTTGGAAATGTAAAATACCTAGCTCACGCCTGCCTTAAGCAGAGAATGTTTTCTTATGGAGATTTAGGATTGGTTTGCATCTTTGACTTCCTTAATCTAATTGCCTCATAGTAGCTGTCTGACTGCGTGAATATTCCAGCTTGGGTTAACAAATGTTTTTTTCATCTGGCCTTCATATTTCATGCATATTAGCAATTCATAAATATGTTAGGAAATTCCCCAGACTATTCCTTTCCCTGAATATAGACCCATGAAAAATGCTTTTCCGAATAAAATCTTAGTGGCAAAGTAGTTCAAAAAGCACCACTTTGCATTCCGTATGTCTTGGAAAAAAATAATTTCTTTTTTTCCTTCTTCTCTCTTCCTTCTTCCCCTACCCTCCTACTCCATTTAAAGGCAATGTAACATCACCACAAAGGAAACTTTCTCTGTTCTGCACCATAAATCGTTCCTTTCTCCCCTACAACACCCAGCCCCTCCCACCTGGGAGTCCTTCCACATTTACCATTTGTGTTATAATCTCTGCTGTATTTCTGCCTGCCACATTGATTTATCCTTTGTTAACAAATCAGTTTGTATGGAAAAGCTGCTGTTTTCCTATTCAGTCTTTGATGAAATGTTTGGGTGCTCTGTAAATCATATCTAGAATATGAGCACAGAGGAAGATGAAATTAAGAGGAAAGAAGGATTTTTTAATAAAAATTTACATGTGGATGATTGAAAAAATCCAGTCTCACCCCTACCTTCCAGTGCTGATGAAATGTTGCTTTTGGGGCTAAAAGTAGGTTGGGTTGGTAGAGAATTTTCTCTTTAAGTTTCCTCCTTCCCATTCCAAATCATGCAACCTCTCATATAAGATGTCAAGCAGTTCACTTGGTGGTGAAAAAATACATAGAAAAGTTCATGTGCACGAGAGTGTCCCCTACCTTTCCTCCCATTTGTATCGGTAAGGAATGAAGTCTTAAAGCAGAAGACAGAAGGTCTGAAGAGCTGACATGGATTCCAAAATTTTCCTAATTACTCAGTGTGACCAGGTGCAAACATTAGGCCTATTTGCACTTGAGGTCTGCTTCTGTAAGATGGAGTTGATAATGCTACTTGGCAGAAGTGGTGTGGGGCTTCAGAAATAAAGCAATCAGAACACATTTTAGAACTTCATAAATGAATTTAAAGCACAGTGGTGGCTGCAACATCCACTGCTGCTTGCTGTTATTTTAGTTCCCCAAATAGAAGATAGTCTGCAGAACCTCCACTCTGAAACTATCTAAGCCTGCAAATAACTAGAATCATTATACCCCTGAGGAGGAGGGAGTACAGGGACTAAGGTCATGATCCTGACTAGACATGAGTCTCAGTACAGGGTGACCCTCTTTAATCCAACCGCTCAGGACAAAGTACTCGTGGATCATGGGGAGAAACCAGGTTCAATTCCTGTCTCTATCAGAAGGTATTTGATTCTTCATTTTACAGTAGCTAAATCCTTCCACGCATCTAGTCCTTGGTCTAGATAACTTTAGCATGCAACCCTGGGATGCTATCAGCTGGCAGAATATTCAGCCTTGAGTCAGAAGTCTAGCGTCCCAATTCATTGCACAGGGAAAGCAAACCACCTATGAGCAGGACTGACAAATCACACAGGAATATGCGCAGGTGCTGTTTAGAAAGGCTTAGGAGAGAATCCCTGCCTCATAAAGAAAAGTTACTGGAAGATGGAAAATATCTAATTAAATCTAGGCTAGCTCAATTCTTTCCCAAAAAGAGACAAAATGGGATATGTTCTTTCCATTAGTCACCTTAATCTTTGGATTCCAGAATTTTTATTTCCCTTTCCTCTATTCCAATGAATAATTAAGTACCATAAGTTTGAGGGAGGCTGACTTGGCACATGAGCTATGAGTCAATGGTACGTTATTTCCTAAGAAATGTAGAAACAATTTTTTTCTGATCTTCCCCATTAACATCTTAATTTCCCAATACAATTCTAAGAGAATTAGATTAATCACTCTTGCCACTCTGCCAATTTTAATCAGAAACAATGACTGCCTGTGAATAATAATTTTTTTCTTGTTTTGCAGCTCCAGATGTCTGTAGAATAAAACACCACTTCTTTTGCCTACATTTAAAGCCTACAAGAGGTTTAGTTTCAACTCTCTGACGCAAACTGGGCAGAACTTGGGATTTGGAAAACAGGTCTTCCGCTGCCCTAAATTGTGGATCTTTGTATTGACACGTGCTGAAACCATTTCTCAGGTTTAGTCTGTGGCTGTTCTGGACAAGATATTGTCAAGGTGAAACAGGCAGGCAACCTCTGGGTTGGGAACCCCAGCAGAATCTAGGGCTTTGGATGTAGGGGCAGCTCTCAGGAAGGATGGATTTACAGGAGATATGAGGAGATCCTGGATAAAACTACAGCAGCCAGTTCAGTCTTAGAAACTTCAAGGCCTTTCTCACAAAAAACAATGCAAAGATTATCAAGCATGCTCTTGTACCTTCAAAATCTTTTGGCACAGGCTCTTTATCTTGGTCTCATTATACAACTGGCCTTCTTAACTGGCTCCTGCAGAGTCCTTCCACCCCTCACACATTATCCTTCAGACTCCTCTGCTTTTGCTTTTTTCTCCATATAGCTTATCCCTGCTCTCAGTTATGCTCCACCTCCATTTGCCAGCAGGAGAGAAGGCAACTCAGGGACAAGCTTGTTGATTGCCAGACTCCTATACTGTTATATATCTTTCTCTTATCTTTGGCTTCTCTATTTTAGAAAGGCTAGTTTTTAAGCAAAACATATCTATTATTCAGTACTTGCAAAGTATGCGGCGCAAGGGAAGATTAATTTGCAGTTAGTTTTATGTGAAGCAAGTAATTTCATAATTTCACTAGCATTCAGCGCATCCACCAAGATGCTTATGGAGAAGTGCATACATCCACCTTCTCCTTTGGAAACAAATTCTTGTTTGATGTCCCAAACTCTTCTGGAACAGTATTAGTCCTGGTCCTTAGGTATCACCAAATCAAATATACTTAATATTATCAGCATAATTTTCCAGTTGATGCATTCTTGGGCAGTAGGGGTACTAGAATATGACCTTCAACCCTTCCTTTTCTACACTTCAAGATCTGTGGATGCAAAAAAGCAGTTATGTGCTAACAGTTACTATTGCCAGGTAACTAAACGTATTATCGTCTGCTTTGAAATTCTTCCGTTACTTTTATAGCTGAGAGGTCTATACACTAACAAGAAAAAAATACACCAGAGCTTGAAGCAATGGAGTACAAATATTCCAAACAATCATTAGATCATTATTTCTACCTGCAAGCTTGTCATCCCTATAACCTGTTGTATTAATAAAGCCTCAGAATGCTAGTTGGCACTGACAGAGAGAGCAATGCACTGCATGCTTTATGAACTATGTATGCAGCTCCCTCTAATTGCTATAGACACACAAATTCATACAATTTCCTACCAAGAACCTGCTTCTTAATCATAAGCTAACATCCATCCAAATTAAAGAAGTGTAACTCTTTTCACAAGAGAATGAGAGTCTTACAGCTTCTAACAGTTTGATTTGTTGTAACATGACAATATTGGGAACATTAAATTTTAATATCAGTGCTGTCACTTTACTCATAAGTTAAGCATAATTCTTACACTGAAGAGCTCAGAAATTATTTCGTTTTTAAAAGGAAATTTATTGCACTGTATAGGCAGGTGTGTAATTCCTTCTTTCAGAGAACCTGTGGATTATCTGCTTTCAGAAGAGGGTGAACTTGTGATTCATATTTGCTCTGTCACTTTTTTTGCATAAATGATCTCATTTATTTCTCCTTTCACTTTTTAGCAGTAGGGAACTGAATGAATCTTTACTGTCTTAGTAATAATAATTAGAAATAGAAAACTAATTCATGCAACAAAATATAAAAATCAGTTAGAAATTCAAACTAGATCTCCATCAAAGGAAAATGTATTTTTCTCATTAAAATAATCAAAACTGTTCCCTCTCTTCTGTTAATGTCCCTATATTCTACCCATGGTCTCTATACCCATTGTTAACACTTTTATCTGTAAACAGTAGTGATTTATGGGCTTCAAAAGAGTTCCTGTGTTTTCATGCTGCTAGTTTGGTAAAAACACACAGATCTCTTTTACAAAGATCAAGCTATCTCACTAGACAAGATCAGCAACGGATGATAGGGAGCAATATTATTATCATGTTTCAACAGATGGGGAATGGAGGTATCTGAGTAAATTATTCATCAAGGTCTCTGTTGGGTCTTTTGTCCGTCATACAAGAGACATTATATTGGAAAGGTAGCTACAAGTCCAAGTACCTCTATTTAAATTCACTCTGTAGAGGCTACTTATGTATGAATACTGATGATCTAATTAGGATCTAACATTTTCTTTAAGATAGAGCATGTTTCCATTACGAAACAGACAAACTACTTGGAGGGATTAAGCTTCTCTTGCTTTACCTACCACTTCTGGAGACTAAGTTGCAGTCTGGTATAGGAAAACTGAAAGCTCACTTCTCCTTTGTAATCAGGTTTATAGGATATCAGTTTCCTAGACCTGTAGCAGTGGTCCAATCTACTGTGTTTCTTCAGAAAAATCATCAAAACAGCTTAATAACATGACAGACCTACAGCTGCCCAGTTAGAAACCGGAAGAAGGAGCTGGGACCTTTGTTATGACAGAGGATAAGCCTGAGGAAGAGTCTGGCTCAAGGGAAAAATGTCCTAAGGAACAAAAAGTTCAGAAAGATTGTGATGGATGCAGAGAAAAAAATAAGACAGATTTATAGGGAAAGAAACAACGGGGTTGCCAGAACAAGGGAAGATCTCAGGATGTCCAGATAAGCTTCAGTGACGCAACAGATCAGTTCCTGCACAGAGAACAAGCTTAAGTAAACCTTTCACTCGTCTTAAATCAGACCCACTACAAAGATTACACTTGACATTTAAGCTTGTCTGCTTGCAGTTTCTAATGGTGGAGATACCAGCTGGATCCAATTCTCATTCCAGCTACTAGCTGGGACATGCAGCAGCTTGAACCAGATCTCAAAAGCCAGTAAAATAAAAATAACCTTATATGTGTTGCTTTTATAAGACAACAGAGATATTTTCATAGGAAGTAACAAAAGCAAAATCAGAAGAGGAACTAATCCTGTTTACCAGATGGGAGAGACTGAGGGGGAGTTTAGAGCTGGCAGATACAGAGTAGCCATTTTACAACTGCAAAAAAATTTGGAATTCAAGCCATGTTTAAAGGGTCATATGCCGGAAATTTATAAGAAGAATCAGTATCTGTTTTGCACATATTACTACTGCTGCCGAACAGAGAAATTATGTGTGTTTCTATGTGCATATTGTTCAAAATTCACTGCAGTTACATTTAAAAGTCTTATAAAAAGGACTTTCTTCCAGAGTGAAATGATAAACTTATTTTCCCATCCTCCACAATTCTCTTTAATTGCAGGTTGTTAAGGTAGGACAAAACCAGCAAATTTCTTTGGAATCCCCTGGGTGGAGGTATGGTGCGATATAAGACAAAGATGTTATAGACAAGGAATTTCTAGAGCAGATCACCTTTTCATTTAAATCACAAAAATTAAACAGTAAAGCAGTTATACTTTTCCAGTCATAAAGATTACAATACACATTATTTAATATTTTTTCTTTTCCAAATGCCTACTTTCATGAGTAAATGTGTTCACCTGCTTGCCTTGACAAACCCATAAATTCTAGATGAATTTTTATTTAGAAACATGTCAGGACTGCAATTAAAAATAATTGATATTTTGGTATTTGTTTATTTTCTTTCACAGTGTTGGATTGAAGGGGGGATAGAAAAATACATATTTGCATCTGTGTAAATAGAAATGAAAGTAATAATACCTGGATTACACATAGTGATAATATTAGTAAAACACAACGTGCTTTACACTTAAGATATTATTCTCCAGATGTACACAGGACCTGGGTAAAAATCTTAACAGCATTTCAGATCTCTGTGTATTGATGACAACTGTGTTACTTCCATGACACTTCCCATTATAGGAGCTTGTTTACAGATGCTCATAAGCAGTTCAACCACTTAGGTTGAAGTGCTTGCCTAAGGCATCCTTTCTCCCTCCTTTCCTTCCAATTTTATTGTTACTCAGAACAAATTAAAGGAAAACATACAGTTCTGCTTCAGCTAAAAGTTCCTATCATTGTTTAGCTGAGAAACTCTGACAACTTTATCCTTTGGAACACACACAAGCTGCAGTTGAAGTTGGTGAGAGGTGTGCTGTGACTTAAAACTTTGAACTACACTGTAATTCACAATATAAAACAAAATAAGAAGGTAAAGTTGTTTCAGTATGAAAAATGTAAATGATTGATTCTGAAAATATTGTCTGTCAACATTTTCCACTTTTTTTTTCTGGCAAGTGTATTGTTTGTGCATCACTTCTGTTTCAGTGGCATCGCATGTTCTGAGTGGATAGATTTTCAGTGAAGACTCACTGTCTCTATGGCAGTGCAATATATTGCATAGTAGCCTCTACCCTCATGCTAGGTAGATTTCCTAGAGCTGACATTGTTCATGTTCCTGATCTCTAGGACCTCTAGGATCCCTGAGAAGTAGGAATTTCAAGAGATTACTTTAACTTTGCAAAATATTACTTCACCTCTGCTTTCACAGACCTACAGAGCTAAAATTTCTCTGGTTGTACCGAATGCTGAGAAATGTTTTATTTTGTTTTAAAGCAAGATATTTAAATATGCAGAGGCCCCACGTTGGGAGGACAGTGTGGGCTGTGCGGCCCTGTTGTATAGCATGAGAGTCGGCATGCACTGCTCAGTGCTAAAGACCTCTCCTTCCCACAGTAAATTCTGTATAGAAGTAACATATTTCGAAGATAAGCCACAAGATTTGCTACAAACCTTGAGAAGTGCTAGAAATGGATTTTGTTTCTACACAAAGAAGGTTTTCTCCATAGACCAAAGACCACATTCTTTGCATCTGAATGTACTGATATGAAAACCTATCCACCCAGAGACACTGCACTTTGAAAAAAAAAAAAAAGAACTTGTCCTGGACAACATGGTGAAGGAAGAATGTGTAATCAAGGTGTCATGTCTGCCTCATCGCTCAGAGTTTGTTTAGGATTTACCTTAAATAACTTCATGATTCAAATATATCTTTATCTTAAAAAAAAAATCCAGTTTGGTTTAAAATTATTAGAGGAATACGGTGGGGGTTGGTAATAAGCCAATGTGAGTTCTCTTATGATTCACTTTCTCTGTTTTGTACCTTTTCATTCTGGACATCTAAAGGAATGCCTTAGAAGTATTGAGGAAGAGATATGGAATTTTATAAGAATACTTTGTGTCTCTGTGCACCTTCAAAGAAAGGGCAAGGAAACACAGTGTAAGAGTCTACCAACATTCTGAAGTAGGATGCAGTAGCTATGTGCAGTAATTATTTCTGAATTTATGGGGGAAGTTTTCATTGTGAACAGTGAGTTTGGTTACATCCAGCTACCATCTGAGGGCTGAAGCAGTCAGAGAATGGAGGTGAGTATGGAAATTAATGAAGATTTGGGTTACAGACAGTCCTGTGGACTTAGACTGATGCAGGTGAGTGCTGTTCTAACCTTATCTACTTTGCCAGTCTTCATTAAGGTAATGTTTGGTACACTACAGAGTGTTTTATTAGCCTAAAGAAACCATCGAACATGCTGCTACATATTAACTAGAGAAGATTTTTAGATTATGCAGAATTCAGACTCCCGGAGTGATGCATCTAGTAAAAGCAAAATGAAGCATACACCTATTCTAAGAAACCGTAGATGTTGATGTTTCCCCTGGAAGAATTTATTTGGTACCCAAAGTCCTGCTGTGCAGGATCACAGGTACCTCCATTCTGGCTGAGCTGAATAACTAGGTACTTATCTTCCACTTAAAGCTACTTTAGGTTCACAGGTCCCTGAGAATCCCCATTGGATAAGGCTGTTTAGATGACACTTAATGCACCCTGGCAGTACTCTGCTTATAACAAAACAAAACAGTCAAATAAATTTAAAGTGTGTCTGTGGGAGGAAATACTCATGGTGCAAGTGCCTTATGATTAGAAAGCATGTGCAGGAAGTTGAGATCTCACCTCAGCTGCAGTGAATTTGAGCCTGCTCTTCTGCTTTACAAGAGGATGCCTTGATCATTAATTTGCCACCTAGGTGCCTGTTTCATATCTTCTGTCGAATCTGGACCGCCATGCAAGCAAAAAGGCAACAGAGCTGGTCATTACATTTGATCTTGTTTACAGTGTCTTCTCTTTAGATTAAGTATTTGCTGCACTGAGATCACAGTCTGGAAAAAAAAAAAAAAACCAAAAACAATCAAAAAGTCTAATGTGGCTTCGGATCTCTGGGCTACTTAGTTCTTGTTCGCAGGTTGCCTGTTCCCTGCTCCCTTAGCCTCACCCTGAGGTTACTAACTACTCTATTCTGATAGTTTAACTCTTCACTCTGCAATCTTTGAAAGGATCTGGGTGATATACATTGATTTCCCTTTCCCTTTTCCTTTCCCTTTCCGTTTCCTTTTCTCAGTTTCCTTTGCAGGACTGTATTAGAGAACAAACAGGCACACAGCTAAATAGGTAGATACTAGGAGAGGAGAAATGGAAATGGTAATCTCCAGAGTAAGAGTAGGTGCGGTGTGTAATGACAAGAAGCTGGGACATGTTGATAGTGGTATCTGTGTAACTTGGTCAGCAGCAGCTGGGTTAGTTCACCTCCTTGTGTCCTAAGAAGGTAAATGGTCTTCATTTTGAAAGATGACCAAGAACTATTAACATCCACTTACCAAGACTTCCTTGTTCACTTTGTAGTTTATTGCTTGTGTAATGCCTTCTGCTAAGTCATTGAAAGATGAGATTCTGGCATATGCTTCAGTGAAGAGTTAAATGGAGAACAGAAGGAGAAAGGGGGATTTCATAATACGGACTATAGAACCTCCATGCACCATTAAATTGCATCCCAAGCACAGAATATATGGGATATATCTCTGCTATGAGCGGCAGGCCTGATAGCCTCTTATGCCTTTGCTCACTGTGGAGTGAAGGCATGCTACCCTATTCTAACTGAAGTATTTAGACTAAACCAAACTTTTGCATATCTTTAAAGTTGAAAGTTATGCCTAGCCAGAAACAGGGACATTTATCAAGCTGCTTACACCTTCTGTATCAGAGTGACCATAAACCCTTTGAGGCCATTACTATGTGTCTCTGGACATCAGTAATAATCTTTAAGTTCTACTACAATACATAAAAAGCAAGGGCAGAACTCTTCACTGGTAAAGTGCTTAAACCCTGACAACCTTACAAGAAGTTGAGCAGAGCTAGCTCCTTTGTTTTGACAAGGTTTTCTTCCAGGATGACCAATGAGGAAGCCACATTAAATGATGGCTCTTCCTTTCCACTTCCCTGTGTTTCCTCTGGCAACCTGAGAGCACTAGACCACCCTTCCATCAACTTGCCATCTCGCAGCTAATCTGGAAGCCAGATCTGGGCCCTCTGCCAAAGCTGAGCCCTTGGTTTTACTCTACTATGCTTTTCAATAAAACTTCTGTTTCACAAAGTAGAATCAGTGTGTAGAATAAAATCCTTCTGAAATTTAGACTCCAACTTTGCCTTCCTGTGAAGAAAGTTAGTCAGAAAACAGCTGAGCTGCCTTCCCATGTGTAGAAAGTTATTACACAGGCAGGTCACAAATTCTTTTGTTCTTTTTTCACACACACATATTAAATGAGTTTCCAAAACTAATGGCGCAATTGTGCAATGGTTGACACATTTCTCGATTCTCATGAACTAGAAGTCAGCCAGCTGACTTTTGAAGCTTTCAAAACCATCCATCTATCATGCTGAGTATTGACCTTTGTGCATTGTAGGGACGTTTCCAGCATGGAAATATAGCATAAAACATTATTTCAATTATTTGCCCTAAGCTACACCAACCTTTTGGTTTGTTGTTAAATTTCAAGGGTTGCTATATTGGTCATTCAATCAAGATGAATTATCAAGCATTTGCCTTTCCAGTTCATTCCAGTTTTACCAGTGTTTGAGGATACAAACCAGAGTGAACACTGATACGGTACACTTCTCAGTTCTTTTACAGGCTGCAAACACAAAACAATATTGCTATCTTCATTGCATTCCTCTAGAAACAAATGGAAACTAAATGTTGTACTACGTCTCTCATGTGTCTTGTGCTCTTTTGCTGGTACCTGAAGGACCTTTTACATCTTACACTTTTGCACTGACTCTGGCTACTGGCTAGCCTATTATCTTGAAGTTCTGAGTTGCTGTTGCCATATTGGCAGAAATCAGTGAGTCTTCAGTGATGACAAACAATTCTTTGCAGCATTGCCTGTAGATATTAAAGTCTTCAAGAGGATCTGGATAGAAACTAAAACTAAGCTAAAAGGGAAACTTCACAATCAATTTTTTAGTGCCAGTGTAAGCACAAGTAGTCACTGCCTCCCTCTGGCCATTCATTCTAGCCCTTGGAATGGCCCACTGGACTGCTTTGGCAGAAATGTTTGTATTAGCTGCTATGTGGTGGGCTGAATTGGGGAAGGAGGAAGGTGGCAGCGGGCCAAAAAAAAATGGCTGGGAAGCTGGTTGTGTCAGTTACCCAGGGTTGTTCAAGCAGTTTCACTGTTGAAGTTTTAGCCGCAGCCTCAGACTTCAGAGTTCAGATTTCTGGCAGATCAGGTTTCAGGTTTTCATTCAAGGCACTATCAGATACGTCTGGGTCAGAGCCTGGAAACAGTCCCTGTCTGGTTTCGGTTTGACTTGGCTGTAACTAAAACCGCAGGAGCTGGTTCATAGAACCAAATAATTGGAAAGGAATCAGACTGAGGTTCAAATGCTGACTTATCTTAAAGTGATGTTACCTTTAGTATGGACTTAGTTTTTATGTTGGATTTTGCATGTACCCCACTGCCCATAGGGTTTTACAAAAGGTAGAGTTAAAACAGAAAATGTTCTCCTGCTACTTACAGGATGCAAAAACCATTCCAAACCACATCAGTTGCACTTGCAATGCTAGTAGAAAAGCCAATCTGTGCTGCAGCATCCACAAGATAGCTTACTGTCACTCTGTATAAACTTGGCTATTTACTTACAGGAATGTAATTCAGACTATTCATTTGGTAAATACCACAGATTTCCATTGGATAATGGTGAGTTGATGAGCCTGATTTAGTTCGACATTATAATTAATTGTTCCAAAAATGCCTGAGCAAAAGGGTATCATCAAATAATCAGTTATCCAGTGGCTTTTAATTGAGATAGTTACGTCTATTTTTTGTTGTCAGCCTTTCAGAAGTTTAGGATCCTGTTTTAATGATCAGAAAATTATATCTGTGTTTATAGAGATATAGATACTTTAAAAAAGGACAAAATTCATGGCTGGTTCAAATAAATGCCTTAATTGGCAGATATAATGAAAATACTCCATTTACTCTACTATTAAAAGTTAATGATGTGTGTATATAATAACTTAAAATGTAATGTTTTCAAGTGCTAGCTATGGATTTTCCAGAACAGCTGGATACAACATGCATGCTAATTCAGACAGCAGCTGGATTTTCCTCTGCTGTTGTGAATAGGTGGGATTTAAAGGGAAGAGTGCTACCTAGTGCCAAACATAATTTCCAAGAGGTTGTATTCTCTTGGGATGTTTTGATTGAATTAAGAGGTTTCAGGCAGTTCAGTAAATGCAATGTAATGGGTAGCAAAAGGTCCCATTCACCACGCTTTACTGTACCCAGTATGTAGGAACTTTTGCTCATTTGTTAAGTCTATGAGTGAAAATTCCTGAAGTACTATCAGGATTGTCTGAGCTTTTTAAGTCATATTAGACATTGCAATACATTATAAAGTTATCCAAACATTGGACTGTCCCCACATACTACATTATGTTTTTCTAATGCCCAAACTAGAACTTTTTTTAAAGCAAAAATTTATTGTATGACAAAGAGCAAGAGAAATTTGTTACTCATAATGGCTGCAAGTGTCTAGAGGAAAAGATCCTGTACGTTTAAATTCTTCCATTCTCGCCTCCCATCCTTGCTACAGGACTTCACTGTCTTTATTCTTGCCAGATTGATTTATCCCCAGAGCAAATGTGACTTTATTATTCCAATTTTTACAAGTTTGAGTGCCTGTCATTGTTTGGGCTGAAATCTTTACCATCTCTTCTTTCTTCCATTTACTCAGTGTGAATATCCGGTACATGCAGTAATTCAGTTTAGCCTTATCAGACATGTGGTCCCATAGTAACAGTGGGGAATATCTTCATTATTAATATTATGAGTACAACAGTCTACTTATGGAAGCTGTGTCTGCGTATTTGTGGAATTTGTTTAGTGTTATCTGTCCTCTGCTAATTAGAATTTAGCTGACAAAGGCATGGAGTGAAAAGGAGGGAGGAGATTTTTGCTTTGACTGCTTATTATAGTCAGCTCTTGTAATGTGTCTATACTGCAGATTGCAGCACAGAAGAGATGCATCTAAGTTCAGCTTTAAATTAATGTGCTCAGATAATAAAAGGAATTTAGCCATTGAAATATGGAACTTTGTGTAAGATTCCCAAAGACAATGAACTGGGAATGCTAAGAAAAGTGAAAAAATTAATCTTACCAAAATTGGATAGATTCTGTGGGATATACTGGCTGATTTGCTGTCACACGGTGTTATTGTTACTCTGTCTGCTCCATGCTATCACAGCCTGGAGGCGAGTAATATGAATGGTATATGAATTCAACTGTACTGCTTTCCTATGATACTAATCTAGGAGAAGCTTGGAAATGGATATAGTGCAATGTGTCGAAATTTTGATCACCTTCCACATAACAGAACTCCCTAGGAGTATTGAGAGCTCAGCTTCTCCTGGACAAATATCAAGAAGGAGCTGAAACATCTAAGACAGCAGCAAATATTCAGTGGTGAACTGCATGTGCTCCTGCCACGTGTTTTGCCTGTAACAATGTCTGCGAAGGGGGGAAAGTATTTTGTCAGTCCTGAGTTTTTCAGCCTTTAGTTTCTTTGACTGCACTTTTGACTGTTCTTATGTTACAGGAGAGAGAAATTAGATGTAACATATCTTCAGCCATGGGTAGGAACTCCTTCATGTCAGTGCTGCGTGAATACTAGCCACACCATGCTCTTCTGTCCCATGGAGTGGAACATGTCTCGCTTGTTGGGGCTCTGGCACCACGTGACAGGAAAATGACCACATGTCAAGGCTGCAGGTGGAAAGGGTTGCTTTCAACAGGGCTGCTTGGAGGGTGGGCCACCTAGCAGACACTTTTCTTCATATGTTCCTCAGTGGGGAGCTTCAGGGTTGTGCTGGGACCTTTCTCCAGCTCCATAATTCAAGTGAATCATGGAGTGGGGAACAGGCTGTGATGCACTCTGATATGTAGGTGGGGTGCTAGCAAAGAGCAAATGTGAAGTAGAAGTCAGCTGTGAGTTTTGTTTCAATGAATGAGACTTCATAGACCTGAAGTAGAGAACAAAAGAATTTCCTTCCCCCAACAACTTAGGCAGTTGGAGGTTTTTTTTAGATATGTATTATTTTTAAAGAAAATTGGAGAAACTTTGGCTTGATATGTGTTTTTCACTGAGCAGAGAGTTCTAATTTCTGTAACACTTTTTTCCATCGAGCTACTTAATCTTTTCTGGGAGGAATTTTTTACATCTGAAGTAAGTAAGAAAAGGTGGGTTTTTACTACTTACTTATCTCTACCCTGAAGAAACAGACACAGAGGCATAACAAGGGATTCACATCCCAAATCTGAAATGAATTTTGGGAGGTACACCTTAAAGACTAACTCTGAGCCATGGCATGTGCTGTTGGCATTGATAAAAAGGTTTATTTCAAACAATAAGTCAGTACAGCAAAACAAAAAAGCAGGGTGGAAGAAAACCTCAAGAAAAGAAATAGCACAGCTTGTCGATAGCACTAATGTGTAGAGATCTTCCCACCATCAGGCTCTGAGGCTGCACAGGGAAGCTGTTTCTTTCTCCATTACCCAGAAGATCTCAACAGGGAATGAAAACACTTGTTTCTCATCTGCTCCTGGTAAAATTTCAGAATGTTTGAGCCCCTTGGTGGGACGATTCCTGGAGATAATAATTTTTCCCTCCTTTTTTTAAACATAATCTTTTCAACATCTCTCAGGCTAGAATGGATTTGTGCTCAGTGTGAATGCCATTCTCTGCCCCTTACATCAGTGGGAGCCGGAGCAGAGCCTGTTTTAGAACCAGTGGAAATATTGGCAGGGACCTTGGAATTTGTACATAGCTTTGAGTCCTACAGGCAAATAATAGCATGCAGCAGAAATATTTACTGAACTGGATATCTAGTGATTTCTTTTCTAATAGGGCAAGCATCACTTACAAAATTAGCAGTCAGGATATAGAAACTAAGGCAAACAAAAAGCATGCTGGCATTTTGACTTTTCCCTGGTGCATTTGGCAAAGTGCATTCATTAGGTTAAAATGGGTGTATCTTATGCAATCCATTTTCTGTTACTGAAGGAGGTGGGCATTTGGTGACATTCATTCTTCCCTATATTCTGCTTCTGTACTTCAGAGATAATTCATCTGTCTCTCATTGGTTAGAGGAAAAAGAAGAACCTTGTAGTTCAGGTATACAGTTTTGACATTTTTTTTATCCAGTTTGCACACATCCCTTCCAATAAGGACATAATAAAGGATTTTACTGTCAAAATCAGGACAAAAAGGGGAAGAGCAAAAAGAGCAAAATAAATTAATTCAACTTCTAGAACAAAAACAACTGTGGTGGTGATTATTTCCTTATGGTTCAGCTGCAGTCACTGAATGTAACCTTAATGGAAACAAGATTGATAGGTTCTGCAAACACTTTTGGAAATAGAATTAATACTAGTGATTACCTAATGACTAATTGGTTAATGGTTGTAAAGGGCTTGAAAGATAATGTTAAGACACTTCTTCAATGGTCTAGAGCACACACGGCCAGATAGACCCTCCTTCCGCAGGGATGTTAGCTGACTGTGTCTGTCAGCTCCAGGTATGCTGGAGAGGCCCAGAGGTGAATACAGACATGGCACTTGTGACTCTCAGGCCAAGCAACAGCTGTACATTCAGCGGAGGTCTTTGTTAGCCTACATGGATGTCCAGGCCTTTTTCTGATGGAATACTATACCTCAGATGCCTTTTGCCTGAATCTTAAGCAAACAAATTCCTTATTAGGCAAGGAGGTAGTGCACGGACAGATCCATGTGATCTACTGTAAAAGTGGTTGCCAAAGCCTTTGGAATAAATGTGAAAAGAAACAGCTGATGTTTCAAAACTCAATTGCAAATCTTGCATCACTGCAAAGTTACAAATATACAAATCTTATTACACATCTCTTGAGTGACTACGTTAAGGTGATTCATGAAGATACAGAAAATTCATCCCTGTCAGCTGGGGCTGAGAAGGATAAATTACCTGGGAACAGCCTATTATGCTTGTTCTTAGTACTTTTAAAATTACAGTTGACATTTATTTCTAAGATGTTATAATGTACAAGGGAGGATAACATTCTCTGCTACTATAGAGCTGTGAACACCTGCATTCAATAATCATTTGCATGTCTCTCTCCTCTTTAATCCAAGGATTTAGATTCCTTTACAAATATTTGCCCATTAAGCAGC
This sequence comes from Aptenodytes patagonicus, assembly GCF_965638725.1. Taxonomy (NCBI): domain Eukaryota; kingdom Metazoa; phylum Chordata; class Aves; order Sphenisciformes; family Spheniscidae; genus Aptenodytes; species Aptenodytes patagonicus. The sequence goes on along the minus strand of NC_134955.1, from coordinate 52,725,527 downwards.
TCAACAGACTATGCTGTGGGAACATATTGTTTATATTTTATGGTTGTGCAAAGTAAGAATACAGAGAGGTTAAAGGATTTATCCGCAGTTGTATCAGAGGTCAAAGGAAAGT